>NC_141910.1:1343750-1679687 GCF_057802395.1 Ceratotherium simum simum | reverse complement strand
TTGGTGCTACTGACATTCTAGACCAGATAATTCTTTGTTGTGAGGGGCTCTTCTGTGCAGTGTAGGATGTTTAGCAGCATCTCTGGCCCGTACTCACTAGATGCCAGTAGCAGCCCCCCCACGAATGTGGCAAACAAAAATGTCTCCAGACACTGCCACATGTCCTCTGGGGGGCAAAAATGCCCCGAGTTGAGAATGACTGCTTTAATGTTTTCATGTTTTACAATGGGCATTTTCAAAAGAATTTTTAAAAATTAAAAAACTTCAGAGGCTGGCGTGGAAAAGTTAGCAGGATTTAGCCTAGTGGGAAGACCAAAGACAAATATTTTAGATGAGAAAATACAAATTCCTAGGGATGGCACTCATAACTAACTCTCCACAACCAAAGCCTGCCCTGCTCTTTTAACCTTATTTTATCTAACCTAGACTCCCTACTATCTATCAATGTCACATGTATGCTAAAGAGTTTACATGTAATGGATAGAGATAAACAACAAAAACACAAAAACCAGTGAATAAGAATTTCAAAAGGATAAATAAGGTAATGTGGTAGAGTGATTGTGGAAGACGGTCAGGAAACGTCTCTGGGGTGATAACATTTGTTTCAGTTGTAACCTCAAGGAAGCCCAGCCCTTGGGAAACTCTGATGAGGGAAATGGTGCAGATGTGGCTTAACTATAAAGCCCGCTCAAGAACAGACTGTCCACACTGCCTGCCCTTTTTGCTAGCTGCTTATCAGATTAAACAACAATGTGCAAACAAAATTCACTGTTCCCGGTCTGAACTTGGCGTGTTTATTTCTCTACTTTATCCTCTATTATAAATCCTGCTTTTATTATTATTAATTTTTTGATAAAAGTCTGATATCTCCCTCTTAAGTGAGTCGACTGCATTCAAAAAACTAACTAAATGTCTGAGTTATTTTTTGACAGCTTTGACTCAACCTCTTGCCATTAAATCTCCCTGGTTGGCCATTATTACCTTAGTTCCTTAGACCAGCCATGGTTCCATGATGCAACTTGACACCTTCAGGCCAGCAAGGCCGATAACACCAGTGCTTCAAATCCTACCTGATGTTGTTTCTAACAGACGCTGGTATGTAAAAAGTATTTGATTTTGTTGAGACTGGTAACCTCTGTAATTCTTCCTACTCTCACAGGACTTCAGGGAAATGCACTATTCCCTGCAGTTACACTGTGTAATTGCTTACCCATCAAAGTTCCCTGCAGTCTGAGCTA
The DNA here is from genome assembly GCF_057802395.1 of Ceratotherium simum simum. Lineage (NCBI taxonomy): Eukaryota > Metazoa > Chordata > Mammalia > Perissodactyla > Rhinocerotidae > Ceratotherium > Ceratotherium simum. Next base: position 1,678,449 of record NC_141910.1, on the reverse strand, counting down.
TTTGCAAGTCAAGAGCCACACAGCTGGTTTCCTTGTCACTAGTGTCCCTAGGTGAGTTTTCAACCAGTGTTGTCACAGAGCAGTCATAAGGTGTGCCTTAAGTAACTTATTACAAATATTTTTTTTGTTGTTTGTTTTTTGTTGTTGTTCTTGTTTTTGGTGAGGAAGATTAGCCCTGAGCTAGCATCTGTTGCCAGTCCTCCTCTTTTTGTTGAAGATTGGCCCTGGGCTAACATCTGTGCCCATCTTCCTCTATTTTATGTGGGACGCTTGCCATAGCATGGCTTGATAAGTGGTGCATAGGCCTGTGTCCAGGATCCCAACCTGCGAGCCCTGGGCTGCTGAAGCAGATCGCGCACACTTAACCAATATGCCACTGGGCCGGCCCCCAGAAATATTTTTAAAGTACCAAAGGTTTTGAATAATTTTACATATATGTAATTAATATTCTATTAGATCCAAGGTTACAATGTCACTCTCACTCACTTGGATTCCAAAAATTTTTTTTGAGTAGCAGAGACTAGAATGGAATCACGGATTATGGAATTAGATTTTTTATTTATTCAGTTTTTTTCCCCCCAAAGCCCCAGTAGATAGTTGTATGTCATAGGTTCGCATCCTTCTAGTTGCTGTATGTGGGACTCGGCCTCGCGTTGGACGGAGAAGTGGCGCCTCGGGGCGCTCCCGGGATCCGAACCCGGGCCGCCAGCACCAGAGCGCGCACACTTAACCGCTAAGCCACGGAGCCGGCCCCGGATTATGGAATTAAACACTGGCTGGAACTTGTGTCTACCATGGCTAAAACCATGGACGTATTGTCACAGGTGTGTCACCTGTCACAGCTGTGACTGAAATAAAATGTTGAAAACACTGTACTGTACACCAAATGAGAAACACATGCCAGATGGGTTTGGACTAGATGAATGGAGTTGAAGCAAGTTTAGATTAGTTGATAAGGTGTTAAAAAACGAAAAAAGAAAAGTACCAACATTCATTCGTACTTACTCATCCCTTTCCACCCAGGCAAGACTTCTGGAGTTATACTGTCCAGTTCTCGTTTAAAGTCATCCCGGGCTTGGACGACCAGCTCATGATACTGAGAGACAACCTTAGCTTCAGATTGAGCTGCTTGGACCTGAACAAACACAAGGGGTATGTGGATAAAGTGAACAAAGAATACCATAAACATTCCAAAAAACAGAAGTTATGTTCATTACTTATTTATATTTGGTTGGGATCGTATAACCAATAAATCGAGAGAAATCTAAAACCCAGAAAAAAGAACATAAACCTTGTCCTGGTTTCCTTCTAATTCTATTCAAATACCACAGACAAGCCCTTGCCCATCTTACCATGCCCCTGTCCCTCTTTCTCTGGGTCACAGAAAACTACCCATAGAGATCGCACAATTGCAGACACAAGATCTGCTACAAAATGGCAATTTTCCTAAGTGGCAATAGCCATGACCAAAAATGTTACCTATTATTATAAAAAGTATCAATGATACTGAACACTCTGTGTCCAAGATAAATTTTTAAAATTAGTAACAGCTAATATTCTTTGCAGGGGAAAAGGGAGAGAGATGGTAGGAATTTCATTGTTTTCCTAAATTCTTAAAATCCTTTGACTAAAGGATTATATTTAAAAATAAAAAATATTTGTAAAAGACCTAAGAAACACACCTTTTGGACCACGTTATCCAGATCAACTATCATGTTGTGAAGTTTCCCCTCTGCAGCAGTTATATGAGATTTGGCCCCAGCAATCTCTTCTTTCTTTGCATTTTCAATTATACTTTTCATCTTCTCTAACTCTTCTCTGAAAACCAATAAAACAAAACAAAGATTTAGTATTATCCCTTGTCAACTTTATTAAAGAGTTTGAAGTCAATACAACATATAATTGTTAAAAGTCTACAAAATAAATATAATTTGAAAAAAAATTACTCAATGCTTTTTCATAGTCAATAGGCAGAAAAGCTTTCTTCACCAACAACTGAAAACACCTTGGTCAGAAGCTAGATTAACTACAGAGAATCAGCGAGGTAGCACGGTGTGCAGCAAAAGACACAGGCTTCAGAACCAGGTAGGCCTGGATCCAGCTCCAGATCAGCCTCTCCTCTGCTGCACACCCTTGTATAGGGATTAGAGGTAATTCACAAGAAATACCTGGCACAGTGCCTGCCACATCGAGAGCACTCAATAAATGGCAGCTTTTGCAAGGATGAGGCTGACTCCCCTGCCAATGAGAGAGTTAAGGAAGGCAAAGGCAAGGGAGGAGACCAAAGAGCTCACTGAGCGAACAGCTCGGTCTTAGGGAGCCGTCACAAGACTGTTCCACAGGTCAGATGGATTATGGTCTATCAAAACCACAAAACAGATCTCAGAGCCCTGACTCATGGCCTAGTGATATGAGCATGTCTTAAATCTCCTAAGACATATGCTGGCTTTATTAGAAGGCTTCTCTTTCTCTATCAGTAACAAATATTTTGTTAAGAAAGACAACAAAATTTTGAATGAAATATAACGATTCCATAATGGTGATGAAAACCTTTATTGAAATGTAGGTTTCTATCGTCAGAAGCTGATCTGTCCTTGGTTTGCTTGCTTGATCCTAGTTTTAGACAACTTCCAGGAAGCAAGGTCGAGGTGGCATAAAACTAGACTGATACATACTAACTACTTTGGTAGTTAAGGCAAAGAGATTGTGGCATACTTTCTAAATTCTGATAAAACAGTTCAAACCATTCCAGAAAAATCTTGAAATTATGGCAGAATCTCAGTAAATCTGTAGAGATACATCACCTAAGCAATAACCCAAAGAAACATCGCTTCTTATACAAGATCCTTATATAGGTTTCTGCCAAATTTATTCTGGCTTAATTACATTTTATTCCCTCTCTCCTTTTTAAACCTCTGTGTTCCTGAAACCAATAGTATCAAGAACAGGTAGAGAGGGGAGATAAGGGTTTCTCTGCCTCCTCTTTCTATACCAACAGTACAAAGAAAACCCAGCCCAAAGAAAGTCACCAGGAGGCCCTAATTACTTGTTAAAGTCCATGAGTAATTACTTGGCTTTGAGAAGGGCATCGGCAGCCTCGTCTACTGCCTTTCTGCGTTCCTTCAACGCACCCTCCACTGTGCGCCACTGAGCTGACTTCTTCTCACCTGTAACCTAAACAAAAAGTTTTAATTATGTAAACATGAATAACTACTATTATTGTCATAGGACAGGCCAACATGACTAAATGCAGGAACAAGTGCCATTAAATTCAAAAGTAAAAACTTATATACAATATTTCTCCAGAGTAGGAACTCTTAATCTAACGTTCATGGTTAGGTTCAAAGAAGTCCCACTACCTCCTGTCAACCATCCCCCCAACCAAAACTGCAAAGGATTGTGTTCCAGTGCATATAACCATTTTCTAAGAAGAGATGATATTTTTATTATATTTCAAAAGCAGATATGAAACAGAAAAGGTTAATAAGAACAAAAACTTCTCATGAACTATGTTTGTTGATTAAATCATTCTGCGATGAAGCACCAATACTTAAAATTTTCTTAACTGCAGGTCTGTCTACCAAAATCATTGTTTAAGGATACGAAGTTCACACATTTGTAGGGTCCTTACTCATCCAAAACATTATCCTAAAAAATGACCCTCTGTAATATATAAGGTGAAAATAAACTACTGTCAAACCCCCCATTAAGCTGAATTTTATAGAATGTAAATTATATTTATATATATTATAGATATATATCAAAAATTGTGGGCTGGCCCCGTGGCTTAGCGGTTAAGTGCGCGCACTCCGCTGCTGGCGGCCTGGGTTCAGATCCCGGGCGTGCACCGACGCACCACTTCTCCGGCGATGCTGAGGCTGCGTCCCACATACAGCAACTAGAAGGATGTGCAGCTATGACATACAACTATCTACTGGGGCTTTGGGGGAAAAGAAAACAAATAAATAAAATCTTAAAAAAAAAAAAAAAAATTGTATATATATAAAGACTCCCGTGAAAATTCCCTAGGCAGGTCCAGCATGTTTTTGCTCCACCACTGAAACTAATCGCTACTTCTACTTCTTTGACGAAGCAGAGCTGGCTCATATTCAGGGAACACATCAGACCAAAAAAACTTCAAAACAAACAAACAAAAGAAACCCACCTCTAACACTACAATCACACTCAGTGCATCAAGATGGTCACACAATGAGAGGGTACAAGAACCCAGATCACTGAAGGCATAGATGAGTCCAACTTCCACCCTCTCCTCATTCTGCATCATGTACCCAACAAGTGGAATGTTATTTGGAAGTGTCTGAACTATTTAAAATTATTTTTAAATTAACTACTGTAAATGATTATTTTCTCTCTTTCCTTTTTCCAAGTGCACATAGTTTAAAGTGAGTGTGTTAGGTGTAGATACGAAGCAAAACCACCTTATGGCTTATCTTGAAAGTACACTGTGCTGGGACCCTGGAGATGAACAGGAACATACTAAATTACCAAAGAATAAAAGACTTTTATCTAGGAAAAAAACAGCTGAATTGGTTCAATAATTATATTTCAAATCATCCAAAGAGGGCCACTGCAGGGGCTGCTGCACACCCAGAACATGACTGCTATCTCAGTAAGGGGTCCTGGGCCTTGGACGCCCAACTTGTATCTTCCCTTGTCATAAACACAAGGAGTTAAACCTCTGCAGCCCTAGGCCTGCTACTTTGGGAGGATGGCTCAGCAAAAGTAATGCCTCTGATTTTGGTCATTCAGAACTCTCCTTCAGAACCAATTCTCCACATTACATTCTCACTGACATCTAGCGTGGTCTCCATTGTAAAAACACATCTATTATCAATGGAGAGTTTAAAGAACCAGTGGCAGGATTAACCTTGCCACTGGACCACTGTGGCAGTCTGAGGAAGCTTCTCAGAAAACCATTTTTAAATGCTTAAAATGAAACTACAAGATTGCAAAGGAACCCAAATACATTGAAGGATGGTCATAAAATATTTCTTCTCAATTTTGTGAAATATAAATCAAGATCTAGTGGTAAGACTGATAAATACCCTAATTTAGAAGTAGTGATGAGCATAAATGATATTTCAAGAGATTAGCAAGAACTATAGTGTGATAAACACCTGTGCTTTCTATTGGTGAGAAAGTTACGAATACTGCTGACACTACTGTGATTTGCTGCCAATATTCATAACTGAAGGTAAAGGTTTTGAGGCTAGGGAAAATAAAGAGATTGTCCAACCAAGTTCAATAAGCTCCTGAATTCTATCCACAGAACCAACTCCAAGTTAAGAACCCCTGCTTTTAGACGAAATATTTGGTACTTTTCTTCCATCTCTATATCTCACTTTTTTTGTTTTTATATTCTACATAAATTGTTGCAAAGTGACAAAGCAAATTAATTTTATGGTGTGAAAATTGAAGTTGATATTTCAGTGAATTGCCACCTTGGCCATCTTGCAAAACAAAATACATCAAGAAAGGATGCTGATTTGGGCTGTATCAATATCTTGTCATGTATAACAAATTTTCCAAGATTCTATAGTATGCTGTTAGAAGAACTGGTATTGTATTAACAGAACTCTTCACAATTAACCCAAATAGACTCATAAATCATGTCAATGTCAGTGACATATCTGGGGGCCAAAATGTGCCTCTCTTTGTTGAAGGTGTTCCTGTTTACAAAGATAAGTTGCCCTGTAACACAGACACCAGATTCCCCTACCACTAAGCCAAGCCCAACTGTTTCCAAACACTGCTTTGAGAAAGTAATTCAGTACGTTATAGAGCCCATGTGCATCTGCAGTTTCTTTTACTAGAAGAAACAGAAGTTGGAATTCATTTTTAACATTTCAAAACTTGTGTTCATACATTTTTCTGATTATTTTGTAATACCAGCTAATACTCCCTAACCTAGTTAACTGCTACTATAAGGTGTCCTTTAGTTGTAAAATCTTGATTGCAGCAGATTTCATACTATCTAATCCACATATACTACACATTAATGTGTTCACTGAGAAGAGGAAATATCATCTTATATAGCCTTCCACCAAAATAGCATTGTGGACATTTAAAGCTTCTAATTAGTGTCCTGAAAGATACTGGTCCACTTGGGTCTGAACCCAACTTCCTGATATCATGCAACTTCCAGCCTTCCCACACCCGATTAACCAGCATATTAAATATTCTCTGTGTGGTTTCCACTTTCCTGACTGAACTGACTGAAATTTAAATTTTTCTCTTGAACTCAGAATAAAATAGAATTTTATTTAAGTTTTCAAAGACTGTAGTTTCCAGTTGTTTATAAGAGGTCTAATTTAACACTTTTGTGATGTATGTACATATGACTAAAACAATATGAACTGTGTTTAAGTTTTCTAAAAATCACAGTTATGGTGGCACGGTAACTTTACTAATCATGCATGATCCTGATCCCTGAGATTTACAGTTTATGTATATTATTTTATTATTTAAACAACTTGGTGTCAAGATACATTTTTATATACTGAATAACTGAATATAATTATAAAATAAATTTACTGAGTCCCATTATCACATTTTTAAATCAATGTAATTACTTTATTCTTTGAAGTGTTCAATGTAAGTTAAATAATCAGCATAAACATTTAAAATAGCTGGTGTTAGGGGTACATGAGATCTCTCTGTATTATTTCTTACAACTGTATGTCAATCTAAAAGTATTTCAAAATAAAAAGTTTATTTAAAAAATGGTTGGTGATTTGAAAGCAAAAAAATAAAAGCAAACAACAAATACATTCAAGCACTATTAAAATATGAAAGCAAATCTGAACCAATTCTTATACCATATCACTGTTGTGAGATACAGTACTATATATAAAATGAGTGTCATTAAAGAGAGCATTTAAAGGTTTTTCTTGTTTGTTTTTTTAAAAGACAATTTACCCTACACTGTCTTCGCTTAGCGAGAGGAAGCCCATACTAGGAGGAAGAAATCAGTCTCCTAAATACTATACATCTAATCATTCTTCGGCTCACCTCAGAATTGTCCATAGCTGCTTTCAATATGTTGGAGTGTGCACTGACGGCCTGGACCGCAGCATTCTGAGCTACAATGGCCTGCTGAGTGATGCAAGCAGTTTGGCTCAGAGCATCTTCTAAGCTCTTGGCTAGAGCTGAAGTAAAAACAACAGTTAAAAAACAGATCCCTCCCTATCAAACGACCTATTTTAAACTTTCCCTCTTTCCCTACTGAGTCTTCCATTGTATTTCCCCCAAAAAAAGGAAAAAAAACAAAAAAACATACAGATTTAGACAATTTAAAAGTATAGTGAAAGATTAATAATTACTGAATCTGGATTTATGGGGGTTCATCATACTATTTTTACTTTTATGTATATCTGAATTTTTTCAAAATAAAAAGTGTTCGGGGTTTTTTTAAGAAAAAAATTGCTTCAGGAAGGCTAGCAAATACTTCAAATGGGAGGAACAAGGTTTAGGGCACTACAGCCCCTTTTACCTATCAGAAACTGAAAATTCAGCATAACCACCAGCATTTTTCATTTTAAATAATGATCATGAAGATCCATAGGGAAAAAGACGTGCTCATTTTCACCTCAGCAGAAAGGGATACTCACAGTAAATTATCTATATCACCAAGATATTAGGAGATAACAGACAGACAAGAGAAAGAAAAAGATAAGCAAGAAAACATGCAAACAAAAGAAAAGGTAGCTTGGAAATGGACAGTGTTTTTCCATAGAAGGACTCAAAAAATAGCAAACACCAGTGTTTAACAGGCTATCACCTTTAAGACCATATTTCTATATGCTGCTTCAGGAATCAGAAAGAAACCTTTTTTTTTTTAAAGTAAAGCAAGGGATGATTTTAGATATAATACTAAAATGGAAAAATGGTCATTTGAAGAAAGAAGGCCAGTGAGAATACAAGTTTATCAGATATCAGATGACAAAAAAAGAGAAAACGTATTTGGCAGGAGAGACAAAAACAAAAGGTGATTTTGAGCAAAAGAAGCATAAGCTAGAGATGAACAAATGGAACCTGATGAACCACACATGGTACTACTGTACCACAGACAAAAAGAAAAAGCTGATAATGAGAAAATACTAAGACATGAGTGTGAGATTCAAGTTCACCTGAAGACACAGGGGATACAAAGATAAGGATGTAAAGGGGGGAGAGAAAGAGGCTAGGGAGGGAACAAGTATGAGCTAATGGTGGGACATCCAAGAGCAAATAACAGTAAACCACTTTACAGAGGCCCACAGACCCCAGGAGACTGGGCTGCTGCAATACAGTATTTTGGATATTAACCCCTTATCAGATATATGGTTTGCAAATATTTTTTCCTGTTCCATAGGTTGTCTTTTCATTTTGCTGATTGTTTCTTTTGCTGTACATAAGTTTTTTAATTTGATATAGTCCCATTTGTTGATTTTTTTGTGCTTTGATTCTTGATAAAAATTACACACACACACATTTTTAAAGTAAAGTTTGGGAGAAAACTAAGAGGTGACAGACAAAATCGTGAAAATGTTCACTTTGCCCAAAATGAAAGATCAGGAAACATGGACAAAGAACAAGGAGCATAATGAAACAGCAGACATCGCCACCTTACATTTACGACTTACTTCAAGGTGTCCATATGCTAAAAGGAGAAAAGTGAAAAGTAAAGAAAAAATATGAATAAAAGAAAAAAGTGATCTTGATTTGAAGTAGTAAGAGAATTCAGAAAAAATTAAGAAGTGGGGAAAAAAGTATAGAAATATTTCATTTATTCAACTTTCTCAACTATTAGTAACACGGCCAAGAACTCAGAAGAATGCAAAAAAACAAAAACAAAAACAAAATCCAAATTGCCAAACTAATGCCCTACACCTATGCTCATTCTGTCCCTTCGACTCCTTACACAATTCTAACAAACTTGCTTCCTCAAAGCGGGCCAGAACCAACACATCAGAAAGGAAACAGGAACCACTCAAGGCAGAAATGCAAAGAGACATAAGTGATGACAAGAGATAAAAAAATAAAATAAAATAATAAACAACTGCCATAAGAATTTAAAACACACATTCCTCAATCCAGCAAAAAGCTAAATACCCCCTACCTCCAGAGCCATCAATATATCGCAGCACAGTACAACAAATTATCTTCCATGTGCCTTAAGACAGGAAAATACATTTTTAGATATCTAATTTTTTTTAAACCATCAAAAAGCTTAACATAAAATTGAACTTAAAAATGAACATGTTTTAGTTTGCTGGAAAACAGTAATGCGTGAACATTCTATCCCCCACCAATGTCAGATAAAGGGGCTACCAGAGTGAGAGTCCAAAGGCTGGGTAATAAACCAGAGCGTGAGCCATTCTGACCTTCACAAATAAATCCGTGAGTTTAACAATTAAAAGACTCTTAGGGAAGTTGCTAAAATATAAACATTTTCTGTTCCCCAAAGTATAAAGAATCTTCAGCACTAACCATAATAAAAACAAATGAAGAAGGTAGATGTATTATTTGGAATTTTCACCAACTGTACACTAAGAATAGCCCTTGTCACCTGGGTTAGGAAAGTTTAGATGGAAAGAACACACACGATGAAATAAAGGTGGTGAACAGAGCAATGCCACTAAAGAAACAAAAAAACCACAACTAGCTGATAGATGCGAAACTTGTGCCGATGGCTGAAGACGAGAGCAACTAACAGAGAGGAGCCGAAGTACTTAAGAAGCCGTCTGGTTTACATACACTCAATCTTAACTTGTTCTTGCTTCTCCTGTTGTGCGAGACGAGCTGCAACTTCTTCAGGTGGTCGCTCCCTTACAAAAGTTGAGGATGCTTCCTCTTGCAGCAAAAGTAAACAAGAGGAAATCAAATTTCAGCACAGAATTTCAACAGCTAATGAGGATACAAAAACACCATCATTTGTATTTGTCAGCTGTATCAACCAAGGACATTTTCGTAAAAAGGATTCTAAAACCACATCATTACTCAATAATTCCAACATGAAGAAATAAGGGATCAGCTCTTAAATCAGTTGTTTTCAAAGATTTATTCAGGCTTTGAAATTTTAAAAATTCCCTAAGCAAGTCTGTAGACTTAAAACTAGTATAATTGTGTACTTACATAGTGTCTAAGGCTTGGCTAGGCATTAAAGAGTTCCATGAGTATATAATTTATAAAACCACAAATATAAATAATTAAACTACCTGAAGTTGCAGGCTTGGGTTTTCCTTCACCAATTTCAGGGTGATCAGTTTTTATAGATTCCTCATGCTGAACCTCAGGGGCTGGGACGGACAGTGTATCACCTGCTGCAGAAATAATTTGAGCTGCCTCTGTAGGTGCCATAAATATATGTTACTCATGGTATTTATAGATTCCTGGGTTAACAGAGAAACACACAGGAATCTACTACTACTTTTACCACCGCCCACTTCACACTTGACTTCTTGAAGACAAAATGCATGTGCTGCCGCTATTCAAACACAGAAATAGACAGGGGTCCTGTCCACAGCATACACAAATCCACACAAGATGAACAATGGCTGGGAAAGCACACAAGAAAGAAGTCTTGTCAGCATCCACCTGCATTTTAACCATCACTATTCTCAGGCAAAGCCTCTAGTAACAGTACTAAATGGTACTAAATCTTAACATATGAGAAGCTGACATAAGACACATATAACATGGAAAAATAAGAACAAAGGAAAAAAGAGCCAGTAATGAAGAAGGTAGACAAAAGAAAGTAACCAAAAAATATTTTTTAATTGCTCTGAAGAGTGGTAGAGATGAAAGAAGAGGTGAGAGCAAGAACAAGATGACAGTTTTAAACATAAAGAAGACAAGGTCACAGTGAAGAGGGCAAATTAGTAAGAACAGAACTCAGTTAAAAAAAAACTTTCATAGGCATATTTTTAAAGAAAGAAAGATTGAGGGCCGGCCCCGTCGCTTAGCGGTTAAGTGCGCGCGCTCCGCTGCTGGCAGCCAGGGTTCGGATCCTGGGCGCGCACCTACGCACCGCTTCTCCGGCCATGCTGGGGCCGCGTCCCACATGCAGCAAGTAGAAGGATGTGCAACTATGACATACAACTATCCACTGGGGCTTTGGGGGGGAAAATAAATAAATAAATAAAATTATAAAAAAAAAAGAAAGAAAGGTTGAAAAAAATCAAGAGATTGTAAATTATGAATAGAAGTGTTGATGGAAGAGAAAATAAGGTGGACTAGAGGAAAGAAAAAGCAACAAAATAGAGACAAAAAATTTTAAACAAACTGTAGGTCCCATTTAAGAGATAAAGCTGGATTATCCCAAAGTCTATTAACTGATCTCCCTCCTCCGCCCTTGGTTTCTTTATTTTCCACAAGAGCCAGTGATCCGATATCAATCCTCTGGCTCAGAACTCTCCCATCCCACTCAGAATATAAAGCAAAATTCTTATGATGGCCCCCAGGACTGCCACAATAGGCTTTCTGCTCCTTCTCTGACCTCATTTGCTACTGTTCTCTTCTTACTCCACTCCAGCTTCGTTTGCTCCTTGCTAGAATATGCCAACCTTTGCACTAGCTAATTTCTCTGGCAGGAATGCTGTTCCTCATCAGCCTTTTAAGTGACTCACTCCCTCATCTCTTTCTAGTCTTTATCAAAGGACACCTTCCAAGTGAGATTTTCCTTACCAACTCCATTTAAAATTACAATATGCCCTCCCACACTTACCACTGTCTGACATTCTCTACATTTTACTTTGTGTATTTATATGATTCCCTTGCCTCATCCCACTAAGGAATATTCCAAGTTTGTGTTTGTTTTTACCATTTTGTTGGCTGCTATAGCCTCAGTGCCTAGAAGAAAGCTTGGCACAGAGTAGATAATGAATATTTGCTGAATGAAAGTCAAGTGAGGGCCCGGCCCCGTGGCTTGGCGGTTAAGTGCGCACGCTCCGCTACTGGCGGCCCGGGTTCGGATCCCGGGCGCACACCGACGCACCGCCGCTTCTCTGGCCATGCTGAGGCCCTGTCCCACGTACAGCAACTAGAAGGATGTGCAACTATGACGTACAACTATCTACTGGTGGGCTTTGAGGGGGAAAAAAAGGAGGAGGATTAGCACGGATGTTAGCTCAGGGCTGATTTTCCTCACAAAAAAAAAAAGAAAGTCAAGTGATTTAATCAAGGACAGAAGTGACTAAGGAGAAACATAAGAAGTTTAAAGGTAGACTGAACAGGTTCGAGTTAGGTAAGTGCTGTAAATTAATGTGGGATTACTGGTAAATCATAAAGGGAAAAAATAACTGTAGATCAAGACACTTTCATCACAAAGAAAGAAGAGAGGAGAAAGAACTGGTGAAGAGGTGGAAAAAGAGAATAAATCTTAAAATCTAAAGAGGGAAAAAGCTAGGAGTCAGAGGGAAAAGAAACATTTAGCTCCATCCCTAAAATGAGAGCCAAAACGACAGGTGGAATACTTTTTCCCCAGCGTGAGAGCTAGGGACCAGAAAAGTCCTTCATGGGGAAGGGCCCCCCTCTTGACCGTGGGTACAAATACACTAAAACAATTCATCTATCTATAATTTTAAAAGAATGATTCTAAATATAGGTACCTGCTGTTGAAGCTGGAGTCTCTCCCTTTTGTTTTTGGAGTTGTGTGGCAGGCTGTTTAGATTCTTTCATTACTTCTGATACACTAGAGATTTTTAATGGACCAGACTGAATCTTGGAAATAAAAAACATGTAACATCTCAGATATAATACTGTTTTTAAAAGGATGTTGTATACAGTCACTTGTATTATTTCAAAAGTCAAGTCTTCCAGGCTTTTAACATAAAGTTATCAACATTTCACAACATAATGTATTGTATTAACCATAGTAAAAGAAGCCACCATACTAGAAAAACGCAGTCCAAAAATTTCATTCCAAATGACTAGTCCATATTTTAATAGTAAAAAGAATTCTCTTTGGGCAACTAATAAAGCACGTGATGCATGACCTTCCTTTTAAACAGCATTCCTTTTACATATACAACATTGAGAAGCTATTTCCATTTGCTTACTAAATCAAATTATGGTTGTCTTCTGTATACATTCAGTTAGAAACAAACGATTTTTAAAGGCTCTGAGTAAAAATGAAAATTAGGTTTTTGTTTCTTTAATCTCCAAGACTCATGCAACTACACACTAAGATATATGATCCAATTGTGAGTAACACCCACTTTCCTCTTCCTCAATAACCACCTGCCTTAAGTTTAAGGCACTGTTCATTAACAGGACTGCCAGAGGATGTGCCAGAGAAAATTACTAGGGAATATAAATATTTTCATTTACCACCCATGTTGTCTCACTTTTTGCCAGAACTTGGCAGTTGGACTCAGACATCCCTAAGACGACTATTCAACCCAAATAGAAATGATTCTGAACTTTGTCACTACCAGAAACCAGAAATATATCCATTTTCTTTCTATTAAAATTTTATTATTTTTTTAAATCATGAAATACATGCTCACTGCACCCAGCAAAATAATATCAAGATAGATCAACGGTTTTAATTTGCCTCTTTACTGCTGCTTCCCCTTCTAGCACTCTCACGTAGCCACTGCTAACACCTGAAATCTATCCTTCTAGCATAAGCTCAGGTATATACATACACAGTTTTTCATTTGTTTTAACAAACTAAAATAATTTTATATTACACAAATTACCAAGTAACTTGCTTTTTTTCGTTTAACGATATGTCATGGACATTCTCTTCCAGGTCAAGAAATTCTTTTGCATTGCATGATATCCTAATTTAACTGCATAACCTAATGTAGCTGCAAATCCCATAATTTGGTCAATTACTCCCCTATTTATTGACATTCAAGTTGTTTCCTGTTTTTTGTTAAACATCCTTGTCCACAAAACTGATATCTGTAGGATAGTTTGCCAGAAGAGGAATTGCTGAGTCAAAGGAGTTGTACATTTTTAGCAGATATTAACAGATCATTTTCACAGAAGTTTCTAACAACTGACACTCTCACAATAAATGTGTGCTTGTGTATAAATATGATTTATTTCCAGACTCAGTTGTTCTATTCCTCTAATTTCTATTCCTGTGTCAAAACCTTATATTTTATTAAAGTAAGACTATAACAAAGTCAGTATCTGGAAAAGCAGGTGTCCTCTGACCCCTCCCCACCCTAACACTTTCTCAAAATGTTCTTGGCTAGTCTTGTACATTATTTATTCTTCCATATGAACTTAAAAATCATCTTGTCTGGTTCTTCACCCTCCAGAAAAATCCATCAGAATTCTTATTAGACGTGTGTGTGTATGAGACTTATGAGACTCCAAAGGGATAAAAATCCAACTCTACACATTAGTTCAACTTAAAGAAAAACATCATTTCTCTCAAATAGATAAATATTTAAGAGAAATTTGAGAGAAATGCACATATTTGAAAGAAATGACATTTTTATATTAAGTCCCATCCAGGAACATAACATTTGTCTCCATTCAGGCAGGTCTTATTCCACATCCATCAAAAGATTTTAGGTTTATCTTCTCTCAATATTTACTATCTATGCATAAATAACCATGTTGGCACTAAAACAGATACCATGAAATAAAATGCATGGTTTCTAAAAGCAACAAGTTGGTAACAACACACAACAGACAGAGAATGCTGAATAAATAGTACAAATTAAAAAATAAAAACACTAACTGCTATTGTAATTCAGAGGTGAGAAAATTCACCTTGGTCTGTGTAGTGAAGGATGCAGGCCTTGAAGAGAACATTAGTAGGCAAAAGAGAGCAAGTCGTTCTGGGTAGAAGACCACCATGGGAAAAATTGTGCAAAAGGAAGGGATCTTGGTTTAGTTCTCTGCTTTAATCGAGGCTGTCGGAACACTGCCTGGTACAAAATAACCACTTGATCGACCTTTGTTGAATAAATGAATGAAGTGGAAAGCACAATGCATATTTGTAAGGAAAACTGGCACAAAACTAAGGATTTATGTGCAGAATCATTCAGACATAAGGATGGAAAGGTAAATAAGAGCCAGACTACCAAGGGTATTGAATGTCAACCTAAGAACCAGCAAAGACCACAGACTACAGAAATAAAGGAACAAATGGCCAGATCCTAAGCTAACATTTAACCACTCCTGGCTTCTCTTTCCTTAATCAGAACGAGACAATCTGTAAAGTCTCTCTAATTTTTATCTTCTGTGGTCTTCTGTCTTATAAACAATAGAAAATGTATGAAAGTTCCTGATAAATGACATGAAAATATTATGAAAACGTGGTAGTTCTTATTTTAGAAGATTCTCTGATATTGATATGAGGATGGCCCCAATTATGTTAGGAGGAGAGACCTGGGGGATGCGGACTGGGAGGAAGATGGGGAAGGCTGTGTGTGTGGAGAGGAAGAGGTCTAGTTTGGAAGCTAATTTGGATATCAAGTGATAAAAGTCAGAAATGAGATAAGGATGATGGTAATGCAAGAAAAAGAATAAATATTAGAGATTAAACAGGATAGGATAGCTAACAAAATATGGGCAAATATGAAGATGAATCCAAGAATTCTAACCTAGCTACCTGACAACACTGTACTATCTTTAATACAAAAAAGCAAATCAGGAAGAATGTAAATTTTGAGATGGTGCAGTATGGACATGCCAAGTTATCCAAGTGGAAATGTTCAGCAGGGTAGCTAAAGTGGACTGAGAAAAGGCCAAGGCTATTGAGAGAGGTAAAAGAATCATCTACAAAGAATGACACTTGAAGTCATGCCAAGTGAGAAAAGAATACTACTCCGAACTGTTCAGCCTGACTCCATGCTCCTCGAATTGCTTCCAGCTATTTCCCCTGGATCATGTAGCTTAAAACAGACCCAGGATTTTAGAATGAATCCACGGGATTCTGCTCCTTGACTGCAACACTATCTCTCTCAGCCAGCATAGACATTTTAAAGTTCATATAGAAGAATAAATGATGTAGAAGACTAACTAAGAACATTCTGAAAAAGCATGATTGGGGTGGGGGTAGGAGTCAGAGGACACCTGCTTTCCTCAATATTAACTTTGTTATAGGACTGGTCTCTAGACCATGCCAAATACTGGAGAAAAAAGTCCATCTAGTTTCTAAGAAAGAACTGAATCAGCCATGTCCATAAGCCTTCCTTTAGTAGATAGTGACCACGTCCAGATAGAGGCCATGTCCAGCATCATAGCATAAAGAAATACCCAATACCAAATCAGCAAAAATCCCTGCTCTCTTTTGTAAAATTTTTTTTCAAGCAGCTGTTTGAAAGAAAGATTTAAGATGTTTAAAAAGGGGCCGGCTCCGTGGCTTAGCGGTTAAGTGCGCGCGCTCTGATGCTGGCGGCCCGGGTTCGGATCCCGGGCAAGCCCCAAGGCGCCACTTCTCCGTCCAACGCGAGGCCGAGTCCCACGTGCAGCAACTAGAAGGATGTGAACCTATGACATACAACTATCTACTGGGGCTTTGGGAGGAAAAAATGAATAAATAAAATCTTTAAAAAAAATAAAAATAAAAAAAAAAATAAGATGTTTAAAAAAATTTGTAAGCTGGGGCTGGCCCCATGGCCTAGTGGTTAAGTTCAGCATGCTCTGCTTCAGCAGCGCAGGTTTGGTTCCCGGGTACGGACCTACACCACTTGTCAGCAGCTGTGCTATGGCAGTGACCCACATATAAAATACAAGAAGACTGGCACAGATGTTAGCTCAGGGCAAATCTTCCTCAGCAAAAAAAAAAAAAAAAAAATTTGTAAGCCTAATGGGGGAAAAAAAAGGATACAACTATGAAGAATATGCACCAAGTTCCAGGAATACTGGAAGATATTCTCATCAATGAATCACTATGTACCTGAAAAGTCTGTACTCTATTTTGTGGTCTAAAAGGAGCCATCACTAACTCTAACATTTGGGTTGTGTCGTGACCATTCTGTGTTTACGTTTTTAGTGTTGTAAGTCAGAGCCTGACAGCTGCAACACGTAGGCTGACACAGACCTCCTAAGTCCACAGGGCAGCTAGGGTTACCTTTGCCCGAGCTGCCTCTTCCATTTACCCTCGTGTGCTGCCAATTATTTTTTATGTGGTGTGTACTAAATGAGAGTAGTTATGAGACTCCAAAGGGATAAAAATCCAACTCTACACATTAATATTAGTTCAATATAAAGAAAAATGACAAACATATCTGGCAAGTTCTACTGAATTATACATACAAGATATTTTCAAGATGAAAACAACTTGCTTTTCAAAGTATTCCATAGGATACATTGAAATATTGTTTAAAACTCTTACCGGCTTCTTTGGCAATGGAACACTATAAGGTGGGGAACCAAGAACCATTTCAAAGAGTCTGTCTGAGTAAGGTATGGTTTTCTCTACACTTTCCCGGAAATGGGAATCCCATTTGGCATACAGGATAGTGCCACCAATACCTCCACCAACAAACAAAAGGCCAGCTCCAGCAATTTTGCCAGCAGACAACCTAAGTGAAAGAAACAGGAAACACATTTTTATTTCTTGGCTCTCCTAAACCCACTTCCCTAAATCAATGTAAGAGTCTCAAAGACCTCCAATCTCTACTTCTCTACTACCAATTCTGATCACAGCAGCCAAGTTTATCACTACAGCTGCACATCACCCTTCCCTGATTTAATATGTCTGCAATAAAAAATAACTACATTTATTTATGGATAACTAAATTTTTAAAAAATACTGTAATATCTAGGATAGGAGGAATGAAGCAATCTACCCTTTAACACTTAAAACTCAAGATGTTTACAATCATGACATTTCCTTTGAACCCAAAAAACAAGTATCACTAATTTTCAAAGCTCCTCTCCCTTAATTAGACATTTCTGTAAATACTATAAAACAAACCCTTTACAAAAGTAAGATAATACAAATATCAAATAGAACTAACAAATACTTTTTAAGTTACAAAGTGCTAAGTTCTGGATATAAATCTATTTGCATTAGGGCCGGCCCAGCGGCATAGTGGTTAAGTTCATGTGCTCCGCTTCGGCAGCGTTTGGATCCTGGGTGTGGACCTGCGCACTGCTCGTCAAGCCATGCTGTGGCAGCGTCCCACATACAAAATAGAGGAAGATGGGCACAGATATTAGCTCAGGGACAATCTTCCTCACCAAAGGAAAAAAAAATATATTTACCATGGAATGGAAGATCGCACATGAGGGGGGAGTCTACCTTGGATGCCACCCAATTACCAAAGAATCAAAAGCAGCATCATAACAAATTTTCACCTATAAATAAATAATGCTCCAAAGATAGTTTAGCAAAGCTCCAATGTTTGTACCCCTTAACAAAAAAGGGTTTAAGCCGCTATTCCCACATTCAAGGAAAAGAAACACACACATACATACACACAGAGACACCCCTTAGCACACAGTTAAAAAGCCTGTTTACAGAGAGACACTACATACCCAGAACTGCCTGAAGCTGAGTATCTACGGCATGGTCGCAATGGACGGAGGACAAACTTCCCACAGAGACAACTCTAGAGAAGATGGAGAAAACATCACAACCAATACAGTTAAAGGAATCTGGGAAGCTTTTAGGGTTGGGAACTCAGATGTAATACTTTTATTACAAATGTCTTCATTAAAGAAAAATTTATTTTACTTTCAGAAATCAATTTACCATGAAACATATTTATAGAGTCTAAAAAACAGTGATGCTTGCTTTCTGCACCCCAAGGCTCATATAAAATTACTATTTTTAAGATTTCAAAAAAAGGATCATCAGACTATGATGGATTTGCACTTTTGTAAGTATTTTGTATACTAATTATTTCTTGGATACAATTGGGATTTGCCATATGCAAATTTCTTAATTGGGGAGAAAAAATAAAACAATAGTGTAAAATACCTATTTTTACTCTGTAAACTTAATTTAGACATCTGAAAAATACCCTATAGAGTCTCACAAACAACACTGCATTATAGGATACATACGAACCCACTCAGGAAAGAGATCTAACCTCAGCTTAATTTATCCAGAAAACCAAGTTTCCCATCTCTAAGATAACTATGTAACACATCAATTCCCAGAGGCATTCATCTAAATCTAAAATTTCATTCTTGGTTTATCCTAGTGTATCATTAGACTAAAAGCCAATAGTTTTAAGAAAAACATTTTAACTAATGTTGTAAATGCTCAAGAAAATATTTATCTCCAGGGCCGGCCCCGTGGCTTAGCGGTTAAGTGCGCGCGCTCCGCTACTGGCGGCCCGGGTTTGGATCCCGGGCGCGCACAGATGCGCCGCTTCCTCAGCCATGCTGAGGCGGCGGCCCACACACAGAAACTAGAAGGATGTGCAGCTATGACATACAGCTATCTACTGGGGCTTTGGGGGAAAAAAATAAATAAAATTAAAAAAAAAAAAGTAAAATCTGCAATGTTGATAAATATTTCCAAATTAGCCAATTATCCTCTAGTAATAGGAGAAGAATATCTTTTTCCCACAGCCTCTCCAACACACTTTCAGTGAAGTTTTAAATCACAATTTCCTTTATTATGACTATGCATCTTTTAATATATTTATGATCTATTTTTATTTCCTTTTCTATAAACTATCAGAGTGTATCCTTTAACCACTTTTACACAAGACTGGTCTTTTTCATACTCCTTTCTTTAAGTGCTCTTTATACATGAAGAGAAATTAGCCATGTGTCTGCTAATTGCAAATATTTTTATCCAGTTTATGATCCGCTTTCTGTCTTTGCTTATGGTAGCCTATGCCACGCAGAAAATTACTTTTACATAGTCAAAATTGCCAATCTTTTCTTTTATGGCTTTTCGGTTTCCTCATATTCCTAGAAAGTCACCCTCCAATTATAAAAAAATTCTTCTGCAGTTTCTTCTATTCTCATAGTTTCATTTTTTTATATTTAAATCTTTGAACCCAGTGTAAAGTGGAAGGTATGGATTCAACTTTATTTTTTTCCAAATGTCTACTCAGTTGTCCCTAAATCATAGACTGAATAATCCATTTTTCCCAATGATTTGAAATCCCACCTTTAAAACACATTCAATTCCTTAATGCATTTAGATTTCCTATTTTGTTCCACTATTCCACCTTTTCATACACTGATACCACAATGTTTTAACTACTGCATCTTAGAATTAGGTTTCAATCTAGCAGAGCTAGTCCTCTCTTCAAGTACTACTCTTTTTCAGAATTTTTCTGGATATTCTTGCCATTTTTTTTTGAAAGCTGAGCTTTCAATTAAACAACAGTTGTAAAAGCACCAACTGTAAAAGACACCTTAACTTAACAGGGGATAAAACGTGAAAAATTTTATCTTTGATGACCAAAAACTGGTGGCAATAAAATGTTTCATATTTCTACATGGAAAAAAAGTAGAAATGATGACTGTATCCTGATTCAAATTAAAATGGTTTTTATCTGAAACAGTAGCTCTTGATTTTAAAAAATTTAAGTATGTTACTCATTAGCTTATCCTCATATTCTATGTAGTATTTAATATTCTAAATAGAGCTTTAAAAGTCATAAAATTTAAGTTTTTTATGGTTTTATCACCCAAGTATGAATCCCTAGACACCACAGTTTAGTACTGCCTATTAAAAAAAAAATTGTTGTCTTCTAAGTCTCTTGTAACCTATAGGTTTTCTCTCCAGTAATTAATCTGTTGAAGAATCTGGGTTGTTTAAGCTGTAGAATTTTCCACAGACTGGATTTTGTTCAAGGTACAATTTAACATGTTCCTGTCCTCTGTATGTCCTGCAAAGTGGAGTTGGAACCAGACACTTGCTCAGACTCAAGTTTGTTCTCTTTGGCAAGACTTCAGGTGGTGTGTTCTTTCATCAGAAGGCACACAATGCCTGGTTGTCTTTCTTTTTGTGATGTTATCAATTGTGCTGATGTACAATGTCTAGACCCCTTAATTTATTGGAAGCTGCAAAAAGTGGTCTCTAATTCTACTATTTTTCATTTATTATATGACATATTTTATAAAGAGATGCTTCCCTTTATCTACAATTTGGTTACCCAATAGTACAGTTCATAGAGGAAAGGCAGGGTAATTGGTTGATTCTTTTTATCCTTTTATATAGTTATCCTCTGACGACGACCAATTGTGGGCTTTTCCAATTTTCATTTATTAATTGTGGCAGATTGTGTTTTCCAAAAATTGTTACATTTCCCATCCCACACGCATTTCTAGAACCTTGTCACTTTCCCCAGAGCCTTGTGACCTCATGAGTCCTCAAGAACCTCCTAACAGAGCCCAGAAACTTCAGAATTGAGAGAGAATAAATATTTATTTATTTACATATGTAATATAATATATATAATTTTATCTATATAATATTAAATGTTATGTATGGTTATAAAATAATAACGATGCTGTTATTTAACACCACTAAGTTTGGGGTGATCTGTTATACAGCTGTAACCAAACAGATGCCTGTAGCTGGAAATGGGATGCTGCTGCAAAACATAAAGCACGTGGTAATGACTTGGGGACTCGGGGGTGAGGATGGAAGTTGGAAGGGACTTGAGGAGACTGTTAGCAGGAGTCTGGTGGCCTTCATGGAGGCGGTTGGTGACAGTTTGAGAACAATGTTTTTGGAACCTGGAGGAAAAAGGGATCTTTGTTATGTCATGGCAGAAGTTTATCAAAATTGTCACCTGTGGTGAGACATGGAAAATAGAAAATTATATATATTCCTATAACTATATAGCTATAGCTCCAGCTATACCTAATGAACTGACAGATTTAGCTAAAGAGAGTTCCAAGCAGAATGTTCAAAAGTGCCAACTGGTTTCTTTTAGCAGAGTATGATAAGGATAGAGATGAGCTTCTAAAAAACAAACAAATAAACCAAAAAAACTGCTTAGCTTTCAAGCAATATTTAAAGGAAACATATAGGAGCTAGGATTTGGTGGGTTCAAAAATAAGACTGTTTCTCAGTCTCAGCCTCTCTAGTTAGCAAAGATCCTTTAAGACCTCAGAAAGATCTAAGGAGGTGCTCCTCGCAGAACCTTTTTACGTAGAGAAAGGCCAGAAGAGGATCTGTAAAGATCCAAAAGATCCAGTAAGGATCTTAAGGGTATGCTTCTCATATTCTTTTTGTTAAACAACAGGGCAACTGAGAATCTTAAGGGTTTTAACCCACAGCCACCTCACAGGGAGCCCAAAACGGAGATGGGCTTTTCTTTTTTTTTTTTAATAATTTGTTATGTTTTATTTATTCTCAATATTGTATTGAGGGCCACAGCATTAATGCAAGGGGCATGCAGGCTACATCCAAACACAGGAAGTCTATTGTCTCTTTTGCCCCTTGTTAGGTCCTTCAGGATATCACCTAGGATTTTCCCAAACACACTTTATGATCTAAGTTCAAATGTCCTCCTATCTCCTATGAAGGTTGACAGACACATCGTTTACGGGAAATCAGCACTAATCAGATTAAAATTCCCTCTGAAAAAGATTCTAAGTTGACTTCTCAAGACAGCTTAATAGTACTCCTAGAAGTAGGCTTCATATTCAAGATGATTTTCTTCTCATATAAAGACATTAAGTATTAAAAGATATAGTTCCCAATTTTCATACCCTCTGAAATCATCTGAAGCTGTCAGCACAAAATATACTGAGGCAGTGTAATTCCTATCTCATAGTATTTTTCACTGAATATTAGTTGTTCTTGAGCCAGTAAGTTTTTTGGAAAGAGGTATGTTGGTAGATTCATGTTACCAGAGTCTCTTTTATGATTATCTCATTAATGAGACCTAGGCCCTCATTTGACTGGTTAATCCTATCATTTCTATTCAGCTGCCCAAGAAGGGCTTATCTTGATAAGATTTGTGGGTGTGGCTTTTGTCTAACGTGAAAACCCCAATAAGACCCATAGGAAACCCACGAAGTTGTTAAGAGAACTATATTGATGAAAAACTTGCCAGCTTGGATTTAAAGGGAAAAAGAGTACAAAATGAATAGAGGCCTTTGGACTCAAACTTCTACAGACAGGAAGCAGTCTGAGAAAATGACTCAGCTGTAAACAGGTTACATTCTGGAAAAGGAAGGATAATTCAAGGGGTGAAACCTGGAGCCCAGAGGGTAGAACCAAGAGCTATGGAGAATCATTCCCAAGCAGTAGGACTAAGTCCTAATTAAGCAATTAGCAACATGTGCCCAACTGGATTTTACATTTGTTATGGAACACTGGGTGCCTCTTTTTTTGTTGTTTTTTTTGTGAGGAAGATCAGCCCTGAGCTAACATCCATGCCAATCTTCCTGTTTTTGCTAGGAAGACTGGCCCTGAGCTAACATCTATTGCCAATCCTCCTCCTTATTTTTCCTTTTTCTCCCCAAGGCCCCAGTAGATAGTTGTATGTCATAGTTGCACATCCTTTTAGTTGCTGTATGTGGGACGCCACCTCAGCATGGCCAGACAAGCGGTGCGTCAGTGCACGCCCGGGATCTGAACCCGGGCCACCAGTAGCAGAGTGCACACACTTATCCGCTAGGCCCCCTGGATGCCTCTTGTCTTGCCCATGTGCCTCCTGTTTCCTGTCTTTCTGAATGTGAGTGTCTAGAGTACCTGTCACACTATATTGTATTCTGGATATATGGGGAGCAGATAACTTGTCTCTTTAGTTCACAGGTCTTTAAATTGAAAGGAAAAGTGCTTAAGGAGCTGTACCCTAGGGACCACATCCAAGATGTCTTATCTGCATAGGGATCTGATTTAGGTGACAAGATCCTGGTCCTTTAGTCTAAGCCTGATGCTGTGATGGGATGAGGTTATGGAGGGTTTTGAGGAAGGTTGTAAATGTATTTGCATGTGAGAGGGATGTGAGTTGTGGCTAGAGGGCAGATTGTATTATCCAAAATCAACTGCAACAATACTTCCTGTAACATGCTCTTCCAGAATCTTGCCACTCTCCCATCAAAGTGAGTTCTATGTACTCTTCCTTTGAACAAAGGCAGGCCTTTTTTACTAATTTACTAACAGAGGGCAGTCAAAGTGATGCTCTGTGACTGGGAGATACAGAGAATACAGCTTCTGCCTGGCTCTGTCTCCAGTCACACCTGCTCTTGGAACCCAGCTGCCAAACTGTGAGGAAGCCCAGACACATAAAGATGCCACATATACGTGTTCCAGCCAACAGTCCCAGTCGAGGTCTCAGTGGCAACCAGTATCAACTGCCAGACATGAGAGTGAGGAAGCCTTTCAGATGACTCTAGTCCCAGCCACTGTCTGACTACAGCCTCACGAGAGACACTGAGCAAAAACTGCTGGGCTGAGCCCAGGCAACCCCCAGAACCAAGTGAGGCAATAAGTAAATATTTTACCCCAAGCTCAAGATGGTTTATGTAGCTAGAGCAAACGAAAACAGCATCTATGAATTCATGGATTTAAACACTTTTGATGGATCTCAACCAGATGCAATTATTACCCTTTTGAAAACTCAAACTGTCCCATCATTGGACAATGGATGCCACTTCGTTAATTACATAATATATATATTATTTTATATTACTTTAATTATTTTACATATATATAATCTTTTTTAAGTCTAGCTCTGTCTCTCCTTCAGGCCATCTGCAAATACCTGGTGGCAAGTGTTTGTTTTTCTCTGTGTGTGGTAAAATTCACTTATAAAATTCACCATTTTAAAGTGTACAGTTCAGTGGCATTTAGTACATACAAAATCCTGTACAACCACCACGACCACTATCTAGTTCTAGAGCATTTTCATCACTCCAAAAGGAAATTCCTGTACCAACTAAGCAGTCTCCCCCTTTTCCCCTCTCCCCAGCCCCCAGCAACCACTATCTACTTTCTGACTCTACAGATTTGCCTATTCTGGACATTTCGTATAAATGGACTCATACAATATGTGGCCTTGTGCCTGGCTTCTTTCACTTGGTATGTTTTCAAGGTTCATCCATATTGTAAAATGTATCATGTATGTAGCATGTACTTCATTTCTTTTTTACGGCTGAATGAAATATTTCATCATATGTATATACCAGATTTTGTTTATCCAGACACCAGCTGGACATTTGGGTTGTCTCCATCTTTTGGCTATTGCAAACAGTGCTTTGAACATTCATCTACAAGCTTTTGTTTGAACACCTGTTTTCAATTCTTTAGGGTGGAACTGCAGGGTTATATGATAATTCTACGTTTAACTCTGTACCATTTACATTCCCCGCAGCAATGTATGAGGGCTCCAATTTCTCCACATCCTCTCCAACATTTGTTATTTTCTGTTTTTATTATAGCCATTCTAGTGGGTGTGAAGTAGCTATTTCATTGCAGTTTTGATTTGTACTTCCCTAATGTCAAAAGATGTCAAGCATCTTTTCATGTGCTTGTTGGCCATTTATGTATCTTCTCTAAATAAATGTCTATTCAAGTCTTTCGCCCATTTTTTATCTGGGCTGTCTTTTTGTTGTTGAGTTGTAGGAGTTCTTTACATATCCCGGATACAAGATCCTCATCAAGTCTATGATTTGAAAATATTTTCTCCCATTCTTTCACTCTCGAGTGTCCTTTGATGCAGAAAAAATTTTAATTTTGATGAAATCCAATTTATCTTCTGCTTCTTTTGGCATCATATCTAAGAAACCACTGCCAAATCCAAGGTCTCCCTCCAGAGCTCACTTTCTTAAGAACCAAGCTAAACTAGCTCTTTATTTACATAAACTAAATATCCTACCTTAACACACAAAATATTGGATACTTATTTCTGGAATTCCTTTTTAATAATAACCTATGCTGTAGAAAAGACAATATTGTTTCAAAACAATTTGCCTTGACATATACCCTTGTAATAAATGTAACAAGATTAGCATTGCTGCTTCTAATCTATAGAAAGATGATTTTAAAAAACAAAAAAAAAGCAAGATAAAACACACAACTCCAATGTAATGTTCTTGCACATACCACCTATTCCATAGCTCTACCAAACTAAAGTGACCATATAAAAAGAAACCACAGTCCAGCGTTACAACCTGGAAACAGACTATAACACAAGTCCCTCATATAAACCCTGTCCGGCAGTTCCAGGTTTCCTCTCTAGACTTTGCTGGTTGCTATCACTAACAATCTGGTTTTGAGATTTTGTCATAAGGATTCCTCCCACACAAACAAAAGACATCCAGAAGTTAATGGCCAGTTCTACATTTGAAATACAGATTAATATGCAACAACTTAACTTTTTCTACAGTTAACTTAAAATATTTCACAGGAATCATGCATTAAGGTTAAAAATATATCGCACCAAAAAATGCAGTAAGTTTGGTACTGAAGCAGTATTCTTTCTCAGTATAAATATATTCTATATCTAGGAGAAAAAGTGCTCTTCAGTTACAACACGGAAATGGTAGGTATTAATCTATACAGCAAAAGCAGGAAGTTGATACTTCTTTAGTTTTCCCTGCATATATATCCAAATATGTATTACTTATATATTCTCACTCATATTTTCTAAGTTATGATGTAAAATGTACTTCAAAATGGCTTGAAAGCTACTGATCTGGAGAAATGAAAATGATGAATAATAAAAAAGGATTCTAGTACGGGTAAGAGTAAACAGCAGGCTGCACGATATACTAAACAAGTTCCTACCATGTATGTTTGGCTGCCTACCTCTATTATTGAGTAACACAGTGGTTTATAACCTTAAGGGAAAGAAAGAATTCTAGATGATAGCTAAAAATGTCCACACACAAGTTCAATCCTAAACTAGCCCCGGTATCAAACTAGGTCTTAGTGACATAAGCTAGCTTAGTCAACCCTCAAGAACAGTGGTGTTTCTTTCTCCTCTTTTTAAGTTATAAGCAGATAAGCTCACTGCATATGCCGACGACCACTCCTAAATCTGTAGTTTGGAAGAGGGCTACGCAAGGCTGAAAGCCCAGGTCCTCCAAACCAAATGCCAACCTCAAAAAAGGCTGGGCCTAGTGATGCAATACTGAGACTAAGAGAAGACAGATGGTGCTAGGTCTGGGAAGTAAACTGAGGAAGAACCAGAGCTTTGAAGCACATCTCTGGGAAAGAAAGAGAACACAAAGAGAGCAATTCATTTCTGCTGCATATCCACATTTAAGAATGATAAGTCCAGGGCCGGCCCGGTGGCTTAGTGGTTAAGTGCGCGCGCTAAGCTACTGGCAGCCTGGGTTCGGATCCCGGGCGAGCACTGACGCACCGCTTGTCCAGCCATGCTGAGGCCGCGTCCCACAGATAGCAACTAGAAGGATGTGCAACTATGACATACAACTATCTACCGGGGCTTTGGGAGAAAAGAAAAAAAGGAGGAGGATTGGCAATAGATGTTAGCTCAGAGCCGATCTTCCTCAGCAAAAAGAGGAGGATTAGCACGGATGTTAGCTCAGGGCTGATCTCCCTCACAAAAAAAAAAAAAGAAGAAGAAGAAGTTGAGACATAAAGAATAAAGTAGATGCCAACTGTGACAGTTAATTTTGTATGTCAACTTGGAGGGTGTTTTTGGATGACATCAACATTTAAATCAGTGACGGGCCGGCCCCGTGGCTTAGCGGTTAAGTGCGTGCGCTCTGCTGCCGGCGGCCCGGGTTCGGATCCCGGGTGCGCACCGAGGCACCACTCCTCCAGCCATGCTGAGGCCGCGTCCCACATACAGCAACTAGAAGGATGTGCAGCTATGACAGACAACTATGTACTGGGGCTTTGGGGGAAAAATAAATAAATAAAATCTTTAAAAAAAAAAAAAAAAACATTTAAATCAGTGAACTGAGTAAAGCAGACTGCCTTCCACAATATGGGTAGGCCTCATCCAATCAGTTGAAGGCCTGAAACAAAAAGATCAGCCTCCCCAAGTAAGAGGGAATTCTGCAGCAGACTGCTTTTGGACCAGAACTGCACCATCAGCAATCCTGGGTCTCCAGGTTGCCAGCCTTCAGACTGAAATTCCACCAAAGGCTCTCCAGGGTCTCTGCATATCAAGCCTGCCAACCTACAACGCAGATGTTGGACTTGACAGCCTTTACAACCGCATGAGCCAATTCCCTATACTAATTCTTTCTATCTACATACATATCCTTTTGGTTCTGCTTCTCTGGAGAACCCTGATATACTATCAGAGGTTCTAAAACCTATAGGGCTTTAAGGGAGGTCACATCCACTTATGGAGACGAAGAAAAATTTACAGAACAGATTTATCTTTCATTCAAACATGTCACACATATTTACTGAGCAACAATTAGAAGCCAGGGACGATTGCCAGTGTGGGAAATACAGCAGTAAAAAATATGTACACAGTCCCTTTGTGGAGCTTACATTTTAATATGGGAAACATACAATAAATACACGTTATGTCAAGTCTGGTAAGAGCTGCAAAGTAGGGCCGCCCCGTGGCTTAGCGGTTAAGTGCGTGCGCTCCGCTGCCGGCGACCCGGGTTCGGATCCCGGGTGCGCACCGAGGCACCGCTCCTCCAGCCATGCTGAGGCCGCGTCCCACATGCAGCAACTAGAAGGATGTGCAGCTATGACAGACAACTATGTACTGGGGCTTTGGGGGAAAAATAAATAAATAAAATCTTTAAAAAAAAAAAAAAGAGCTGCAAAGTAAAACAAAGGCTAAGGGTAAGTTCAGAGTGATCAAGGAAAGAGAGTGGTCAGAGGTCTGTTTTAGATAGGGAAGGCATCTCTGAAGGAAGGTGATATTTGAGAAATTATCTGAATGAAGGAAGTGAGCTAAGCAAAGATGTGTGGGAAGACTTCAGGGCAAAAGAAATAGTAAGTGAGGGCCGGCGCCATGGCTTAGTGGTTAAGTGCGTGCACTCCGGTGCTGGCGGCCCGGGTTCGATCCTGGGCGTGCACCGGCGCGCCGCTTCTCCGGCCACGCTGGGGCCGCGTCCCACGTGCAGCAGCTGGAAGGATGTGCAGCTGTGATGTACAGCTGTCTACTGGGGCTTTGGGGGAAAAAATAAATAAATAAAATTTAAAAAAAAAAAAAACGATTTAAAAAAAAAAACACTCCTTTAAAAAAAAAAAAAAAGAAATAGTAAGTGAAAAGGCAATGAGGATGTACTAGATACCAGAAGAATAGAATGAGGCAGAGTAGGAAAATGAAATATGCAAAGAGCCAGAGCATGAAAAGCCTGATGGGTGTAGTAAAGAGTTTAAATTTTATTCTGAATGTGATGAGATGTCACTGAAGGGCAGGACATGATCTAAACGCTTTTCTAAAAGCCTTTATTAACTACTAGCTAAAGAACCGACTCGGGGGCCAGCCTGGTGGCACAGGCGGTTAAGTGCACGCGCTCCGCTGCGGCGGCCCAGGGTTCGCCAGTTCGGATCCCGGGCGCGCACCGACACACTGCTTGGCAAGCCATGCTGTGGCGGCAGCCCATATAAAGTGGAGGAAGATGGGCATGGATGTTAGCCCAGGGCTAGTCTTCCTCAGCAAAAAGAGGAGGATTGGCAGATGTTAGCACAGGGCTGATCTCCTCACAAAAAAAAAAAAAAAAAAAAAAAAGAACCGACTCTGAGGGCAATAGTAAAAGCAGGAAGACATTTAGGATCATCTGATGGAGTAGAAAGGATTTTGACAAGTGGAATATTCTGGAAAAAGTTGACAAAAATTTAGAAATTTGAGTACAAAGTTCAAAAGACGAGGCTAGAGAGTCATCTGCTTAGGGATTAAAGTTCTGGGAATTGATGTAATCCCAAGTGAGACAGTATATAAAGAGATGGGACATGGGGCAAGCCTGGTGGCATAGTGATTAAGTTTGCACGCTCTGCTTCAGTGGCCAGGGGTTTGCAGGTTCAGATCCCAGGTGCAGACCTACACACGGCTCATCAAGCCATGCTGTGGTGGCGTCCCATATATAAAACAGAGGAAGATTGGCACAGATGTTAGCTCAGGGACCATCTTCCTCACCAAAGGAAAACAAAAAAAAGATAGGACAACAATAAGATAACAATATATGCCTATTAGAATGGCCAAAATCCCGAACACTGACAACACCAGATGCTGGTGAGGACATGGAGCAATAAGAACTCTCATTCACTGCTGCTGGGAATGCACAATGGTGCAGAACTTTTAGGACAGTTTGACAATTTCTTACAAAACTAGACATGCTCTTACGATGTGATCCAGCAATTGCACTCCTTGGTTATTTACCCAAAGAAGTTGAAAACTTACATCCATACAAAAACCTGCACAGAGATGTTTACTGCGTCTTTATTCTTAACTGCCAAAACTTGGAAGCAACCAAGATGTTTTTCAGTAGATGAACGGATAAACTGTGATACATCAAGACAATGGAATATTATTCAGTGCTAAAAAGAAATGCGTTATCAAGCCATGAAAAGACATGGAGGAACCTTAAATGAATATTACTAAGTGAAAGAAGCCAATCTGAAAAGCCTATATATTATATGATTCCATCTATATGACATTCTGAGAAAAGCAAAACTATGGAGACAGTAAAAAGATCAATGGTTGCCAAGGGGCGGGGTGGGCGAGTGATCATTATGTGGAGCACAGAGGATTATTAGGACAGCGACAATACTCTGTATGATACCATGATGGATACATGTCATCATACATTTGTCCAAACCCATAGAATGTACAACACCAAGAGTGAACCCTAATGTAAACTACAGACTTTGGGTGATCACGATACATCAATGTAGGTTCATCAATTGTAACAAATGTACCACTCTGGTGGGGGATGTTGATAATGGGGGAGGCTATGCATGTGTAGGGGCAGAGAGTATATAGGAAATCTCTGTACCTGCCCCTCCATTTTGCTGTGAACTTAAAACTGCTCTAAAGAAATAAAGTCTTAATAAAAAAAAAAGGGAGATGGGAAGAGAATACTTTGGGGGTATATTTAGAGGTCAAGGAAGAAGCAAACTCAACAAAGGGAAACAAGAGAGAAATGAAATGAAGGGTAAGATGGGACCCAAGGTACTACACGAGAAAAGCCACAAGAGCAAAAGGGGTTTCACAAATCAACAACATCAAATGCTATAGAATGACTGAGGAGATAGTAAGAATAAACCAATGAATTTTACAAGACAGCAATTTCAGGGAGGTAAGAAATATTGGTTGCAGGCTAGAAAAGGGTTCATATTTTAGTGAGAAGTTTTAACCAGTTTTCTTCTAATTTCCTAATCGAAATCTCAATAAACGGAAAAAATTTTGATGAAGACAAGGAAGGAAAAAGTAATTTTGGACTGTAGGGCAGACAGAAGGGACAGATCAGTGACAACCATAATGTAACCTGAGGTCAGAGCAAGGAAGAGTGTGTCATGAAAGGAGGGCTCCAAAGATAAACTTCAACAGTGCTCCCCTGCAAGGCAGCTCGCTCCCTCCATCCTTCTACCCCCACTTGGCAGGATGGTAGGCCAGATTCTAAGATGGCCCCATGATCTCCAGCCTCTGCTGTTAGCCCATTATTATGGTTGTATGGCAAGAGGCATTTTGCAGATGTATTTCAGATTACTAATCAGTTGACTTTGAATTGGGGTTGAAAAGGAAGGTCATCCAGGTGGGCCTGGTCTAATCATGTGAGCCCTTTAAATCTGGGTGTAGAGATCAGAAACAGGGAAGTTAAGAAAGATTTTGAATCAGAGAGACAAGCTCCCAGTAGCCAGCAAGAAAGCAAACATCCATGTTATGAACTGCCTCTAAGGACCTTGTGGCAAGGAACTTCACGCAGCCTCTAGGAGAGGCAAGGCGAGAGCTAGCAAGAAAACAGGGACTTCAGTCCTACAGCTGCAATGGCCTGAATTCCGCCAACAAACCACATGAGCCTGGAAGAGGACCCTGAGCTCCAAATGAGAACTACAGCACAGCCAACACTCTGACTGCAGCCTTGTGACAATGAGCAGAGAACTCCAATCATTCATGCCCAGAAACTATAAGATAATAAATAGGCGTTGTTTTAACCTACTAAATTTGTGGCATTTGTTACATAGCGATAGAAGACTAATACAGACCCCACTTTCCTATGGAAAAGGCTGTTTCTCTTACCCTGGCAACAAATGGAGAGATAAGCAAATCTAAAAAAAAAGAAAAAAAAAAAAGGAAGTTTGACTTTTATGATTTTTAACCCATTGTGTCTAGAGATTTTGTCCAATTACTGCTTAAGTCACAGTAGCTGTTTTCCAATACAATATTTTGCCAAAATATCAACTTTCTTTAAATTGTGAGCAATGGAAACAGGTTTACCTTTTTATTTTTAATTCTGGAAAGTTACTTTAATAATTATGCATATGGGGCCGGCCCGGTGGCGCAAGCGGTTAGGTGCGCGCGCTCCGCTGCGGCGGCCCGGGGTTCGCTGGTTCCGATCCTGGGTGCGCACCGACACACTGCTTGGCAAGCCATGCTGTGGCGGCGTCCCATATAAAGTGGAGGAGGATGGGCACAGATGTTAGCCCAGGGCCGTCTTTCTCAGCAAAAAAAGAGGAGGATTGGCGGATGTTAGCACAGGGCTGATCTCCTCACACAAAAAAAAATAAAATAAAATAATTATGCATAAATAAATGTAACTGGGTGTTTAGGTTCCTTGAACGTCTGCCAAAGATGTCTCGGCACCTAGAGACACAGATCCCCAGTCTGATCTCAGAAATGAGAACAAGGTCATAACTCCTGACTTTCCTCAAGTACCAGGAGTTTGAGCCCCATAAACTACCATCTTCCATTTTTGTTTAGAGTAAGAACAGCTTTTCTCGGCTAGGAAAAGAAAGGTAGTCCCTCCTGGATAATTACAACCTTGACCCCTACAACGCGGACTCGAGCAGTCCAGCCACCTCCTTATTAAGATACAACAAGCCAAGGCCATGCAAGTCCTGCTGGGAACTGTAGTTCTCTCTCCTCGACCTTCAACCACTGCCTGCGCTAAACCTATCACGCGCCCAACCGGCGACCCGGGCGCCAGCAGCCACGGGCCTTGACTGGGGCAGCGCGGGGCTGATTGGATGAAACGTCCCCGAAGCCTTGCCTCCCGTCCTACGCCCGCCTCCCCGCCACCTTCTCTCCACACCCCAACCCGCTTTTGCAATAACCCTCAAGTCATCCCTGTCGCGCGAACTCCCGAATTAACTGCCTCACAGGCCCGCCTAGTTCTCTCGCAATGAGGGCGCCCCTGAGACACGCCTCTGTCCCGGGGCCCAGGCAGAGCCAAAGCCTCCCCCATTTTCCGCTGGTTGTCTGCGATCAGCCTCACCACGCGCTCTCTCCCGGCGCCCCGTGCTCACCTGGGCGGCGGCGGTCACGCCGGATAACTGACAGGCCCGCAGCATCTCGGCACGATGGACGGCGCTACCAGCGTACGCGGGAACAGCCGCGGCGCGCGACTAGGGGAGGGAGTGCGTTGCGTGCGTGCCTGCGTCCGTGCCGCCTTTCCGCGCCGGGCGTACCGGAAGAGCAGCCAACGCCACTGCGCACGCGCAGCCTTCTCTCTCGCCCTCCGCAGGCAGTTTGGACAGGGTGGGGCCTCCCCGGCGGAAAGGACGATTTCTCCTTCCGGGTCGCTCGGGGTTCCTGGCTGTAACCCAAAGTCGGGGTTACTAGGTGAACGGGAGGGGAGGGAGGGCGTGTGATACTCGGGCTTCGATCCGCGCGGAAAACGGATTGGTGTGACTGTTTGGAGAATGCGTGCAAGAAAGCGTCTCAGCCGTCACTGGCAGCTGGAAATTTCGTAGAAGGGAATCGATTTGGCCAGAGTTACGTGAACAATGGTGGTGTCTGGGTTTGCCGTTTGTTTCGTTTGACGGCACTTCTTAAGGGAGTCACCCACTTTTCGGGAGACTGGGTGAACGAACACAGGAGAGACCTTAGTGCGGAGTGTGTCATTCACGTATCTAGTAAATGGCTGAACGGGGATAGGAACCTAGACTCTTGGGGTTCCACAGCTTTTACTCCTTTCAAATTAAACCAGACTACTTCCTCCAGCAATTTTTTATTTTAGAATGATGATTTTGGCTTTAGTCTGTGGGATGGGTTGGAAGATAAGGAGGTCAGTGCAAAAGCACTGTTCAAATTATTCCACTGAGTCTATGATTAAGGTATCACATGTTAAATATTAAACACAGTATTCAATACTATTAGTATTACTAATGATCATCATCAAAATATCATAGAAACTAAGTGACTTGTATATCTATTGTGTTTGCAAAGTCCTTTCAAGTCTTAACTAGGTTATGTATTACAGTATGGTGTTCTCCTTAGAGGTAGACAACGCTACTGATCCCATTTGTAAAATGGAGAAATATATTTGAAAGTTATCTAAAATCAAATAATTCCTTATGTTTGTATATGTTCAATGCTTTTTAGGGTACTTTAGTAATTACATTATACTCTCTAATTCATATCGCCATGGCCTAATAGCCTCCAGAGCGGTTTCCGTCTTTTTTAGTAATTTTAGCAATTGCATTGTCATCTCCCCACTCCATCCCCGTCCACTGCTGTCATGCTGAGTCATGCCAGGGTGATGACTTTTCTGATAACTTGGCCATAAACCTCTCGATGCTGCTGTGCAATTTCAGTCTGCTCCAGCCATGTATGGCACAGCCACACCTTGCACATCATTAGCAACTTCTCCGGCTTCAAGATCTCAAACTCCAAAATTAATTTCTATAGTTTCGTAACCTCTCATTTAACCAAGTCCTAAATCCTCATCCTCCACGTGCAATTTATGAAAATTTTTTTGCTTTAAAATGAACTCTCCTAAAGTAACTCAGAAATTGAAGGCACTCCCCTGTTCAAAAATGTGCAGTGACTCCCACTGCCAATTCAAAGAGCCTTCATAAAATGTCTCAGTACTTTTGCAGCATATGTGGATGTTTAAGGCCCAAAGTGGGGGCTGGCCTGGTGGCGCACACTCTGCTGCGGTGGCCCGGTTCGTGGGTTCGGATCCTGGGTGCACACCGACGCACTGCTTGTCAAGCCATGCTATGGCGGCGTCCCATATAAAGTGCAGGAAGATGGGCATGGATGTTAGCCCAGGGCTAGTCTTCCTCAGCAAAAAGAGGAGGATTGGCAGATGTTAGCTCAGGGCCGGTCTTCCTCACAAAAAAAAAAGGGCCGGCCCCATGGCTTAGTGGTTAAGTGCTTGTGCCCTGCTATTGGGGGCCTGGGTTCGGATCCCGGGCACGCACCGACACACTGCTTCGCCGGCCTATGGCCGCGTCCCACATAACAGCAACTAGAAGGATGTGCAGCTATGACATACAACTATCTACTGGGGCTTTGGGGGAAAAATAAATCAAATTATTAAAAAAAATAAAAAAGGCCCAAAGTGGCCACACTAGGTGGGAGAGCAAGATAGCAACAATAGCATCCAAGCTTATCACCTGCTTGTATACACTATAATCCAGAGAAATAAAAGATAACCATCTCAGTGGTTCCCAAAGTGTGATCTGGGACTCTCTGGTGAACCTGAAACACTTTCAGAGGGTCCATAAAATCAAAACAATCTTCATAATATTAAGATATTATTTGCTGTTTTCACTCATTATCTCATAATTGTACAGTAGAGTTTTTCCAGAGGCTACATGACAAGTGATATTGCAACAGATTGAATGCATGAGTGAACTTCAGAATCCAGCGTTCTATTTTTTTTTTTTTGTGAGGAAGATCGGCCCTGAGCTAACATCTGCCAATCCTCCTCTTTATTGCTGAGGAAGACTGGGCCTGGGCTAACATCCATGCCCATCGTCCTCCACTTTATATGGCAGCCGCCACAGCATGGCTTGCCAAGCCGTGCGTTGGATGCACGCCCGGGATCTGAACCGACGAACCCCCGGCCGCCGCAGCGGAGCGCACGCACTTAACCGCTTGCGCCACCAGGCCAGCCCCTGGCTTTCTATTAAACCAGACCTTAAAGAGATTTGCTAAAAGGTTAAACAATAGACTCTTCTCACTGATTTTTTTTTAACTGAGAATAGTTATTTTTCATAAAAATATTTATGTTAACATGTAATAGGTTTATAATTGTTTTTAAATGAATTAAGTGCTGTAGGCAGAATAGTTATCAGCAAATATGTCCACATTCTCCTAATGCTTGGAACCTGTGAATATGTTACCTTACGTGACAAAAAAAACTTTGCAGATGTGAGTAAATTAAGAATCTTGAGGGCCGGCCCCGTGGCTTAGCAGTTAAGCGCGTGTGCTCCGCTGCTGGCGGCCAGGGTTCGGATCCCGCGCGCACCGACGCACCGCTTCTCCAGCCATGCTGAGGCTGCGGCCCACATACAGCAACTAGAAGGTTGTGCAACTATGACATACAACTATCTACTGGGGCTTTGGGGGGAAAAAATAAATAGATAAAATCTTTAAAAAAAAAAAAAAAGAATTTTGAGGGCCGGCCACATGGCAAAACGGTTAAGTGCGAGCGCTCTGCTGCTGGCAGCCGGGGTTCAGATCCCGGGCGCGCACCGAAGCTCCGCTTGTCAGGCCATGCTGTGGTGGCGTCCCATATAAGGTGGAGGAAGATGGGCACAGATGTTAGCGAAAAGAGGAGGATTGGTATGGGTGTTAGCTCAGGGCTGATCTTCCTCACAAAAAAAAAAAAGAATCTTGATATGGGGAGACTATCCTAGATTATCTGTGTGGGCATAAGGGTCTTTATGAGTGAAAGGGGAAGGCAGGAGGGTCAAAGTTAGAAAAGGAGATGTGACAATGGAAGCAGTCATCAGAGTGATGTGATTACTGGCTTTGAAGGTGGAAGGAGGCCACAAGCCAAGGAAAGCAGGCAGCCTCTAGAAGCTAGGAAAAGCAGGGAAACAGATTCTCCCTAGAGCCTCCTGAAGTAACACAGCCCTGGACCTTGATTTTAGCCTTATGAAACCCATTTTGGACTTCAGACCTACATAACTGTAAGATAATAAAATTGTGTTGTTTTAAGCCACTAAATTTGTGGTAATTTGTTATAGCAGCAATAGGAGACCAATACGATAAGTATTTTACATTTTTCTCCGTTTTAATTTCCAATACAGTAAATAATAATAGGTATAATACATAATTAAAAGTTCCTTGGGGTCCTCAATTTTTAAGCATGTAAAGAGGTTCTAAGACCAAAACGGTTAAGAACCACTGCCCTAAATAAATCCTGCGTCCTTCTGTTTTGGTTCCCTCTCTCCTCACCTTAGCTCTTGGTGTTCTTACTGCCAAGACTGACCTTGTCCTTGTTAAAATCATCCCCATTCTTTAAGACCCATTTTATATTCTACCTCCTCATCCCTGATCACTCCAATCAGAAGCCTTCTCTCCTTAACTTGAACTGCCCCTATTAGTTATTTATCTTCCTTGTATTCATGTTCTGTACTTGTCTCCATATTAAAAGTGAACTCCTTAAGATCCAGTGTTCAACCCTTACCCATTTCAACCAGTAAATAGTGTTTATAGTAAATGCATGAAAAATCTTAGGGGACAAGGATGGGAGAGAGATTTGTTGGTTTTTTTCCTGCTTGAACATTAGAAAAAAAATGTATGATCACTAATTCTCAGGAATAAAATAAGGAACATAGAATTGTTCAGGAAGAGTTGAGATGCTGTTCTACAAATGGCAATCAGTGTTACTGCGTAGAAAAATGTGTGTGTGCGCGATATCCTTAGGATATTTACATTCATTTGATTATAGTGGCATTCAATTTTTTTAAAAAATTACTTTTAATAACATTGCTATTTCCCATTCATTTAGCCTAACATCTACCAGCTTTGGAAGGATAATAAGTTTTATTCTCTCAAATAATAAAATGAGCAAAAAGAATTGTTTGAAGTATGTTGTGTACTTTAAATGTATTTTTCAATCAAATGCTCAATAAAAATTTGAGAGCCTACTATATGCCAGGCACTATTCTATAGGCTCTTGTTTTACAGCTTGTGAAGGACAGCCTGGCATAGAGAAGACATTCAATAAAGGTCAACTTGACCGTTCCTTTATTCATTTTTTTCCCCCTGCCTCCACGCCCTCCGAATTCCTTTCCCTAATTCCCTTTTGCCGTGAAGCTGTTAGACCCAATGCGGCTGCCGTAGGGCGGGGTAGCAAGATGGCGGCCTCTGCCTTTGCCGGTACGGTGAGAGCAGCATCAGGTCAGTGGAAAGCGGCGTGCTCGATTTATGCCTTCACAGAACGGGGAGCTGGCGCAGGATACAGTGGGCGGTCAGCGTGGAGGTTATCGGGGGAAAAAAAGGGGGGGGTCGTTATTTGAGGTCAGAGGGTTGTTCCAAAATTTCTCCAGGGCGGCCTATATTCGGCCTCCCGCACCAGAGATCCCGAGACACGCGGAGCTGAGTGTCCCGTGTTTTCCGCTTCCTTACCGGCTCCCGGCCATCCCGCCTTCCCTAGAAAACAAACCAGAAGAATTGGGGCAGAGGGGCCGAGGAGACAGAAAAGTCCCACCTAACTCTCTGATTTAGAGGCTACGACCCGCCACTTTGACCTTGAAAAAGTTACTTAATTTCTCTGAATTTCAGATTCTACAACGCTAAAATAGGGATCATACCATCCACCTGAGGACTCAATGAGCTCGTGCACATTTAGCGCCTTGCGTAGTGCCTGGCATATTCTAATAAGTGTGTATGTACGAGATTCACAAAAAGTGCGGGGAATGTGGCTGTTTTATTCGCTCAGTCCCCTGTAGACATCAGGATTTTTTGACGGAGAGAGATTACAGGAGTGAAGGTAGCTAAATTAAGTTGCCTTCACCCTAAGGACTTTTGCAAAAAGTTCAAAATCGTTCCAATATGATAAGATTATCAGTAAATTACTTTCACACAAAATAGGGTAAAATTCTGTGGAAGAATAGAAGAAGAAAAAAGCTACAATGTAAATTTTCCATCTGTTACAGAAGAACTTGTTTATGTGGGGTATTTTTAAATTGTGAAGTGTAACATTTAAAGAAAAAATTATATAACATATGAGTGGCTTAACAAATAACTTGGAAGCAAACATCTGTATAACTAACACCCAGGTCAGAATGTAGAACACTACCAGGATCCTCTTCTTCACCCGTGTGCCTCCCCAGTCAAAATTCCCTATTTCTGCCAAATATAAGCACTATCTTTGTTTTATTATTACCTTGTCTTTTTTCCTGTAACGGTTTTAACATGTGTGTGTGCATCTCTGCATAACATATTGTTTAGCTCTGCCTGTTATGTACTATACATGAATGGAATCACACAGTATGTACTCTTGTGTCTTCTTTTACTTTGTGAAATTCATTCATTTTGCATGTAGCTGTAGTGTTTTCTGATAGCTATTTAATATTCTGTTACTACCCCACAATTCTCCAGTTTACTGTTGATGGGCATTTGGATGTTTCCAGTTTGGGGCGATTAGATACAAAGCTGTTTGACCTTGTGTCCTGGTAGTTTCTGAGTGCAAGAGTTTCTCTAAGGGGTGTATGTATACATATAAAACTAGCTGTGGAATTGCTGAATCAGAGTATGTATATATTCAGTGTGGCCTGATACTGCCCAAGTGATGTGCTGATTTAAAGTCACCCCAGCACTGTATGCTCCACACCCTCACCAACAGTTGGTATTGGTAGACCTACACATTTTTGTCAATCTAGTGGGTATTTAGTGGTGTCTCATTGTGGTTTAAATAGCATTTCCCTGATTAGTAATGAGTCAGAATACCTTTACACATGTGTATTGGCCATTTGAATTTCTTTTATGAAATATCCACTTAAATATTTTGCCCATTTTTCTATTGAGTTCTTTGTCTTATTGATTTATAGTAGTTCTTATATGTGTCCTTTCTCATATAAGTGTGTTTCCAATATCTTCTCCCACTCTGGCTTGCCTTCTTGGTTTATTTAAAGTATCTTTTGATGAAAAGAAGTTCTTATTTTCCTCAACTTGAATTTATTGTCCTTGTCTTTTTTTTTTTTTTTTTTTGAGGAAGATCAGCCCTGAGCTAACATCCATGCCAATCTTCCTCTTTTTGCTGAAGAAGACCGGCCCTGAGCTAACATCTATTGCCAGTCCTCCTCCTTTTTTTTTTTCCCCTTTTTCTCCCCAAAGCCCCAGTAGATAGTTGTATGTCATAGTTGCACATCCTTCTAGTTGCTGCATGTGGGACGCGGCCTCAGCATGGCCAGACAAGTGGTGCGTTGGTGTGCACCTGGGATCCAAACCCGGGCCACCAGTAGCGGAGCGCGTGCACTTAACCGCTAAGCCATGGGGCCGGCCCCTGTCCTTGTCTTTTTTAAGTAGATGATGTAGGTGGGTATCAATTCAGATTCCATTGAAAACATTTAAAAGAGTGATGTGACATTTTTATTTTTTATTTTTATTTTTTATTTTTTTTATAATTTTATTTCTTTCTTTCTTTTCCTCCAAAGCCCCAGTAGGTAGTTGTATGTCGTAGTTGCAAATCCTTCTAGTTGCTGTATGTGGGACACGGCCTCAGCATGGCCGGAGAAGCGGTGCGTCGGTGCGTGCCCGGGATGCGAACCCGGGCCGCCAGCAGCGGAGCGCGCACACTTAACAGCGGAGCGCGCGCACTTAACCTCTAAGCCACGGGGCCGGCCCAATGTGACATTTTTAAATGTCAGTATTTTAAATATACTGGAAATTATATCCTTTATAGCAATTTATTTATTTATTTTTTAAATTTTATTTATTTACTTATTTATTTTCCCCCAAAGCCCCAGTAGATAGTTGTATGTCATAGCTGCACATCCTTCTAGTTGCTGTACGTGGGACTCGGCCTCAGCATGGCCGGAGAAGCAGTGCCTTGGTGGGCGCCTGGGATCCGAACCCAGGCTGCCAGCAGTGGAGCGCGCGCACTTAACCGCTGAGCCACGGGGCCGGCCCCTTTATAGCAATTTAAACAATTTAAAATTTTAGATATGACGTAAAATTTTGTGAAAGGGTACATAATTTTTCAAAATTCTTTTAGAGGGTATGGGATCGAAAAAGCTTGAAGACCACTACTTATGCACTGTCACGCGCACCTCCCCGTCCCACCCCCCACCATACTTTTGATTCCTGCCACACGGGGCTATTTGTAATTCCCCAAACGTACTAGACAGTTTTTGTCTCTTCGTCTGTGTGCCTCCTGTTCTCTCTGCCTCTCTTATTTCTTCAAAACTCTGGTTTTGTGTCACTTTGTGAAAATGTCTGTGTTCTCCATACAAGAGTGTGTTTATCGAAAGCCAGCCTATATTAAAATACCCAAACATGGCAGAAGACTGAAGGAGCAGTTAATTACTGCCCTTGATTTGTCTGCTGTTTTGTTAACACAGTCTGAGTTAAGATTCTGTTCGGTTTTTACAAGCCAGATCACATGGTTGCTCCATCAGAGGGTATGGTGGATAAAGACCCCCAAGTCATTTTCCCAGGAACTGCTTTCAAGCCAGGTTCACCCTTCCTGCTGTTCCAGTAACCGTTTTTTCTAGCCTCAGTGTGTTTATCCCCGGTTTCATCTTGTTAATTTTGATCCATTTCTCTCTCTTACTGAAATCACTTTGAGTCCAGATAGTATATGTCAATAAGTCATGGTTCCCTGCTTGGTTTGTGTGCAGATTTGATAAACATGCCTTATGCAGCTTCAGCACCTTCGTAAAAATTGGGGAAAAAATAGAGTCCATTAGGGAGCCAGGAAGAGACTTTTCACCAGG
Source organism: Ceratotherium simum simum (assembly GCF_057802395.1). Classification (NCBI taxonomy): domain Eukaryota; kingdom Metazoa; phylum Chordata; class Mammalia; order Perissodactyla; family Rhinocerotidae; genus Ceratotherium; species Ceratotherium simum. Next base: position 1,636,808 of record NC_141910.1, on the reverse strand, counting down.
AGAACAGCAATCAGCTAACTTGGGGATAGTTTCCAGTCACCTTGGAATTTACCTAACTGTACTATTATCCTGCCCACATTTCTGTATTTCTTTAGAATATAAAGAAACCTTTCATATGCCTTCCTAAAGTCAGATACATGGTGTCTAGACATTCCCATGATTTCCCAGGCTAGTGACTGCATCAAAAAATGAGGTGAAGTTCTTTTTAAGGAACAATTCACTCCCAGTTGACGATATTTTTTTTTCCTGTGCACTTCCTATACTTCCTATTTATTTATCCATTCTAACATTTTTTCCTACAGATGAGCCTGTAGTTTATCTGCTCACTTCCTTCAGGGCTGGTTTCCAAGAATTTCTATGAGTTTTTGTTTTTTAACTGAGATATATCAAGCTCTGATGATCTATGAAAATTAGGACATTTTCTTGTCTTTAATCCTCCTCTTGGATTGACTTAATCTTTCAAAGATTACCTCCTGGCTTGTAAGCATGTCTGCAGATATTTTCAGTTCTTTGAGATATAAGTTATTTATACCTGGAGACTTGAATGCTGGCCTTGAGTAGAGAACTTGACTTGCAAGGGCACAGTATAAGGGCTCTCTCACCAGTCCCTTGAATCTTGGATTTCAGCTAACTGATTAATGTTTATGCTGCCTTCTTCAGTGTGAAAGTTATTATCTTTGATGGAAAACAGAAAAGCAAAATAAAGGTTTTAAGTGTTGTCTTCCTTCTGCCACCTGTTAACATTATACCATCTTTGCTAAGCATTCCTCAGCTCTTCTTTATTATCTACTATTAGCATTCATTAAATGTTTTTCTCGGTGCCAGGCACTCTTCCTAGCACTTGACATGTTTTACCTCATTTTATTCTTATTACTTCCCCATGATTAACCTCATTTAAATTTGAGGAAACTGGGGCACAGAAAGGTTAAGTAACTTGCCTGTGGTCACATAGTTAGTATGTAGTAGAGCTAGAATATGAACCCAAACAGTCTGACTGAAACCTTAGCACTTGACTTCTACCCCACACTGCCCGTCATTTGTTATGTGAAATCAGTGCAGTGGACAATAAGGCAGTGGTTCTAAGCCCTGGCTGAGCATCAGACTCACCTGTGGAATTTTTTTTAACCAACTATTGAGGTATAATTTATATACCATAAAATTACCTGTTTTACGTGCATAATTTGATGAGGTTTAGTAAATTTAGTGAGTTGTACAAGCATCACTACAGTCTAGTTTTAGGACATTTCCATCATCCTGGGGAGTTCTTTCAACATGCACATTCTTTTTTTTTTTTTTTTTTTTTGTGAGGAAGATCAGCCCTGAGCTAACATCCATGCTAATCCTCCTCTTTTTGCTGAGGAAGACCGGCTCTGAGCTAACATCTATTGCCAATCCTCCTCCTCCCCCCCCCCCGCAAAGCCCCAGTAGATAGTTGTGTGTCATAGCTGCACGTCCTTCTAGTTGCTGTATGTGGGACGCGGCCTCAGCATGGCCAGAGAAGCAGCGCGTTGGTGTGTGCCCGGGATCCGAACCTGGGCCGCCAGCAGTGGAGCGCGCTCACTCAACCGCCAAACCATGGGGCCCACCCTCTGTTTTCTTTCTGAATCCTTCTCTTGCCACTCTGTTTTCTCTCCAGGGAGTTGTCAGGCTTTCATGTCTCTGCCCTGCCATGGCAGTATGTGCTGGAGGTCTGTCTCATCAGGGTATAAGATCTGGCAGGTGGCAATTACTGTTACATATATTTTGTTCCCTACTGTTGAACACAGAACTAGGACACGTCAGACTGGATTGTAGTGATGGTTGCACAACTCGCTAAATTTACTAAAAAGCACTGAATTGTACACAAATGGGTAATTTTGTGGTATGTAAGTTATACCTCAGTAAAGTTGGTGAAAAGCTCCACAAGTGAGTCTGATGCTCAGGACACATTAATTATGTAAACACTTAGTTGCTTTGTTTTTTTTTTTTTTTTTGTGAGGAGGATCTGCCCTGAGCTAACATCTGCCAATCCTCCTCTTTTTGCTGAGGAAGACTGGCCCTGGGCTAACATCCGTGCCCATCTTCCTCCACTTTATATGGGACGCCGCTACAGCATGGCTCGCCAAGCGGTGCGTCAGTGAGTGCCCGGGATCCGAACCGGCGAACCCCAGGCTGCCGCAGCAGAACGCGCACTTAACTGCTTGTGCCACCGGGCTGGCCCCTGGTTGCTTTGATATATTACTTAATTTTAAATATCTGGATGCATATTTTGGAGTATTTTATTAAATGTGTATACTTCTCTCTCTTTACAGGAATCTTACGGCCCCTGAATATTTTGGCGTCTTCAGCCTATCGAAACTGCACCAGGAATGCCTGTCTTAGTTCTACACTGTCCACCCGACATTTTAGTCATGTGCAGACACCAGTTGTTTCCTCTGCTCCCAGGCTCATCACATGTGTCAGAAACCTGACATGGGGGCATACGGCAAGAATCTTCAATAGGTAGAGTATATTTCAGTAAACATAACTGGACAAAATTTCCAAGCTTTATTGCTGATAAAATTTTATTTTAAAATTTTTAAAATATATTTTAGAGTGGTCCCCTTGCTTCCAAATATCCTGAAGCTACCAGTCAGAACTGTAACATACTTCAGTTCACGAAAAGGCAAGAGAAAGACTGTGAAAGCTGTCATCTATAGGTTTCTTCGACTTCATTCTGGCCTTTGGCTAAGGAGGAAGGTGAGTCTTCACACTGGTACTTGATTGAAAAAGGATTGTGAGCAGACTAGAATGAAGCAGGATTTGTTAGCCTATTCGTTAACAGTCTTCCTCCTATTTCACCACCCGCCTTTACAGTGCTGTGCTTAAGTACCGGCTTGGCGGGCGTCTCTTCATGTAAGTGAATCCATATGAAGAAAACATGTTTAAGCATTCATAAAACAAAATCTTATTCACAGTGGCGAAGGTCTTCACTGTAGGACAGGTTCATCTCTGGTCTTGTCCATGTCTGGCTTTTCTAATGATTACCAGAAGCCCTTCAAAACCCCCAGTGTGTAATAACCTGTGGGGAGGCTCTGTTTACGACCAGACTGTTACAACAGTGGAGCAGACTTCAGCAAAGACTTAGTTGCGTGGCTCAGATTTGGGGACTGAAGAGCTTTCAGCCTACCTTGGATTGGATTCTCCAGGTGGCTTAATCTTTATGGCAGAACATTAACCTGACATGCACTTTTTTTTTTTAAACTTTATAAGTTTTTCTCTCTGTTGGTGTGTGTGATTGGGCACCATATCAGACAGAACTCTAATACTTACTCTGGCCAGGGATCACAGCCTCCAAGGAGGACTCTGACAAATTCTGTCTGCTCTGTCCTCTCCCATAGTGCATGTCATGAGCGTGAAGGTGGGCTTTTTCATTCACATCCTTATTCATAGAAACAGAATAGCTAATAATTAGAAAGCAGCTAAAGACCAGAGTTTTGTAAAACCACCTTTGAATTTTGATAACTATTCAAATCCTAATTCCCTTTTACTACTTACACGTTAACAAATGATTCTTTAAAGATCAAAATTTGTTTCCCTGTAAAAATAATAATTAATTGGTAGGACTTTGTCACTATTTAAAAGGTTGAAAGGATTAGCCCCTCTCTAATAAACAATCCTGAACTTGTAGATAAATAGGTTGATTAGAACTCTCAGCTCATTTCTCCATTGGAACAATTGGTACAGTCACGCATCACATAATGACATTTGGGTCAGCGACAGACTGCATATACCATGGTGGTCCCATAAGATTAGTACCATATGGCCTACGTGCGTAGTAGGCTATACCATCTAGGATTGTGTAAGTACACTCTGTGATGTTCACACAACAACCAAATTGCCTAATGATGCATTTCTCAGAACGTATACCCGTCATTAAGCAACGTATAACTAGTTAATTTCCTACAGTGGTCAATGGAAGCTCATGTAATCCATAAGTAGCTGAACTAAGTATAAGTACTTCAGCTAATAGCTCTGCATTTTGTGAATTTTATTTTACTTTTTTAAATTTTATTTATTTTTTCCCCCAAAGCCCCAGTAGATAGTTGTATGTCATAGCTGCACTTCCTTCTAGTTGCTGTATGTGGGACACGGCCTCAGCATGGCCGGAGAAGCAGTGTGTCAGTGTGCGCCCAGGATCCGAACCTGGGCCGCCAGTAGCAGAGCGCGCGTACTTAACCGCTAAGCCACGGGGCCGGCCCTGCGTTTTGTCAATTTTAGACCATTGGAAACATTTCCTCCCCTTTGTTATCATACTAAGTATTTCCAAGTCCTCATCTGGCCCTAGATAAAATGAAATGGGTGGTTTTCCTTGCCTTCCTTTCCATGTCCCTTTTATTGGGCCCTGAAGCCCTCATGTTGTTATAAAGGACTTGATCAAATTCTCCAGTCATAATACCTAGTCCTCATTCAGGGCCCCAAAAATATTCCATATGCAGAATGTCCTGTTTCATCAAAATCTAATTTTAAGAAGAAAACAAAATATCTAGGTGGGTTAACTTACACTAATGTATAAACACTGAAAGTATTTTCTTTTTTTTAAATATTTTATTTATTTATTTATTTTCCCCCCAAAGCCCCAGTTGATAGTTGTATGTCATAGCTGCACATTCTTCTAGTTGCTGTACGTGGGACACGGCCTCAGCATAGCCAGAGAAGTGGTGCGTCGGTGCGCGCCCGGGATCCAAACCCAGGCCGCCAGCAGCGGAGTGCGCGCACTTAACCGCTAAGCCACGGGGCTGGCCCAAACTGAAAGTATTTTCTTTAGCATAGTGTTATCCAGGTGTCTCTAGTTTTTATTGTTTATTCTCTCCTTGCCATTTGTTTCTTTTTTTTTTTTTTATAATTTTATTTATTTATTTTTTCCCCCAAAGCCCCAGTAGATAGTTGTATGTCATAGCTGCACATCCTTCCAGTTGCTGTATGTGGGAGGCGGCCTCAGCATGGCTGGAGAAGCGGCGCGTCGGTGCGTGCCCGGGATCCAAACCCAGGCCGCCAGCAGCGGAGTGCGCGCACTTAACCGCCAAGCCACGGGGCCGGCCCCCTCCTTGCCATTTCTGAACCTAGAGATTGTCTAAAAAGTTTCAAACATTTTCACAGTGGTTGCATTCCACAGAATAATCTTCAAAGTATACTGGTGGTGACGGGCAGGATGGCAAATTGTTGTTGTTAGTACCCTCGAGTTGATTCCAACTCCTAGCAACCCTGTGTATAGCACAGCGGAACCTACGTGGTCTTTTTGCACCATCCTCTCACCTTCCAGGGCTATATCAGACAGTGCTCCACTGTTATTCACAGGGTTTTCATGGCCAATTTTTTTAGAAATGGGTGCATAGGTCCTTCTAAGTAGTCTATCTTAGTCTGGAAGCTCAGCTGAACCTGTCCATCATGGGTGACCCTGCTGATATTTGAAATACCAGTGGCATAGCTTTCAGCATCACACCAACACGCAGCCACCACAATATGACAGCCAACACACAGGTGGTGTGGTTCCCTGACAGGGAAACAAACCTGGGCTATAGCAGTGAGAGTGCTGAATCTTAACCACTAAACCACCAGGGCTGGCTGGGACAGCAAATTAGCTGTCATTAAGTCAGAGATCCAGAGGGACCCAGGGTGGCTTGCAAACTAGAAAATTATTACACAAAAATGGGAATTTTGGTTTGAATCTTTCAATTAAAATTGTAAGCAATGAGTAGTAAAAATCTGATCTCTGGCATTTTATTTTTTTTTATTATTTTTTATTTTTTTGCTGAGGAATATTCACCCTGAGCTAACATCTGTTGCCAATCTTCCTCTTTTTTCGCTTGAGAAAGATTAGCCCTGAGCTAACATCTGTGCCAGTCTTCCTCTATTTTGTATGTGGGACACCTCCATGGCGTGGCTGATAAGCAGAGTAAGTCCGTGCCTGGGATCCGAACCCGTGATCCTGGGCCACTGAAGCAGAGCGTGTGGAACTTTAACCATTGGGCCATGGGGCTGGCCCCTGATCTCTGGCGTTTTATAATTTTTTATTTATTTATTTTTTTCCCCCAAAGCCCCAGTAGATAGTTGTATGTCATAGCTGCACATCCTTCTAGTTGCTGTATGTGGGACGCGGCCTCAGCATGGCCGGAGAATCGGTGTGTTGGTGCGCGCCCGGGATCCAACCCGGGCCGCCAGCAGCGGAGCGTGAGCACGTAACCGCTAAGCCACAGGGCCGGCCCTCTGGCGTTTTAAAACCAGAACTCTTAAATAACCTTTCCTTATTTCTGAGCAGCACTGTCCTATAGAAGTTGCTTGTCACAATGATGACACTAAGACATGTCAGAAACCCAAGGTAGGGCCAGGACCAATCTTCCTCAGGAAAAAAGAGGAGAATTGGCATCTGATGTTAGCTCAGGGCTGATCTTCTTAACACACACACAAAAAGCAACCCAAGGCACTTCTCAGCAGAGAGCTGTGGTTTTGTTCAGTTAGTGTGGTGCCCTAAAGAGCCCTGGGCTTGAAAGGACCCAAGGGCTCTTACAATAGCTTGGGTTCTAGTCTCACCTCCCCTGTAACATACTGTGTGGTTTTAGTCTATCATTAACCTGGGTGGTACCTAAGGTCTCTTCTAGTATAAACAGGCTATGATTGTAGTTTTTATATTCAAGCTGATTTTCTGTTTCTTCAAAATTAATAATGCATAGATGGTGTATATGGCAGTCCTGGGTTAAACATACGGGTTAACCATTCCTTCACCACTCCTAATATTTTACTGTATTCATTATACCTTAGAAAAGTGCTTACTATAGAAATTGGTCCCTACTTTGTGAAAGGAATAAATGAAGCAATGTATTTGAGAACTGTGCTTCTCAGCCCTTGTAATACTTAGCCTCCTTAAATGAACATAAATGTTATCAACCTAGCCAGTACACCCTTCATCATCCTCCACGTTAGGAAAAATAGTAGCGTAGTGGTTTAAGAATTCCTACTAGTTCTCTGACCTCAGTCTGCTACTTACCTTCTCTAATCAATTTTTCTTTAATCTGTGAAATGAGAATAATAGTATGTTGTTAAAGATTGTTGAAGAGACAATAAGGTAATGCAGATGAAGTTAGCTATTATAATTATATATCACTACCCTTACTACATCAGCCACAAAGATTTATCTAGCTTATTTTCTATGGTTTTAATTTAAATAATCTTTTTTCAGAATATTACATTATTAATATTTCTTTTTCAAACTACACATGCCTTCTCTATCTACCTGCCATTGAGAATCTCATCTTTCTGAAAAACATACTAGCTCCTATGAAAGTCTGGTCTTGGGCCGGCCCCGTGGCTTAGTGGTTAAGTGCACACGCTCCGCTGCTGGCGGCACGGGTTCAGATCCCAGGCGTGCACCGACGCACTGCTTCTCCGACCATGCTGAGGCTGCGTCACACACATACAGCAACTAGAAGGATGTGCAACTATGACATACAACTATCTACTGGGGCTTTGGGGAAAAAAAGGAGGAGGATTGGCACTAGATGTTAGCTCAGAGCCAGTCTTCCTCACCAAAAAAAGAGGAGGATTAGCATGGATGTTAGCTCAGGGCTGATCTTCCTCACCAAAAAAAAAAAAAAAAAGAAAGTCTGGTCTTTGTTGCCATTGGACCTATAAACCATGAGTAGTGAAGTTAGCTGTTGTTTCCTATATGATATAATGTTTTAAATGTCTTTGTAATATTATCTAACAGGCTGGTTATAAGAAAAAATTGTGGAAAAAGACGACTGCAAGAAAAAGACGCTTGAGGGAATTTGTGTTCTGCAATAAAACCCAGAGTAAGCTCTTAGATAAAATGACAACATCTTTCTGGAAGAGGCGAAACTGGTACGCTGATGATCCTTATCAGAAGTATCATGATCGAACAAACCTGAAAGTATAGATCAGAACTTTTATGATTTCCGTTACTGAATATGTATCTTTGTGTATATGATGTCTTTGCAAAAATGAAATAGTATAAAACTTGATGTAAATTGTACCCACTGATACGGAAACATACAGTACCAACATTAAAGTTTTAAAACTTAATGGATTAAACATTCCCAGATTTGTTCAGGGAAATAGAAGTTTAAAATTGTAGATTATTTTTAACAAATGGTAATGGCTTAACTACTTGTTCCAATTAGGCTTATTTAGTTGCAAGGAATCTCAAGTTAGGACAGATATAAAAGACTGTATCACTAACAAGTTAGCTCAAGCAGTGTGACATTATTTTAAGCATATGTGCCTGGGAACTCAGGAACCACCTCACCACCCCCATGTCCCACCCAGAACTAACCCCCTGGCCTCAGGAAGAGCAGAAGTTATATGGTGAGCCTAGATCTGAGGCACCTCCAGGGGCCTCAGCAGCAGGAAATGGTGGGTCTTTATGCTTGAGGTGTGCCATGCACATGGCTCAGTTCTTTTTACATTGCTGGCTCCATTCTCTCTCTACTCACCAACTTCTCTGATTCACAGCTTTGCTCACTCTTGATTTCTGCTGCCTCATAATAACTCTAGCTTGCACCTTTGAGGTTCTTTTCTACATCATGACCCTTAGCTCCTATCTCCAATCTCTAATTGCCAAGAGACTGTAACTGGGCCAGCTTACCTTTTTATACCAGGTCTCATCAGGGGTCACTGACCAGTGTAGAAATTGGCTCTTCTTAGGTCAGAAGCCCACCCTGGCCTACTTGGTTGTATTACCAGGTTTGCGTGGAACAAAAAATAGTTATGTGAGCAGTTTCACTTAGAGGTGAGCATGGGGTGGCAACACACATCTAGTTATCCAAGGTTCATTGTGTTCATAACAGTTCTCACTTAGTTTTTTAGAACAGGCTTTTTTATAGAGAGAAGAGTAAATGAAATAGCGTTTCATGAAGTATGCCCATTCATGAAACAGAAGAGGCTATACAAATGAAGACAAAACTTTTTACCCAAGAGTTGAAAGATACTGTATTTTTTTAAAGTTTGTTTATCCTCTTGAGATTTCATATTTTTAATTGTGAGGGTAAACTTCTTCCAAAATTTTCCAAAGACAACATTGTAGAAACTACGGAAGAAAAAGTCACCTCAATCATTTGAGAAATGATGTGAGTTAAGCATTGTTCGCTTGAAGAGGGACAGGTGAGAGGCACTGAGGAAAATTCAGTTGACTAAGTGATTCTAGTCTAGGGTAGTGGTTCTCAGCTCTCCCACCAGAATTATCTGGGAAGCATTTTCAAATAACAGAGCACTTTGCCTGGTTGAAAAACCACCATTAAGTAAAATTATATCTCAACTACTGCTTCAAATCCTTTAATATAATAGTTGATGATGATAAGATGAAGTTCCTCTATTGTTAATAGAATAAGATAAAAGATAACCAAAGTGAAATTCTGTGGCTTGTCAACTAGGATTGTTTGAGGAATTCCTTGAAACGAGTGTGTGTTCATTAAAAGGAAAAGGGGTGACAATAGAGTGTTCTAAAACTAGAAGGTCAAGTGTGTTCCTGTTTATGGGACCGATTAATAAAGAACAGACATTTGATTTGAGATGCAGTAAGAGCCTAAAGCATGGAATGGCATTCTGTTTTGATGGGTTTTCATTTCCTCATACTTCTGAGATGGCAGAAGCCAACCAGTTATTAGGCTTCCACATCATTTCTCACCTGTGTGGCTCTTGCCCTCTCTCACTGACCCCTGGTAGCAGATGGAACTGATGCCTGAAGAAGTTGAGGAGGAAGACACTTTCCCACTGCCTTCATGACTTCTCTAGTGCAAATATGGACAACAAGGGTCTCTGTGACAGGGGCCTCAGGCACCTTGGTTTCTCCTCTAGGCCAGGGACAGGTGAGGTAGAAACAAGGACCAGCAACCAGGCCTCGGCATCCCGAGCTGGACTGCAGTGGAAGGGCTGACGGGTACATGAGTTAGGGGAAAGGGAATTTTCATTTATATGATTTTTGTTTTGTGGGTAGCAAGGCTTATCATCAACACTGATATTACAGTTTGACAACAACACATCTTTCATTAAATTAAAGGGTCTACCCAAATGACACTCAGGTATATGTAAAAGTATAATAAGTTATTAAACACCTACTATGCCCAGCATGGGGATGAGCATGTCTGTACAAAACTGCTAATCCTCATACTAACCTTGCAAAGGAGATATTATTTATCCCTAGTTTAGATTTGAGGAAACTAAGGCTTATAGAAGGTTAAGTAAACCTTATATAGCTAACAAGTCACAGAACCCAGGTCTGAAACCTTGGAAACCTGTGTATTTCTCTGAGTCTTCTAACAACATATGAAAATTCATATCTAAATCAACAAGTGACTGTAACCCAGCACTATAAATACTAAATACTTCTGGACACTGTACCAAGTCCGCTTTTAAATTTTATAACTTTGCTTTTCTGTTATTTGTCAGCTCTTAACCCGGTTAATCTCAGTTCTGTTGACATTAAACTTGGCTCAGTAAGTGAATAAATTAATGGATTTTCAGCCTTTCTTTCCATCTCGTCTTCTTTCTTCCAGTCCTCTGAATCTGCTTCTTTACCTGCTGCTGCCTTATTTTACAGTTCTCATGTCAAGCATGTAGAATATAGGACTATAAAGGTAAAGAAAATGAGTGCTTCATTTCGATGTTGCAAATTTTGAGTTTCCAAGTCTTTGTGACCAGCCGATGAAGCTTACGTGTGCCTGTTCAGATGTTAAAGGCAAGGGCTGCAGCCATGTGAAGGGCGTCCGTACTGCCCAGTGCACCTCCACATGCACCACCCTCTTCTGACCTGCACGCATACTCTTCCATTTGCTGATGAGGAAACAGGTTCCAAGAAGGAAAAGGATGCACCAAAGATCTGTTTGCAGAATTAAAACTGCCTACCAGATAAACTACTCTATTTTCACAGCTACCCGGTTTCCACTGGTGACCTTTGTAAAACAAACAGCCTACCAGATCTGTATTTATGTGCTCAACTAGTTTTCAAAACCCTGATATCATTTAATTTTTTTTCCTCGCAACAATTCTTTGCAGTAGGCTTGGGGCCAAGTCATCAGGCACCAAGCCAGTTTGTGGCTGAGCATTCAGCTTCTAATCCTTGCTATGTCCATATTTTTTTTAAGTATTTTTTTTTTCCACATAAGCCCAACATTACATAGATGTTTTTTAAAAGAAAAATGTTAAGACTTTATTCAAGATATATATCAGGCATTGTAACAAAACAGCAGAACTTCAACCTTTGGAATACTGTAATTTTACATCCCTTTGATGCACAGTCCAGTATACTATTTTATTACAGATCGTTTTATAGGGCCTACAGAAATAAACTAGGGGAAATATGCACAGTCACAATCGAGGATGTCAGCTCTTTGAGTGTGTGCTGTCTGAGAATGAAGCACATCCTTTACCATTTCAAATACTGTGCAAGGTGAAGAACTAGGAAGGTGCTCAATGGTGGGCATGGTTGACAAGCACTGTTATCACAAACACATGGACAGTTTACTACAGAGAACACACGTTTCAAAGGCCAGCGAAGTGAGCAAGCTATTCACACAAAGCCAGGAGGGACTAAACTCTCCAGTTTATAAATACAACACCACATCTCACCTCCTCAGAAACAGAACAGGTGCTCAATGGCAAATAATCAAAAGTTAATGCATGAAAATCAGACTTTCAAGCTAGCATTTTGTAAACAGCCTGTGTCTGTAAATCAGCAAATTAAAAACATTCAATTATATCCTCTAGACAGAATACCACACCACTATGTATACACTTGGAGGCATTCACATTTTATATCAGTCCATACACAAATATACAGCTTGTTGGATAAGTAAACACATTTTGCCAGAAATATGACAGCTGCTCTCAGTTGTACAGTGAGTGTTTTTAAGAGAGAAACCAACTCCCTAATCAACACTTGAAGGAAAAATAGTTACATTTACATTAAGACAGCAGTTTGGATACCTTTATATTTTTAAAATCTTGAATGAGCAGTAATACAGCATGTCTGAGAGTAGAGTGCTTCAAACTTGTTTTTGGCATAGTTGAGTGCAAACTTGATAGCCTATACTGCTAATATTTTCCATTGTAAAATGGTGAAAATATAGCTTGTTGACAATAGGATTTTTTTTTTTTTTAAAGATTTTATTTATTTATTTTTCCCCCAAAGCCCCAGTACATAGTTGTCTGTCATAGCTGCACATCCTTCTAGTTGCTGTATGTGGGACGCGGCCTCAGCATGGCCGGAGGAGTGGTGCCTCGGTGCGCGCCCGGGATCCGAACCCGGGCCGCCGGCAGCGGAGAGCACGCACTTAACCGCTAAGCCACGGGGCCGGCCCAACACGATAGGATTTTAATCTCTGCTGCTAAAGGCATTTATTATTTTGGCAAAAAGTTGCTAAAAAGCTGCTTAAGTTTTTTCTGCACTTGTTTCTGATAATTCTGGGTACTCCCAACTAAACAGGTAAATATGTTTTAAAGTGTATATTTTTCCTCTCAAACCATTCGGTGAGCTTGAAGCAAACAGATTTTCTGTCTTCCTTAAGGGGTTTAGGTATTGGTGGGTGTGGGGCACAGACAACGAACACACAGCCTCTATTTGCCCTCTGAACCACAAATTTGCTTTTAGATTTATTTTCCTAAATCCTTTTGTAAATTACAAAGTCACCTTCAGAGGAATTGGGGGAAGAAGAGATTTAATTATGCATATCTAGTAACAATCAACTTCAAGTAAAACCCTTTCTGAAATGGCTAAGATCCAGCCAACATGTCATCAGCAGAGACCACCGGTGTATGTTTGTGTAGCTCAGTAATGGAACAGTCTAACTGGGCCTGTTTACAGCTGGTTGACAGTAAGTTCTACGTGGTACGTAACACTAACTCTCTAGTCTTCAGGGCATATCTATGAACAAACACAATCCAAGTATTATAAGTAACTGGGTTGTGACCACTGCATGCATTACACTGAAAGAAAACACCAACTCTAAGCACAAAAATACGAGTCCTACATTTAGGCTCAACTCTACAAGGAGAGAGCAGCTACCTCGGACCCAAATGCTATTTAAACCAGATTTGTCTTTTCAGATAAAATTCTCAATCTACGCAGGGAGTCCCCTCAGATAGTGCTTGATTCTCCTACTAACTGATCTGGGCTTGTATACAATGTCACTTAAGACCTGGAGTGCCTGTGAGCTTGCGACTTCTCTCTTGTTCACATTCTGCACAAGCCAGGAAGGGAACAGGAGGGCGTGAGCCACAGCTGCCCATGGAGCTGAGCAGCAAGTCATATCCTTAAAGATCTCAATCTCTGAAACCTTCCTAGAACCCAGCGTTTTGATTGTTACACATGTGTCTCAGATGTATTTTATAGCACATCTGAAAAAAAGCACAGTCCTAGGTTTGGTTTTGTTTTGGTTGATGGGTTGGTGTTTGCTTAGTGTTCTCTAAACCAAGGTGCTCAGACTGTAGGCTCCTCCACCTTGAGAAAAATCACAGCACTGGTTACCATGAAGGAGAAATTCGGCAAGCACTTCTGAAGCACTCAAATGACTCCTCACAACTGCTGAGTCCACATCCCCCAAGAAGTTTCATCAAGGGTGACCACCTGCCTCAGGCAATGGTAAATCTCCCAAAGGATTCAGAGGCTCCTAATCCTGAATCCAAAAGGGAGACAAGCTTTCCGTGACTCTTCTCTTATTCTAGACTGTTCTCCTGACCTTATTACACTCCTCTCTGTCACTAAAATACTGTTTTTCTTCATTCTAAACTTTTCTGTATATTGACTAAACAACTGTCTGAAGACATGGACCATCATCCTGCAGGAAAAGGGATGTTTTACTGGAGTTGTATTTGGAAGCTTTATAAGCACGTCTGAGACATTCTCTAGAATCAAAAAATTTTTTACACTTCTGTTTTTGCAGTTGTCTTACATATCAGAACCTCTGGCAGCCCTTGCGAGTCCATTAGTTTAAGCCAAAAGCCATAAGTATGTACATTGTAGTCCAAAGTATTAGTACCAAGAACAAAAAAAGTTTTAAAAAATTGCTTTGTTTGCATTTACAGGACTAAAAACAAAGTATGCAACAAATAAATTACAAATGTACATCTCAGAAGTGTGTAGGGGGGATCCTCTTACCGTGCTAAAAACACACTGCTGTCTAATGACAACCCAACTGGAAAAGTGTTAACCTCAGAAGACTTAAAGATCACCCCCCACACACACTACCTTTCCCGTTAGCCTCTCCCCAGCAAAATAAAGAGAAGGGGGAAAAAATCTTGGAAGAGGGGAGAGAGAAAAGGCCGTGTCTGTGAGGTTGCACACACAAAGCACACCAGCTTGCGGATTTCTATGTTATTAGTGAGTAGCTCTTTAAGGCAGAGAACAAACATTCTGTGGATCCGTTGCTGTTGGCTCATCTCACTCACGTGGTTTCAGTGGCCAAGGATGAGGTACTTTTCTTCCTGAAGCGAGATCGAAGGATTCTAGGCGGTGCCTGGTAGAAAAAACAGAAAAAGGCATCCCTTAATTTGGCATAAACGAATCTTTTGAGGACAGCACCTAGATGGTTTATGTTGAGACCTCCAGCTCCTTTGGCCAAATGCACGTGTGTGAGGCAGATGGCTGGGGCTGGGGGCTCACTGAGTTTCCACAACAGGAATCAGATTCACATCCCAAGCATCCGTGAAGCTGAGCCAATTGAGAAGGCCACTGCCTTCCTCTTCATGCTCTCCTAAGTCTCTGGATGTCCCAAGCAAATGGTTGCGCAGAAGGATGACACATCTTGTTTCTGCCTTGGGAGCAAGATGATCTTAACAAGTGACTCAGCAGAGAAAAATGCCTCCCCATCTCTTCCCTTGTCTGATGTTTCTTGGCACTTACTTAAAATTTCCATCACCAAATTTCCCATCCTCTTTCTGGATGTGAAATCCCTTAATACACAGAATATCACACAACAAAGGGAAACATTGTCTTTAAGTATAAAGAAGTTCCATCTCATCTCCCCTACAATTGACTATCAAGGGAACCCTCCTTCCATGGTACCCATATATCACAAGAGGAGTTACTATTACAGTGAAAGAAGGAAAATGTTTTCTCCTAGCATAGTACTCAAGGGGGTTCACACAACTGGCCCCAACCTACCTTCAACCCGTCTCTGTCCACTTCCCTGTACTTAATTTACGTTTCCACACTGCCTTTCACACCTGTGTTCCTTCTGACTGGAAGCTCTTCCTTCCTCCCTTCTCTGTCTTGCTATTTCTAGTCCTCTTTAGGACCTAGCTCAAAAGTCACTCCTGAGCCCCTCTCCCCATGGGCCAGTCACACACAACTGGGGTTGTCACCCCCTTTGTTTTTTTTTTTTTTGGCAGAGTCACCCTGAGCTAACATCTGTTGCCAATCTTCCTCTTTCCTGTTTTTTTTCCCCTCCCCAAAGCCCCAGTGCATAGTTGTATATCCTAGTTGTAAGTCCTTCTGGTTCTTCTATTTGAGCCACTGCCTAGGCATGGCAACTGACAGACAAGTGGTGTGGTTCTGTGCCTGGGACTGGACCCCAGGCCGCCGAAGCAGTGAGAGGGCTGAACGTTAACCACTAGGCCATCAGAGCTTAACCTCCTTTGTTTTCATAGTGTTTTGCACATGAGAGGACATCAGAAGACTTTGCACCCACGGGAGAGTGTGCTTGCTCACTGTCTCCCCCGCCACACTGTGAACTTCCTGAGGGCAGGTCCCTGTTCACCACCCTTTCCCAAAGAGTAGCTCAGTGCCTAGCAGGCACACAGAAGGGAGGGGGAGGGAACAAAGTCGGGAACAGAAGACTCAAACCTTCCGCATCTTGAGTCCTCACACTATACCTTTATGACTAGGAAATGTTTACCAGCCACCTCTGGACAGAGGGTAAAAACAGAATCAGTGAAGTCTGTGTTTTAGTAACCTGCCTCAGGCTGTTTAACAGTAAGTAGTAAGGCAGCTTGTGCAACTTTAAAAAACAAAACCAAAACGGCACAAACCCTCAGGCCCTAGAATGTTTCTGGCACAAACCCTCAGGTCCTAGGGTATTTTTGGCACAAACCTTCAGGCCCTAGGATGTTTTGGGCACCTTCCCTGCTCTCTGGATAGGGCCCCTCTCTCCATCAAGGGGCTGCCCAGGCTGTAATGGACTCCTCAAGCAGTGTCCAAACCCAGAACATCTTTAATCAAAACCTCAAACTTCAAAATTGACCCACGTGTGCCCCACCTTGGAAAGGAATCTGATGAACTCATGCATACTGCAGTGGTAATAATTGCGGTCCTAGCATGAATAGGGGCCACAGGCCATTGTGTTTGAGTAGGGGAACCTTTCAATGCATTTCCTCATCTGAGTCTCATGGGGTCTCTACTCTATGGACAAGGGACTCCCAACTTGCCTCAGATGGATTCTCAGGCCGCAGTATTCAGCAGATGGGGAATAGGAGACGTCAGTGAGGAGGCGAGAGGAAGACTCTGGGGTCATCCAATTCTTCTGGCCCTGCCCCTGAGCCGGAGGCTGGTGACTCCCTACCCACATCACAGAGCAAGGCCCATGAGACTCTAGGCTTGGCCCTCCTGCCGCCAAAACTCCATCCACATCTACAACTGGCAGTAGTACGTATATCAAGTGTATTGTTTCGGTCATTTTAAAGGGCTGTGCCCCGTTAAGAACATTTTATGAATACCTACTTTGTACCAGGTACGATGCTGTATCTTGGAGATACAGTAATGAACAAGCTTTATTTATAAAAACTTGTCAAATAACACAGTCTGAGTTTTTCTTCCCACAAAACACTCCTTTGGGTTGCTTTCACTCACATATCTCAGGTTAGTAGTTGTTAATTTTTTGTTTTTGTTTTTTTTAATTTTAGACACTATATCTCCTCTCCTATTTCTAAGTAAAATTAGTAGGGTCTTTTTTGCCCCTTGGCAAGTAGCTAGATGCTACCTAGTGGCTTGTCCTACCTGTTTGATGGAGGGAGATATTCCCACCCCAGGCACTCGGGAGATGCTGGGTGCCTCAACAGATGCAGCTCCCAGGACCCGCAGATCTCCCGGGCAAAGCCCTTGTGCAAACACATGCTCCAACCCACAGCCCCAGACACCGTGTACCTCCAGGGGGAACTCCGTCTTTCGAGGGGCCTTATACTTGTACATGAAATCCAGCAGGTCTTCCTCCTCTTCCTCCTCATCAGAAAACGCCAATGGGTTTTGGACCTGGTGGGGCTCCCATGCCTTCACACCACCCTCATTCACATCTCCCTCAACCACTTAATGTCCATTTACATCTACACAGAGGAGACAAAGTACAGCGAGGAGGGATCAGTGTAGAAAGGAGCAAGGAAGGGTAGGCACAGGCACGGTTAGGCACACAGCACGACAAGCCAGGCCTGTTAGGACAGCCGAGGGCCCTGTGTCCGAAGCAGCAGCCAGCATCCTCTGGGGATACTGCAGGGGATCCGGGATTGTGAGGGCGCAGCTGTGAGACTGGTCAGGCACTGTGCACAGGAACAACAGGCTGCGGAATCTACCGATAGGCTACCCAGTGAGGTGAGGGCACCGTTTTCCCTGGGAGAAGAAAGACACTGCCTTAACTGTCAAACCGTGCAGCTTAGACCTGTGATGCCAATCAGAAAGAATCTCCTCCAGAAAGGGTACTGGTAGTGATTTCAAGAGGGGAATAGCAGTTTTCTACATTATACACACAAGCAATGTTGACAGTGCATTACACTTGCATATTCAGCTCCAAGCATTCTTTAAGAGACAGGATGTAAAATGCCAGGAAGCCTTCAGAGAGAACCTTAAGCAAAACTACATTGATTTTTCATTTCAAAGGTCAAGTCCTCGAGAAGCAAAGGAGCCCAGTGGGAGGAGAATCTAGTAGTAGCCTTCCCCTCAAAAATGACAGTGAGATTCCTGTTTTAGTCTGCCTTGACTAATCCCCAGGAAAAGCTCCAGGACTAATTCATGCCACTGAATGCATATTATTTTTTAAATGTTCAATGCTGAGCATATTCCATGTCATCTGGCCAGGTGGTCCTATTTTAGTTGAGATATAAAATATTTCCTGCCCATACCTGGCTTATCTGACACCCATAGATCCATCTTTCTACGCTTCATATATTGTTTTTACCCAGAATAACAATGCAAAGCTAGGGGGCCCTCAGACCACCTGGTCTAACCACCCAGAGGCCTGCAGATAGAAACCAGAGCTCTTTATCCTTCTACTGCTCCTAAAAACATGTTCAGCCACCAAATGTGTTCCCTCCCTCAAAAGGGGACTCGCTGGACTATGACAGCACCAGATATGGATTGAAACTAACAACGGAACCCTGATCTTGAGCAGCTTTCCTAGTTGCTGCTGTGCTCCCCAACAGCCAGCAGGAGGCAGCACGAGAGCACAGTTGTCTTAACCAAGAATTTCAGCGCTGAATTGTAGGCTGGGAGTGAGCAGCTCAGACAGAGCCCTAGAAAGAACCGAGCCAGAGATGATTAAGCTTCCTTTGATTTTTTTGCTCTCTGCATCCCCTAGCCTGTTTACTCCAGGTTTAGGTTGTCCTCTGGTCCCTTCCCCTGCCCGAATCAGCTGCACGCTTAGGACTCTGTCGAACACGAAGACTGGCAACTCCAAGGAGGGCTCCCTGAATACTCTGGCCCTCGCTGGGCTCCCCACTCCATGACCCCAACTGCACTTGGAATCTACTGCACAGCTTGTACCGTGTGCCCTGATTCTCACGTCAGTCTCATTGCCTGAGCCCAACAGAAAGCATCCTGAGCTTAAGGGACCACAGCTGATCCTCCCTCGGTCTCTCTGAGCACCTGACCCAGGGCAGAGCACACAGTGGTCACTCGCCCACTAAACGAGGTGGAATACTCACATCGTCTCAGAGAGCTCAGCTCTTTCCCAAATCAGAACTCGACACCCATCTACGAGGAAACTCCTTCTGCCCACACATACCTCCTGCCTGACAGGACGAACAAGAGACAGGCCTACCCAGGACCAAAAGCCCTTAGACCAAGACACTGCAGAAGCAGCCTGGCCAGCTCCACCCCAGCACAGAACCCCGCATCCTGGAAGCAGGCTTGGGGATAGTTTGAGTCCGTGCCTCTGCGCATGCAGTTCTCTCTAAATCTGGATCCAGGGCTTTCCCCGTGCTGATCACTCTGGGGTTCAGGAGGCAGCCCAGAGTCACCACAAGATCCTCAAGGATCTAACAAGTCAACTTACTCACCCAGTCTGAATTCACTGAGATGGAGCAACGAACTCACACATTACCAAATTAATAATAATAATAACTACCACCACTACCTCAGGACTGAAACCAAAGGGCTTTGAGTTTGTTCTCCACTGCATCCTTGAGCATGCACTAAAGGGCAGGAAAGAAGTGACCCTCTGGCCTAGTAGGAGTGATGGATCAAGGGGCGCCCAGATATCCAGGCAGGAATGGAAAACAAGCGTTCAACTCAGCAGAGGCTGGGAGCAAAGGAGGCTAGTGTGGGCAGCCCGGAGGGCTGGAAGTAGCCTTAGATGGAAGCCACAGAGAGAACCTACTAAAAAAGAGAAGAACCCTGCTGGTCACCGTGTTCACTGAGGGTTTTTGCCAAGAATGTTGTCATCATATTCTGCCTTACTCTCGGGACCCGTGAGAAAAAACATTCTGGACAAGCTGGGCCTCTGAGCCTCTGGTTGGCTCTTTTGTTGTGACATCGAATCTCTCACCTGCATTTCCCTCTTTGCAGTGGCTGCATGGCAGCCCAGCATCTTTGGCAGTCTACAACTTTATGGCATGCATTTAAAATTTTCTTTTCACCTCTGACTCCATCTTACCTGCCTACTATTCCCTTTCCCTCAAGCTTCATTTTTCTTACTTTGGTTTGATATATCATCTATATTTCCACAAGTAGACTTAAATCCTTTTTGGAATAGGGAGTAGTATAAATGAAGAAATAAACCCCACAGAACATGGTCCCACCAAGAGAGGCACCAGGACAAAAATGAGGATGCGTGGCTGGGCAGAAAATTCAGGGGTGTACCTCCTCAGCACTCTTCTCCTTGCAGATCTAACTAGAATGTGTGACTCAATGGGCCCTCACCCCAGATAATAGGCCTAAAAGGGTATTGCTGTCCACATCTTAATACTCTGATCACTCCAGGGAGAACTTGTTTGGGAGGAGGGTCTCTCATGCAAAGTCGTGGCTACAACCACCACCTCCAAACCTCAGGTGACTGCAGCCAAGGCCTTGAGCCCACAGAGCTGCCACCATGGTGCCCAAGGCTGAGTGGCCTCTAGGAAAGGGCAGGGGTCCTGCTGTCTTCCACAGCAGGGGAATGAGTCTGCGGCTTTGGCTGACATTCTGAATTAGCAAATGTGTCAGTGGGACTACAGCAGGCTGGGGAGCGGCCTCACCTCTTCCCTCTGTGGGGAGGGCAGGGAGGGAGAAACTGGCAGAGACTCTGAGCCCTTAAAGGCTCAAGGAGATCGTCTACACGGAGCCCTAGGTCTCCCCACTCCCCTGTACAGCAGAACAACCCCCAGGTTAGCAAACACATCACACACAGCACACATTAGCAGGAGCCGTTAATGGAAGACAGCAAACGTGTCTGAAGAAGAGCACGCCCATCTGGAACACTTACATCCGCGTCCCCGACAGCCACCGAGGAGAAAGAAAAGAATATTCTGTTAGGGAAGGGTCTTTGGAAATGAAACTCACACACATGTGCAAGCACGCGTGCACACGTACACACACTTCCCACACGCTAAACCTCTGACAGCTGCTGCTGCTGGCAGAGGAAAGACACTGCCCCAGGGCCACACACAAGGAAGACGCAATTCTCTCTCTCTCTCCCCCCTTTAATAGAGAAGGTACATAGGGATGACTTTGCTTTTTAAAATGATGTCTCACACATTTGATCAAAAAAAAAAAAGGAAGGAAAAAACCCACCTCTATGACTAATTCCAAGCAGTAATACGGTGTTCAGTTCTATGTTACATCAGGGGAGGTAGAGAGAAAAGAGGGGAGAAAGGGCGGCAGGGACGAGAGGAAGAGAATAATAGAAACACAGCGAGAGTCAGAGAGATGCAGGAAGCAATAGGGAATCGACTGACAGAGGGGCAGGAATGGGGCAGCAGTGGGGAGAGAATGCTCTCCTGGGATCTGAAATGCAGATGAAAACCATTTCAGGGGACCCGGAGGGCCCCTCTGAACAAAGCGTCTGTGACCCCTGAAATCCTCTCTCATGGCGTCGCTGCCCGAGAGCTGGCCTCCAGCCCCGGGTGCGGGACAAACCCCCCCCAACAGCATCTGCGGATACTCCCCAACCCAGCACCCTTCACTGGCAAAGCCGGGCGGAGCTGGCAGGGCCCCAGGGGCACCTAGCCCAACCCCACCACATTACAGAGGAGTGGACTGAGGCCTCAAGCGGGGGGACTTTCCCACCAACACACAAGGAAATGGTGTAGATGAATCATCAGCTGGTTCCTTGCAAGTAGACCAGGGTGGCGGGGGTGGGAGGGGGTGGGAATTCCAGGGGACTGGGGGTTAAGAGGGTCCTAGAAAGGAAGGGCTGGGGCAGAGGGCCCCAGATCATGACTCTGAGCAGGGCCACTCCAGCCTGAGGCCTTCACCGAGCCCCACCTACTGCCCACATCCCAACAACCCCCCAGCTCCGCAGCTCCCAGGGAGAACAAACTACTGGATTCCTACCATCAACTGCAATTATATTTAAATGCACTGGAAATGCAGCCTCTGATTATGAAACCACCAGGTGTCACGGGAGGTGAGGGCTTCCCAGAGAGCTGCACAGAGCATCCCATGAGGAAAGAACAGAGAAGGCAGCTTTACTCTCCCTGGTCCCCCAAGTGACAGTATCTCAGAATTAGAGGCTTTCTGAATGGCTCAGGGAATTTACAAACTCAGAATTTTAAAGGGTGACTAGATAGAAATAACCACAGTCGTCTGAGGCCACTGGGACTGGTGGTTGTTTCCCATGAACTAGTCCATCCACCAGCCCCCAGTGTTAGCCCCTAGCACTGGACACAGCTGCCTGCAGCCTGAAGCCCCTCCGTTTCTCTCTTTCTTTTTATTGAGATATAATTGTCATATAACATTGTATTAGTTTTAGGCGTACAACATTATGATTTCATATATATATATATATATATATATATATATATATATATATATATAGTAAGTCCTTCTGTTCCTGATGTGGACTGGGAGGCCTCGAGGGACCTGGTTAGAGTCCAAGCCAGGGTAGGACGCTGTTCTCCACTGTCCCCCTGCTCAGGACTCCTATGACTGTCAGTTCATATTGGGCTTACGGCCTCCAAAACCCCCAGGTCTTCTATGGACCTTAAAAAAGCTTAGCGTTGAGAAGCCTTAAAAATTAAGAAATGGAAGGAAAACAGAAAACTTCTAATAACCCAGTGTCATGTCCTCCTGCTCTCCACAGAGGTGGGAGGGACACGCCACGCCTCAGCGGCACCAGAGCTGGTGGCACAGGCAATAACCAGCACCATGTGTGCCTTCCTCCTCCCCTCACACGAGCCAGCAGCTGCGGGCCAGGGGCGGGCCCTGTTGCCTTCTGAGCCAAAGGCAGCTCCTCCACAGGGGTGAAAAGGGAGCTGGGTTAGTCCAGCACCATCTCTCATCCCCTAGGTGTCTAGTTAAGGTTAGGGAAACAGCAGGAGCAGGTCAGGAGAGAACAATATGGCCAACCGTGGGGTGTCCATGTTCTCCCTTCACACACAGGGAGGGCAGCAACAGGACTGTCCAGGACTGGGAAACCCCAGGCTCATCCCCTCTCCCTAAGGTTTCCTGGCTGCTTTGGGCTATTATCGTCGTCATCGTCATCATCATCATCATCCTTCTTAAAGCCTCACGCAGCCGTTTTCACAACAGCAGTGAGGTGGGGAAGCAGGGATCTTTATCTCTATGTTAAGACGAGGAAGCCAGGGCTCTGAGTGGTTAGGAGAGTCACCACAGTCACACAGCTGGTAAGTAAGCAGCAAAGCAGCACAGGCTCCCTTGGCTGCAGCAGGACCAAAACCCTTGGACCTCCAGGGCTTCGTCACCTCAGAGGACCTGGGTCAGTGCCTGTGTCATTGCCAGAGCACAAGGGAATACGACCTTGGGGTGGTTGTAAAGTATCTCCACACGTTCTGTGATCCTCCTCTTTTTTGTGTGTGTGTGAGGAAGATCGGCCCTGAGCTAACATCTGCCAATCCTCCTCTTTTTGCTGAGGAAGACTGGCCCTGGGCTAACATCCGTGCCCGTCTTCCTCCACTTTATACGGGACACCCCCACAGCATGGCTTGACGAGGGGTGCGTTGGTGTACGCCCAGGATCCGAACCAGCGAACCCCTGGCTGCCGCAGTGGAGCGCGCGCACTTAACCACCTGCGCCACCGGGCCGGCCCCCGATACTCCTCTTTTCAAGAGGCGGAGATCAATTCTCCTCCCCTTGAGTGTGGGCTGGACTTAATGACTCACTCCCACAAACAGAATGAGGCAGAAGTGGCGCTGTGTGACTTCAAACACTAGGTCCTAAAAGGTACTATGGCTTCCCGCTTGCCCTCTCTCTCAGATCACTCACTCTGGGCGAAGCCAGCTGCCATGTTGTAAGGAGGCTCAAGCAGCCCCAGAGAGGCCCATGTGGTAAGGACTGAGGCCTGCAGCCAAAAGCCACAAGAGAGCCACCTTCATCCTCCAGGCCCAGTCAAGCCTTCAGATGACTGTAGCTCTGGCCATCATCTTGACTACAACTCTTGAGAGACCCTGCGCCAGAACTACTTGGTTAAGCTGCTCCCAAATTCCTACCCTGCAGACACTGTAAGATAATACATGTTTGCTGTTTTAAGAACTTAACCTCCTGACCCCTCCCCCTAGACGATGCAGCTGAAAGGGAGCCCCGAGGTCAGGCGCCAGCTCACGGTTAGAACCTCCTCCTGAGGTGAGAGTCCAGCATGCTGCAGAGGTTGGCTGCTTACTCACCTTTCCAGGTCCTGCAGCTGGAGCAGCAGGTACATACTGTGGGGACGGGGGCACCATCAGTGATATCCCCCACTCGACAGGAACCAGCCCCAGGCAAACAGGGAGGCCCCAGTGAGGTGTGGGGTCCCAGTGTGTTCAATATAGGGGTCCCAGGAATGTGGGTCTCTGTAGAGATGCCAAGGTGGGGGAGGGGATCACTTCAGATTCAGCTTCCTCTCCGGTGCTAGAAAATGCCCTTGGCTGGCCCACAGAGGTCAGTCCTTATATCCTGCAGCCCTGGGAAAGGTAGGGGATGGGGTCAAAGTTTCCTGTAGGAAATAACTCCAACCACCCCTGCCCAGATGCCCCTCCTCTCTACGCCTTCCAGTTCAGACTGACCTCTGAAGAGCTTAGTGTCTGGCCATTTGGTTGAAGGCCTAATTGGCTGCCGCCTTGCATGTTCCATTGGTCTTGGTGCTCATCCAGGCCTTGATACACAGTAGGTGCTCACTAAATACGTGCTGAGTGTCTCCAAGTTCACAGACACCAAGGATCATCCTTTCAGCTCCCTTTGTGCCCTTCCTAGGGTCCAGTGCCAGGTTTTCACTAGATGGTGGCTGGCAAAATACCTCCCAGTTCATTCTGTAGGGAGGGCAATGTGTTCTTGCACACTCCATATTGATATTTTGAACAATGGGCATATATTTTTATTTTTACATAACTTGTTACATAGTATCTCATTCTGTTTTGTACTTTTTTCTCTAGGCATCCTGTTTTCAAGATCTACCTGTATGTACACTGAAACTGTTGCTTTTGATGGCTGCATCCAACTCCACGGGATGTACCACCACCTCTTACCTGTCCTCTCCCAGGTTGCCTGCAACTTCTGCCACCTGTCCAGGGTTTGCAAATTATCTTGTTTGCTCTCCTCACAAACCTAAAACGTAGGCTGAATAGGGATTATTGTGCCCTTTTTTCAGAGGAGAAAGCTGAAGGGAATTGGGCTTATCTCCCGTGCTGGAGTGACCACCCAGGCTATCATTCTGAGAAAGGTTCTGAGGCTGAATCTCTGCCCAGTGGGAACCAGTGTGGTGACTGCTCTGTGATGTCTGTCTCGCTGTGCTGCATCTGCTGTCTCTGCACAGGCCCAGCGTCACCCAGCCAGGACGGAAGCCAGAGGCCCTTCCCCTACCCAACCACGCCTGGTGTCCCAGGCCCACACTGGGGGCTGGGAAGGCACGCAGCCCCGTGGAGCTGGGCCTCCTTTGCCAGACTTCCTCCCAGGGTCCCTCACCCTCAACTCAGGGGTTACAACAGCCCCACGGCCTCTGACCCCAGCGCTTTTGCCCCATGCCCAGGCCCCGGGCCACCTTTCACCTGTCTTTCTTTCTGAGATAATTTTTATTTTAGGCCCCAGAACAGCTGGGGCAAGTGCTGCATGGCCCCTGTCCTCCCTGCCGGGTCAGCACCTCCCTCTCTGCCCCCTGAGACCACAGGTGCCGGGGCCAAGGGCGGCCAGTGAGGAGAGCCGTCTCATGTTGCAGCACAGTGGGGGTTCTCCATGAACTCCACCTGCTCGGGCCGGCGACCAGAGCGCTCCCTGCTACCTCCCTGGGGCCTAGCAGAGGACGGCACTGCTAATGGCAGGGCCAGCACCAAAACAAATCATCCCAAAGCCGTTTCTATCTGGTGCTGGTGTGGGAAAATGTTCAAAGCCCAGGAGATGCCTCCCATGGCCTTTCAGATCACACCAGACTTCTCACTTGCCTGGTTCTGAGGCTGCTCTGAATAATCCACCAAGGCGAGATCTAGGCAGGAGGCCTGGATTCTGGTCCTGAGACCTTAACCCAGTGCACAAGCTCTCTGAGCCTACTCCTTCTGCTTGGTTCACCTCTATAATGACAACATAGAATCTTACCGGGAAAGGGACTGTGGGACCACCTAGGCCCACTTCCTAGCCAAAGCAAGAATCCCTCCCTAGAGCCTTGGTACATGATCATTCAACTTTGGTTTGGGCCATTTCAATGTCAGGGATCTCACTACCATACAAGGCAGCCCATTTCTCCCCTGGACACTTTCACGTTATAGAGTGCTTTCATAGGTGAGTTAAACAACAGCAAGAACATTAAGAGCAGCTACTCCACAGAGTGCATGATCCCAGCACTTTTACATGGGTTATTTCATTTGAATCCCACAACAACCCACAAATCGGTATTGTCATTCCCCATGTGCAGATAAGGAATCCAGGGTGTGGAGGGGTAAACAGCTTGCCCAGGTCACACAGTGGTAAGAGGCTACCCCCCTTGAACTTTACCCCAGTGGTTCTCACTCTGCCCTCTGAGCCTCACAGAACTGAGGCGTTTTTCCTTCCAAATGACAGCTTTCACTTGAGGCTTGGTAGCCAGTGAGCTGACCAAGGGTGGAGGCAATACCTAATTCCATTTTGTAACCCTATTTCTGGGCCAGTGCCCAGTAGGTCAGAAGCTGTAGATGCTCAAGGAAACCCGGATGGTCAATGGGTGAGCGAATAGAGGGCACTGGCCCAGGAGTCAGGAGGCCACAGGAGAACGCCACCAGCAGGTGACCCTGGAGACAGTTCCCTTCCCTGGGCCTTTGTCTCTTCATTGGTAAAATCAGACAGTTAGACTGAATGATCCCTGAGGTCCCTTCCTGCCCAGCCTTTTGTGATTCCATTCTAAGTTCCCCTGGGGAGGTTGCCTCAGGAGATACCCCCTCCTTGAGGTGGACCTTCCCCCTATGGCCAAACCTCCCTCTCCCCAACCCTACCAGGGTTAAAACATCTCCCCTCCAATAGAAAAGCCACAATCTTCAAACCTAGAACTGGAGTTAAAGGGATTATTCCAGAGAGGGGAGGAAACTGATGGAGGCCAGGCCTGGCTCGGAGCTGTCTCCTTTGCCTGGCAGCGAGATGAGTCCGCATTCCCAGGGCAGCCCCAGGGCTACTTCTTTCCCATCTATGTCTAAGACCCCCAAAAGTCAGGTGGGATCCCCGGGGCTTGGGGCTGAGGTGCCCCCTGCAGGCTGCACCTCACAGCACACAGTCAGGGTCCAGCTGGCCTGGATGTCCCTGTTTGTACATTTAAGGGCAAGGCAGCTACCAGGCACATGTCACAGCCACCAATTCCAAAAGAGCAGCCCAATTCCCACCCTCAGGTTCAACTCCCCCCAAGGGTGAGGGCAGAGATGGAGACCCAGAATTGTCCCTGCACCCTCTTCGCCATCGACTCTTTGCTGGCAGCAGCAATGCTCAGCTCCTGAAAGCCAAGGTCCCCGTAATGTCCCCAGGGAATGGTCTGGAAAACCTTGAGTCCTGGGCCAGCTCCCTATCCCTGTAATCCATGCCCCTACCCTCCATAAGCCTGAAACCCACTGACGGATCAGACATCAGTGGGTCGCAAACGCGGCTGCACCTCAGCGGCATCACACATCTGGGTCTCACCCCAGTGCTATGAATCCTCTGGGGATGGACCTGGGACTCTGTGTTTAACTAGGACCCCAGGTCAAATCCCCATACAGGCAACCTCTTGCCAGGGATTTGACAACCGGAGGGAGACAGCAGAGGTGAAGGCACAGTTCCCGTAAAGCCCTGGCCTCCACAGGAATTAGACCTCAGAGCTAGTGTGGCCCTGGCCATGTGGTGGCTGAGGGTGTACGTGGTGAATGCGGGCTCAGGGATGGGAGGGGAAGGTAGAGTGAGAGAGAGGATGGGAAATAATTGTGCAGGAAAAAGGGACCATAAGAGCTATAAGCCCCAGGTGGGTGGGAGAAGCCACTGAGGTGCTCAAGACAGGTAAGCCCTCCTGGGAGTGTGGGGTCAGAGAAGAAGAGAACAGAGAAAGCTGCCTTGGCTTTCTTGGGTCCAGCTGTGCCTGTTGCCTCTAGGTTTGGTCCAGGTACTACCACCCGACCACCCCTAACCCCCCAGACAATCAGATGGAGGAGGCAGGACCCTTCGGTGCAGGTGACCTAACCCTGCCCCCCATCAGAGTCTCCAGGCTAGCTTCCTATCCGGGCCTGAGTGGTGCTCTGCCCCTTGGCTGGCCTGGCACGGTCTGATGGACATCTGTGTTGGTGGCAAGTCCACGGGGCAAGGGCCAGGTTACATGCCACCTGGTGGACTGGGCCTGTCTCAATGAAAGTGAGGCCTACGAGGTGGAAAAGAGGGGAAGTGAGGTGACACCTACCTGAGCTGCCAGCGCTCTCAGAAGCACTCCTGGACATCTTAGGCTGGCCATGCTTGCCGCTGGCCCGCCCAGACCCCGGTGGTGGGGGGCCCGAGGGAGCAGGGGCGCCGTCTCCCCTGATGGTGCTGAGGTCCTGCATGCTGAAGCTCCGGAGTCTCTCCGACAAGGCACCTTGTCCCTGGATACAACACAGGAGGGCACCCGTCAGAGGCCTGACCACGGAGCGTGGGCAGTAGTGGGGCACACACGACAAGGCACCTTGTCCCTGGATACAACACAGGAGGGCACCCGTCAGAGGCCTGACCACGGAGCATGGGCAGTAGTAGGGCACACACGACAAGGCACCTTGTCCCTGGATACAACACAGGAGGGCACCCGTCAGAGGCCTGACCACGGAGCGTGGGCAGTAGTGGGGCAGACACGACAAGGCACCTTGTCCCTGGATACAACACAGGAGGGCACCCGTCAGAGGCCTGACCACGGAGCGTGCGCAGTAGGGGCAGACACGACAAGGCACCTTGTCCCTGGATACAACACAGGAGGGCACCCGTCAGAGGCCTGACCCACGGAGCGTGCGCAGTAGTGGGCAGACACGACAAGGGCCAAGAAGGAGCGCTGACAGTCAGCAAGGTGGAGATCAAGACCTGGAAGGGCTGCAGAAGGCCAGGCACCCGGTGTACTTGCTGGGAACACTGAGAGGGTCAAGGCTCAGAACATTCCAGGGTCTCCTGTGGGGATCCCAGCTCCTTCCTCTCCTTCAGATGCCCCCATGAGGAGCTAGAGCCTCAGACAGACCGAGGGCCACAGAAATGCCTGCCGTCTGCAGGTCCTGCTCTCCAGAGGTTGTCTGCTGCTTCTCCGGCTTTACATAAATAAAAACCCTCACATAGCTACACTGTTCTCAGTTCCCAGGACACGAGAAGCTGGTCAGAAACTCAACACCTAATAATCTATGTGCTCAGTCCTTACTCTTTTCTAAGGAAATAAAATAGAGACAGAATTTTTTTAAATGTATGACAACAGCAATTTCTTTTATCTGCTCACGTTACTGTTTATGAGGCACATTTACTTCCACTGTTGCATTTGAGCTTCATAAAATACCCAAAAGGTACTGAATCAGGAAGGAAAAAAGTGATATTAAAAAAAACCAACCAAACGAACCCCGCAGACTGTAACCATTTTACATTCTGAGGGAGCCGCAGAATTCATCTCAGGGGGAAATTGTTCTTTTGTTTAGGAAAGCAAGATCAATCCATTATACTCATGAAAGGGTCCTCGCTGTCTGGATGAGAGAATCTGTGTTGGAGAGTGAAAATGATCATAATGAAGGCTCAGGGCTGGTGGCATTGCGTTAGGTGCCTCAGGCTGGAGAGGGAGACTCGTGTGTGGGGGAACAGGAAACCTGAGCAGTGGCGGGGCTGGCAGGAGACTGGGGTTATTGAGAATTGGGTTGGGATGTGAGCAAAAGGTGACAGGCAAGTAACCACCAGACAAATCAATGAACACGGGCATCTTCAGAAACAGTCATGAGCCGCATAACGATGGTTTGGTCAACAACGGACCGCATATATGACAGTGCTCCCATAAGATTAGTACCATATAGCCTAGGTGCGTAGTAGGCTGTAACACCTAGGTTTGTGTAAGCACACTCGATGATGTTCACACAACAACAAAGTCGCCTAACAATGCATTTCTCAGAACGTGTCCCTGTTGTTAAGTGACGTGTGACTGTAGTGGGCAGCATGCAGACCTTCCACAGGTACATGGAACAGCAGGGGCTGGGCGAGGAGGTATTTTATTTGGATAATGAAGGAGAGTGGTCCTAGAGAGCTGGAGGACTTGGGGTCAATAAGGCACAACAGATATAAGAGAACCAACAAATCAGCACAAAATCGATGAGAACAGCTAACAAGAGGGCTCTGGGCTGGGGACGGGATTGATGAAACAAGCAAGGGCTACAACAGCTTAGTAAGAAGCTTTCAGAGACGGCAGAAGTGTTTAGGGGATTATTTCATTTTACTTAATTAAAAAAATGGTAATGAAAATGTGCCACCAAAGCACAGCAATTCACTGAAGTGACTTTAGTTCATGAAGGAGCCCCTAGATAAAGGAGCAAATGCAGAATGAGTTCGTTAGCAGGAAGGGGGAAAACAGAGGAGCCTGCAGACAGGTTTAGAAGAAATGTCAGCATAAAACAAAGATGCAGTAAAATATGAAAAAGATAAGTTCTCAACCTACCCAAGATACAAAAACCATGTCTCCAGGAAACCAACAACAACAAAAAGAAAAGTACTTAACCAAATATATACAATTAGAATTATAGATGCAGGCACAGGGGTGTTCAGAGGACATGATGTGAACAGAGACGGAAGTCACCCTGGTTGCCTCAGGCTCTGCTCTGGAACCACTGTGGGCGAGTGGCCCGAGGCCTCACCTGCTGGACAACAGCCGTTGAGTGGTCTTTGCCAAGAACACGAGGGTGGGCCCAGCTGCCCGGTATAATTCCCTCCAAATCTATCAGCCAATGATCCATGATTATTTTACTGAGAAACATTTTAGACGATATCTAGAATTTAGAAGAAATTAGATGACTAATTTCTAACAAAAACTGATTCTGAAATATTCTGATAATTATAATGGAGTAATTCTTTTATTTTATTTTATTTTTATTTCTTTTTCCTCCCAAAGCCCCAGTAGATAGTTGTACTTCATAGTTGCACATCCTTCTAGTTGCTGTATGTGGGACGCGGCCTCAGCATGGCTGGAGAAGCGGTGTGTCGGTGCGCGCCCGGGATCTGAACCCGGGCCGCCAGTAGCGGAGCGTGCGCACTTAACCGCTAAGCCACGGGGCCGGCCTATAATGGAATAATTCAATGTTAGGTTAACATTCAGGAAAACCACTCACTGATTCATTCTTTCATTAATCCTCCCATTTATTCATTTATCTCTTCAACAATTATTTATCAAGGACTTTCTATGGGCAAGACATGGTTCTGGGTGTTATTAAGAAATACCAAAAAAACAGCTCGAACTCCAACAAAATGTAAAAAGACAACGTACAAATAACCACACAGAAGCGCCACACCAGAACTACAGAAAGTGAAGACTAAGAACCACAGTTCTAGAGGCAGACGTGGATTCAGAGTCTAGTCCTATCACTGACAGCTGGGTGACCTTAACCCTTCTCCACCTCACTATTCGCATCCGCAGACTAGCATCCACATGGCAGGACAGTGGTGAGGATCAAATGAGATTATGCCCATAAAATATCCGTTACAAAGCCCAGTGCACAGTGAGTATTCAAAAACTGTCAATTATAATATGATGTTACTGCTGCTGCCTGAGACACACAAGCTGCTGTTGGAATAAAAAATAGAAAGGTCATTTCTGGCCAAAAGGACTAGGAGGGGCTTCATGATCCCGAGCCCAAATAAATGGTCAGGCCAGCTATGTGTGGCCTAACTCGATCAATGTGTCTCCAGCTCTTACAAACGCTCAGCAGTGTATCTGAGAGACAGCAGCAGCAGGCATCATATGTGTCCATTTTAGCAAAGCATTCAATTCCACCCCCAGAAGCCAGCCAGCCTCGCTCCCATAGCACTAGCATCAGGAAGACTGGAAGTGGCAGAGGTCAGGAAAGAGAAGGATATAATAATAGCTCGGTATCAACCTAGGCCTGACTCAAGGGAAATCACAGCGGCATGGATACAGGGCTCTTGAAAACAAATTAGCCTGTACCCACCACAACAATCTGAGATGGTGAAAATCAATATGGCTGTCTCACTTGTAAACCTCTCAGCCCTGCTCAGTCTCTACTCAAAACCTCATTTCCATTCACCTTCCAGCCCCATTCCACCCTGCCACTTTGGCTCTGCTCTGGAGAAACAGCATTTGTTATTCTGGGAACAACCAAGAGTTGTTCACTGGTATTCTGCAAAATTGGGTTACCTATTTTGGGAAAATAAATTTGGATTCCCTAAGTTTGGAAAAGCTTAATACCATATTCTCCATAATTCAATGAGCCATGTTACCATATTAAAAGCTTTGAGAAGTCCTATTGTTTCACTCAGTGTATCCCAAATGTATTTGACTACAGTGGGATATACTTTTAGTTGATGATCCAAAAGTCATTCTCAAACCCAATTCTTGAAATGGTGAGAAAAAATAGATTTCCCAACCTCCCTTGTAGCTATGGATGGCCACCTGGTATAATTCTGGCCAATGGGATATAAGGGGAAATCTGCTAAGGGATTTCTGGGAAAGGTATTTTCCCTTCCTGATAAGTAGGAGGAAAAAGGCCTGACCCTGTCCCTGCTTTCTGCCATTGAGTGTGGTGGAAATGCCATCTTGTGACTAGGAGACTCACAGAGACATCCACACAGAGCCTTGACATCACTAAGTCACTGGAATAATAACAGTACTCATTTACGCCTAGACTTCTTGTAAATGATTTTCATCAATTCCAAGACATATATTTTTTCTTTTCTTTTTTTTGCGAGGAGATCAGCCCTGTGCTAACATCTGCCAATCCTCCTCTTTTTTTGCCGAGGAAGACTGGCCCTGGGCTAACATCCGTGCCCATCTTCCTCCACTTTATATGGGACGCCGCCACAGCATGGCTTGCACAGCTCGCCAAGCAGTGTGTCGGTGTGCGCCCGGGATCCGAACCGGCGAACCCTGGGCTGCCACAGCGGAGTGCGCGCACTTAACCGCTTGCGCCACCGGGCCGGCCCCACATATATTTTTTCATCTCTGAAATCGGGGTAGGTCTTGCAATTGTTGT
The DNA here is from genome assembly GCF_057802395.1 of Ceratotherium simum simum. Classification (NCBI taxonomy): domain Eukaryota; kingdom Metazoa; phylum Chordata; class Mammalia; order Perissodactyla; family Rhinocerotidae; genus Ceratotherium; species Ceratotherium simum. The sequence goes on along the minus strand of NC_141910.1, from coordinate 1,603,853 downwards.
TGCCTGGACATCGTTGTCATTGCCCACACATGAATGCACTTGGTTGTTATTCCCCAAGGCATGACCGGACAACTGAAACCCCTGAGTGTTCAATTAACAAACCATTTAAGAACCACTTGAGGAAGGAATATGAGTCCAATGTGTTGTATAAAACACATTCCACTGATACCTTCTGGTAAGATCAAGAAAGCAGCAGCATCCAAACTGGCAGAACGGGTATCAGCAGCATGGATAAAAATCCCAGAGGCAAGAGCTATGCATCCCTAAGGCTCTGGAAGGCAGAGAATGATACGGCATGGTCATAAATGGATACTGATGAGCTGAGCTGAAAAGTGATTCAGAAGAGTCAGACTCTGAAAGTGAAGAAGTGAGGTTAGGAAGACCTCAATCAATTTATTGTGCTTATTGGTTCCTTTAAATGTATGTACAAAAGTGACACCAAAAAAGTCTGTCTAAACAAGTCTAAAAGAGTCTTTTTAATAGGTGGAAGTAAAAATTCTAAGTGAAAAAGCATTATGTCCCAACGTAATTGACAATATTTTCTTCCTTAGTGGTATATAAGATAATGATGTCTTAGAAACCACAGCATTTTAGATTCAGTGCAATATGGTTGTACTTCTCAGAGAAGCTTTCTCTAACCATCTCAGCTCCCTGTCACGTGCTCTCAGTGCAGTCTGCACTTCTTTGTTGTACTCCATACAATTATATTGGACTACTGGCATTGTTTGTTGATTTGCCCCACCCTCCAGATTATTTACTATTGCAGACTTGGCATCTGCCACTCTATCTGATATGCAATAGGCATTCAAGGAATTGAATGAGTGAACATATGACCATTTATTGAGCAATCCTCTGAGTAAAGTGCAGCAGCAGGAAATCCCCACACCCCACCCCAATGCATCAGCCAGGGTCCAAGACCCGAAGGAGCATCTTGTTGAACAGGAACTTGGGCTCTGTCCACAAGGAGTGTATGAGAGATGCCAGAGGGCTGCAGGGTGCAAAGGACAGAGGGCACACATCTGAGAGGCAAGGTGTCCCAGAGGAGACTGCACTTGACCTGGCCTTGGAGGTCTTAGGTGTGTAAAGATGGGGACCGGATAGAAAGAGAAGTATATTTCTTAGTATCTGTCATGACTGAAAGCTGCCACTTCGTTCTACCCTGGATGAGCATAGGGTAGAAAAATGCCATCTAGACCAAAAAAAACAACGTGGAACTATTAAAACAAAACAAAAAAAAACAAGAACAGAAAAGGAAGAAGTGATGTCCCCAGAAACTGCAATGTATTCACTCTCCAGCTCTGAAACCCTAGTCTCAACTCTGCAATGGGGGCCTTGACCAAGCCAACTTAGTCTTTCTCAGCCTTGCAACTTCATTGGGAAATTAAAGGGTTAAACAAGATTCCCTTCCAACTGGAAAATTCTGAGTTCAAGAATCCATGAACCTCTTCTACGGCTCACCATCTGGCTCTAATTTCAATTCCAAAATAAGAGTTTCTAGAACTATTTGCAAATCTCTTGAATAAATGTTGAGCTTCCCTAGGTAACTCAGATGAAGGGTGAATAAATTCCAGTGTGTGTGTGTGTGTGTGTGTGTGTGTGTGTGTGTGTTTTTAAAGTCTTTATCAATTTCCTCCTCAGCCAACACTGACTTTACAATGTGAGCCATAGGAAAAGCTAAGAATTCTGGGTTCCTTTCATGAACCAAGGTCAGCCTACTTCAGGTACATCTGGGCACCTGCCCCTGGGGCTCTCACACCACATGTCAGTACTGTCCTCAGCATCCCACTCCTGGAAGAACCTCTCCACAGCTTAGCATCATGGGACTGGAAAGGGAGACATACTCGGCCTTCCATGAAAACGAATCTTCTAGTTACAGTCTGTCGTACTCTTGACCTCTTTATCCCCGACGGCATTATAAGCATGGTCTACCCAGTCTTGTTGTTGTTACTTGTCTACTTGCTGTTTGTTTTCACAGACTCACCTGGTGGCCCTCTGGGCATGTCAATACAACGTGGCCAAGGGGTTCTTTCACCTGTACTCCTAGAACCCCAGAAATTTTGCAGAAGTATCTTCAGGGCAAGGGAGGGTAATCCATTCCTGATTATTTTAATCTTTTTTTTTCTTGGCTAAATCTCTTAGAAAATTGGACTTTAAGAGGTAAACTGTGTCAGTGAATATTCTACTAATCTGAAATTTTAATTTCTAATCCTCCTCCCAATTTGTAAGGAATAAGAAAACCATGTATCCAACGCACACCAAATTTTGTATGTTTTGATGTCTTTCTTAGTTGGGGGGTGGGAGGGGTGTGTGTTCCTGGGAAAACCTAGACCTTTGATAATCTGGTATTCCAAGTAAAACAATTTACCACCAACAGAATGCCTGCCATTAGGGTCCATAGGGCCCCGATTCAACACTGCAGCTGAGCCTGGTGGTAAGCCCTTGATGAGGCCCTCTTTTCCAGAGGGACACACCAAGTCACAGGGGAAGGCCCCAGCAGAGCAGGAATTTTAACCCACCTCAGCTCATATATATCTAATGCCTGTGACTGATGACAATGAGAATAAAGACAAAAGGTTTAGTGAGTCAGGCAATTGATAACAAAGCCACTAGCATAACCACACTGCCCACTGTTAATTCAAAAAAGAGTTAGTGCTTCCCTCTAAAGTGGTACCCACCTCGCTGGCAGAGTTAACCTCTACAGCTACACACGCTCCATATCAATGCCAAGCAGGCTCCTTATCAACATGCTGGATGAAGAGGGGGGACCTTGCTTGTGACATAAAATTGGACTAACAAACAAAACAGAAAGAGAGAAAGAGATAGGATTTCTCCCAGGATAGCACCAATCATCAAATTCAATTCATTCTCCAGGCATTAAGCAAACAAAGAAAAAAACCCAAATAAGTTAATCACATGTTAGATGCTACCAACTTAACACAATAAGAGGCTCTGGAAGGACATCGAAGTGGGACATGGCTCTAGGATTAACACACACGTACACACGCAGGTGTTGGAAGGAGAGACACCTGGCTCGGATCCAGACCATGTGCTGGTGGGCAGAGGTGGCTGCTGGCCGCTCTACCCGACTGGATCAGTTTGGAGTTAGTCACGCCTCTCCACGGGGTTACCTGCCCTTCTCTGAGGTCCAAAGAGGAGACAAAATGCAAGAGTCGAGCCACCTGATAAAGGGGAAAAGAAAAAAAAGCCATGGGCACCAAGCCTACAAAACGGGTTGAAGCAAGCTGTGCTGCCCTCGCCTCCTACGTTCACTCACTCACTCACTCACTCACTCACTCACAGGTTTCTTCATTCATTCATTCACAACAAATGCTGATGGAGTGTTTACAAAGCTCTGTGTGGAGGTCCACAGAGGAACAAAGACAAATATGATACAATTCCTGCTCCCAAGGAGCTCACAATCTAGCTAGAGCATCAAGACACAAGTGTGTACAAGGCAGCAAATGACAGAGACAACAAAACGTGCCACAGAAGTTCAGGGGACGAAGAGAGAGCACTGTTGGCTGAAACACCCAGGGGAGGCCTCGTTCAAACTGGAGTGGGGCAAGGGCTATATCATCACGGAGAAAGGGGAAGGATATTGTGGGCTGGTGAGTGGTCTGAGCCAAGGTGTGAGAGTGGAAACCCGAGGAACATTTGGGAAACTGAGACTGACCCGTGTGAGGAGAAGAGGCTCTGGTGCTGGTGAATAATGGAGACAAACCTGGAAAAACTGTACTCCAGCTGCCTAAATTTGGACTTGGACAAGATGAGAGCTCCACTGAAGGCTTTTGAGCAGTGAGCAATATGAAGACAGCAGGATTTTAGAATAATGAGAACATTCTGGATATACTGTGTGGCACACACTGAGAACCAGTGCCCGGTATCTGCTCTCCCCTCCTTTCTCAGGTTGCAGCTGGGCACACGGATGTCTGGAATAAAGACCGTATTTCTCAGCCTTTCTTATGGGAAGTACGCTTAACGGTAGACAGAGTGTGTAAACAGACATTGACCAGCGAGGGAAGGCTGGTTTGGTGCTTCTGGTTTGGAACGCTGGCTGGATCTGAGGAGCCGGCAGAAGCTGCTGAGGATGTGCGGAGCAGGAGCTGGGAGGGGACAGGGCCGTGCTGGATAATGACAGTGCACGTGAATCACGTCCCTGCACATGAGATCAGGGCCTGGTCATCTGAGGCAGGCCAGCACTCAGGTGGTGGGCTTTCGGGGTCACCGGGAAGGACTCCACACACAGCAGCAGTCCCTGCCTTCACATGTACAAGTCCACCATTGAGACAAACTGTCTCAGCTGGAAGCTTTGCCTTGTCCATGCTTCCTCCTTGAAGACACAAGGCCCTGAGGGGAGGTTGATGTGGTAGCAGATCTCTCTTCCTGGGGGGACGGTGAGGGGGACACACCAGAGACCAGAGGCCTATTGGAAAGGGACAATGAGAGGAGAGAAAGGACTAAGGGGGAGGGGGCATCCACAAGACAAATTTGTTCAGCTGTTAGTGAAAAGTGAAGCTATAGCTCTCCTTACAGTTACAAATGTGCCCATGTTATCACAAGTGACAAAGCTTTAAAGGAACTGTATCTTACGGTAACACATATTGGTGACCCAAATTCCGTTACCAAGTACGTACCTCTTCCTGCATTTAAGTGTTGCCGCAGCCTTGCCTGTCATGGGCAGGATTTGCTGGCTGCCTTTTGCATATTAACACACCTGCTTAACTCCTAGAAGTGTCTGATATAAAATGGTCAGAAGGGCAGTCAGACAACCTTAAAAGTATCCAGGGCCGCACTGACTCTGAAATTCTCCGTGGCAGACAGTCATCTCTCAGGCACTCAGCCACGGTCCTCAGGGCCTGGTGGTGTAACCCAAGTCGAAAATGGTCAGGAAGTGTCAGTCAGTGTTGGGGGTCAGGGAGTGGGCCGGGGAGGGGGCTGTGGGGGTGCTTGGAGCGATGCAGGGAACACTGGACTGGGAGCTAGAGAGTCTTGCTCTGATCCCAGCTTGGCAACTAACAGCTGTGTGACCTTGGGCAAGTCACTCAACATCCAGGTCTCAGTGTCCTCCCCTGTGAAGTAAGGCGTTACAGAGATGGCATCTAAGGTTCCCTCCTGCTCTAGCAACCCACAAGTTGACATTCCCTCTCCCTTCGCAATGGGAGGTGATCACGTGTTATAAGCTGCCCCTCAGGGACCCACTCACCTCGAGGCTGAAGAGGCCCAGAGGCATGGGGGACCTGAAGCCCATGGTGGGAGACTGGCCTGCCCAGGGAGACACAGCACAGGCAAGGCGGACCGGGACAACACCCAATACCGTGCTCACGCTACCACACCACAGAGAAAAGACAGAAGGCAGCCTAGATCCACAAAAGTGGGAAACACAGCCTCCTCCCCAGAAGAGTCTGAATTGAAAACAACTTCCCAATGCCAGCAACTGACTTGTTTCTTTTATTTGGTTCAACAGTGAAGAGAAGATCATGATCAACCTCAGAGATCAAGCTGACATCTGAGGAGATGGGAACAATAGGTAACCTTTATTAAGCGTTTAATATGAGCTCTGCACTCTGTGAAGTCTTGATGTACATCGTCTCATAAATATTTTGTGGTAGGCACCATTATCACACCCACTTTGCAGGTGAAGAAACTGAGGCTCACAGAGGTGCAACAGTTAAGTGGGGGAGCTGAAACTTTTAACCCGAGTCTGCTTATCTCCAAAGCCCACACTTGAGGCTAAGCACTGCTCTGTTGGCCGGGACAGCTAAAAATATGCACAACAATCCTTCATTCCTTTAACATTTACTGTGCACCTACTAGGGATGCAGATAAGACATGAATATAAATGACTACAACAGAGTGCCACTGGGGACCAAGGGGCGAGAGACCAGTTCCACCTGGAAGCAGAGAAGGTTTTGTGGAGGCAGCAACATTTGACCTTGAAGAGTGGACAGGATTTCAAACAGGAAACAGGAGCAGAAGACGGGCCAATATGAGCAGAGGCAGGAAAGAAAATTCTAGAAATAGTGCACAGAGTTGCTATTTCTAGAACAGCACAGAAGGTGGTGCTGTGAGTGCGGCACAAGAAGAGCCGAAAAGGTAAGGGCAGACAAGATAGGAAGGCTGGGATCCAGTTTGGACTGCACAGGCCTCAAACAGGAAGGGAGAATAGCAGTGAACACTTGGGTGGCTACTGCAATAGTCCAAGCTAGAAGGGAGGGAACTGGGAAGAAGGCCAGGAAAGAGGGAAAGGATGTCAAATGGGCAGGACTTGAAGATAAGTGGGAGGAAGGAGTAGTCATCGAAGATGACTGAGATTTGGAGGCTGGGGGCCTGAGAGGATGGTGATTTCATTATCATCAGAAAGATGTGACACAAGAGGAGGGGGAGATTTGGAGTTAGGGAAATGTTGACTGGAGGTACCAAGGAGACAAGGGGAGAGGAAGTTCAGCAGAGATTCAGAAACGCTGGACTTGAGCCCCAGGCAGAGAAGCAGATCTGGGAACCAAGTGCATCAGGTGACAGCCAAAGGTGAGGGAAAGGATGAGATGGTTCTGGGAGGGAGAAGAGAGTGAGGGGCGGGGCCCTGGAGAAATCCCACCCAACACTAAGTGAGTGAGGGGAGGAGGAAGGGAGTGAGCAGGAGAGAAGATTCAGGGAGGAAGAGGTGACCAAGAAGGTGCCATGTCAAGAAACAGCTCTTCCCACTCACATGTGATCCTAAAAATGCTTTCTCAGACCTCCGAGGTCAAGCAGGCTCTTCTCAGAGGTCAGGGAGGTGGGTAGACTGCTCTCTTTCCACATGGACCCTGACACATCTGGCTACATATAATCTCCACAGGTAAATTTGCAACAGAGAGGGGGCAAGTCACATCAGACCAGCAACTCCGCGTGAGTCCCTGGCCCTTCCTCTTGGGCAGACTTGTGATGCTGGGCCTTTTGTTTGTTTTAATCCACCTAACCATCTACGGAGTGAGGTGAGGCAACATTCCAAGAAGAAACATTGGGAGGACAGGAATCCAGGATGACGGGGCGTTGAATGACAAAGGCGAGCGTGGTAGAACCACACTGGTCAAAAGTCTTGCTTGACTCTGTTTCAACATGTTTTGGAAAGTCAGTTCAGGTGTAAGCTGACTTGTTCGGGAGACTAGAGGGTAGGGAATACTTCCAAACTTTTTTAGCAGGTTGTCCATAACAGTTTAGATAATCTTGGTGTTTAAAACCAGTTGCTGGGGTGAATTCTAAATATTAATTTTATGTCACACAGTCTTCAGCTAAAATAGAAGAAAGAAGGCTAACTTGGTGTAAGCCAGCACAGTGGCTGGAATGTTCCTCGGAGGGGTGACGAGATCGCGTGGAGGCTTCTTGGCGTCCTCAGCCACCTGGATTCCGCAGACATGAGGGTGTGAAGCCAGAGACATGAGACACAGGGACATGAAGGGAACAGCGGTCTTCTCTTCTTCCTTAGAAATGCCTTCTAAGCATGAGCTGATACTGGGAGATTTTATAAAAAGAAAATCAATACCTGCCCTCTGATTAACTGTAAACAAGTAGTTTTTTGCTAGAAAGAAAACAAAGGCCAGGGCAAATGGTTCCAGTCTGATCAGAAGCCCCAGATCACTAGGCTTATGAATTTCCTGGAATGAGCTTCTGGTTCCAAAAATAAAGTTTCATGGTGGTTTGAAGGCAGTATTTTATTCAAGCAAGAGGTTTAGACAAAGCAGTGATGGATAAAAGATAAGGAAAAGAGGGAGGGGGCTTTTTTTTTGGTAACTATTTATGCTGGACTGTTTTGTAGAGTTTGTTTTATTTGTTGAGGCAAAATTGAGTGAGAATTTTAAAAAAATGAGTAGGAAAACACCATAGTTTATCTCTCTGTGGACTGTGCCTAGCTGTTCAGATGCTATAACCAAGGCTTGGCTCTACGCTGGTGGCCGCTGACCATAACTGCAGGCAAAGTGCCTGAGTTTTGGCTGGAAGGCAGGAAAGGTCATGGTGTGAAGGCAGGGCTGGACCAGAGAAGACGAAGAAATGGAAGCTACACCACGGGTGATACTATAGGCTGAGTTTCCATCTCCCTATTTTCCTGGAACCTCAAATACAGAGGTCCCAAAGTGCCAACTGGGTAAGGAAGGGGTCCTTGTCAAAGCCAGAGCACTGCCGGCAAAGGGGTGGAAATAAAACAAAGGAGAACCCAAGAGGTTTAACACAGGGCTTGGGGCAGTGCAGCCCAAAAGAACTTTCCAATGGCGGTGATGGAAACATTCTACATCTGTGCCAGCCACCAGCCACGGTGGCTGCTAAGGATCTAAATGGGGTTAGTAACCAAGTGAGAAACCGAATTTTAAATTTACTTAATTTTAATTAATTTAAATTTAAATGGCCACATGTGGCAAGTGGCTACCATATTGGTCACAGCAGGATACGAGGAATCAAAAAGGTTCATTCTTCAGATCCGTCAACAAGGTTTAATGAGTGGCTATGAGTGCAAAACACTAAACATGTAGGCGCCGCTGGTTTTTTATTTTGTTTTTTCTAAGCAAGAAATAAAGGAGAAGAATCCAGAGCCCCTCATCTCCAGAAGCTAACAATCTAACAGGAAATATTAGATTCTAGGAGGAAAAGAACCACATACAATCTGGGAAAGAAGAATCCCTAATTCACCAAATGCTGGCTCTACTTGGAGCAGCTGTCTTAAACAGGTGGCTTGAATAATAGTATTGGTACCATTGGAACTGTTCTAGGGAGAGGATCTCCAGGGGAAGGCAAACAACATTATTTTTCAAGTGATGAGACAAGTAAAAAGCAAGGTCGGTATACCAGGTCTGAGAACTGGGCAGGTGGGAGAGATCTAATATGTGGTTCAAATTTCAAGAGGAATAAGGTGGCTGGGATACCTCACAGTTTTAAAACTTTTCATCAGTTGGTTTTTCTCACTGTGGTTTCTCCTTCACGTGAGAATGTGTTTTGCCTAGCATTGTTTTCAAAAAGGGAGAAAGATTTCCAATTTTAGTCTTAAAAAGACCTGGGGCTCAATTTACCCTCTGGGTGGAATTACTGGCTAGGAAACAGTTAAGATCTAGGCGCGGAGCCTGCCAAGAGCCTAGGGACGCTTAGACAGAAGGTGCTAGAGAAGTGTGTCTTCAGGAAGGAGACAGCAGTTTTCATAGAAAAGATGCATCAACACTTCCAGGGAGAGAGATTAGACTTTGGGGAAGCCTGGGAGAAATCTCTCATGTGTCATTTCTTTGTTTTAGCTTTTCCACTTTCAGATAAAATACTAACATTAATAACAACTTGTATTTGTACAATGATATGGTTTACAAAGTTTCTTCACACTTCACAATGATGCAAAAAACCTGGAAATATTCTTTTTTTTTCAGGGAAAGGGCTCAGAGGGCTCAACATAAGAAAAAAAAAGATTAAGAGTAGCCACATTACGTTGTACACCTGAAACTAATATAATGTTATATGTCAATTAAACCTCAATTTTAAAAAAGTGCAGCCAAAAGATCTTTTAAGCTCCACACTTGGGAGCCATCAAAGGATGGAAAAAAGAGCAGAAGATGTGGGGAAGGGTGACCCACTCATCCAGTCACCTGACCCTAGCCTCCTTTTAATCTGTCCGAACTGAGAGAGTCTTTTAGTTACCTCATATTCTCTTGTGTCCATTTGGCTAAATGCAGTAGATATTTAGAGTGACAGCTGATTCATGAGTTGAGGGTGTTTTCTGGGAGGAGACAGGCAGGGAGATGTAAGATGGAGCCACGTGTAGGGCAACCATAAATCTCAGTTTGCCTGGGACAGGCCTCATTTATACCTATTGTCCTGGCATAATTATTATAGCCCCCCTTTCACCCTCAGATGTGTCCTGGTTTGGGCATTAAATTATATGCTTACCCTAGCCATGCGTGACTTGGAGGGTGTCTTATTTTCACAAAATTGGTCTGACTATTCCCCCGGAGTAATCGACCAGGCTGCTGTTCAGGGCTGACCTGGGCGCAGTGCACTGAGCTGGGCTATTTGGAGCACTACAACAGAGATGGACGAACGTGTATTCTCACCATAATATTTCCCAACTGGCACTAAGTTTTGAGGAAATCAAACATTCATATACACACACATACCCCACTTTCCATTCTCAAGGTTAACGCTCCTAAGGAGCTAAACCTGCATCCCAGGAATGTTAAAGAAGGGAACTGTTTTAACTCTAATCACCTGTGCGCTTATGGTTCTGATGGGGCCTCAGGCAGTGATCCGTACAGAGCTGGCTATTTAAAAAACATCTGGAGAACTTGTTAAAAATAGAGATTCATGGGCCCACTGCCTGGGATTCTGGTTCAGCATATCTGAGAATCTATTAAAAACAAAGAACAAAATTTTCCAGGTGGTTTGGACACAAGAGGCAGAAATGGACCCACTGGTTGAGTCATCTTCCTTTGACCCCTGCCTGGAGCTATCAATTGTTGCTATGGAAACCACTGATTGACTCCTCAGCCAGACTGGATTTTACCTTTTTTTTTTTAGTCCACATTTGTTTTAAAAATAGAGGGCATTATTTTTGGAAGAAAGACGTGTTTTCTGTCTCAAGATATTTATATTTAGAGAGGAAAAGCAAAACCCCCAAAAGGCAGAACATTTTCTCATCTGAAACCAAATTCAGCAGGAAGCAGGCATCCCTCACTACTTTAGTCCAACTAGAAAGAACTGATGTGTAGTTATTTCCTGAGGCAAGTTTCACACTGTCTGGATCCTCCTTCAGGGTTAGTTGTTGTAAGGTGCCTGGCTGGAGGCTTGGGCTCAGGGGCTTCCCCAGTGGTCTGAGGGGCCGGTGGTGGCTGGCCAAGATGCTATCAAGACTCTGGAGGCTGCAGCTTGAGGCAAACCTGGAAAAGGATGGCCGTACGGAATTACCGTCAGAATAAAATGTACACACCTGTGGCTGAGTGGCCAGGTGACCTGTATTGAGTCACCTTGATAAATATACCACATTTATGCTCTATGATTGAGCTGAGCAAAGAGTGGGTAACCCATCCTCCTTCAGGCTTCAGAAGCAGAGGAGATGGAGTGGAGAGAGGGGCAGAGAGAAGATTTCTGTAGCTTTATGTTGCAAAGTGGTCTGATAAATTCAGAATTTACCAATTCTGAGTTCTTTCTTTCAGCTTAAAAATAAAAGCATAAAATGGTTGTGTCTCAAAAAGAAGGATCTTGGAATTCATTGCTCTCTGTAAATCTTGATACATCTCCTTGGAATATCAAAGTGGAATTTCCTCTCCAAAGATGCTCCCTGGGACCCATCATCTTGCCAGCACCTGTTGTCCTCAGGTGGGCAGGGCTCTCCAGGTACCAGCTGTATGGAGCGGGGGCACTGCACCACAGCTCTGTGTTCCAGAAGGAGCTGGTCCTTCTCTGAAATAGGAGGCATCCCCTTTTGGTTCTCCTGTCTCTCCCAGCCTTTGTCTGCAGAACTCCTTGATTTCAGCTGGAAAGTGCTTTTCAAACAAACACTCAGCCCCAGGTGCTAAGTCTTTTTTTTTTGTGAGGAAGATCAGCCCTGAGCTAACATCTGTGCTGATCCTCCTCTTTTTGCTGAGGAAGACAGGCTCTGAGCTAACATCTATTGCCAATCCTCCTCCTTTTTTTTCCCCAAAGCCCCAGTAGATAGCTGTATGTCATAGCTGCACATCCTTCTAGTTGCTGTATGTAGGACACGGCCTCAGCATGGCTGGAGAAGCAGTGCGTCAGTGTGCGCCCGGGATCCGAACCCGGGCCGCCAGTAGCGGAGCGCGCACACTTAACTGCTAAGCCACGGGGCTGGCCCAAGGTGCTAAGTCTTTATTCCAGAGATACTGCTAATGTGCTTCTCCCTGGATCAGAGCACAGAAAATCCTGCTCAGTCCTCTGACCCAGCGGGCTGTCAGCACCCTCCATCCTACCATCCACTCAAAGCCCATGGAGCACCAAGATCTATATTAATCATCCTCTTCCAAACCGTTTCACAGCTCTACCCCCTTCCCTAAAACCCTCACATCACCATCCAGGATGTATAGCTTCGCTTTGCTAATCCAACTCACTCCCAACCAGTGTGTCTTCCCAAAACCAAACATCAGCACAACTGCCTCTCCTCCACCAACAGCTGATTGTAGACCCCTACTCCACATTTGGTTTTGGAGAAGGGATTGTCACCAAGAAACACTAGGGCAATCTGCTGAATGTACTCGGAGAGTAAACATCTACCAATTTAATTTTTCAGGGCTGAGCACATAATGAGAAACTGACACAGTGACAAGGAGAATGTGATGTGAGAAGAAGCTAGGAAGGAACACAGAGGACTTGTGAACAGGGCTAGATGGGAAAGAGAAGGAAGTAATGCTCACATCACAATATCCCACAAGACCAGTGTTTATTTCAAACCTTCTGCACCTCCAGCTGCTACTGCTACACACATCATTGTCCTCCATGTTTGAACCACTCAACTTACTCTGGGACCTTGGGTTCTCTCCCCTGGATCTGCTGGGCCACATGAGCTTGGAGGTCACCCACTCACTCTGGTAGTCTCTCCATGTATCTATTTTGAGTTTAAGTGACGCCCAGTGCACCCCGGGAAATTGCAGAGAAGAGCTCACTCCCTCCCTTTTCCTCTTTTTCTCCTAGGCTTAAGCTCCAAGTAATTTAGAGGTTCTTAACTTGGGACCCACAGATGAGCTTCAAGGGCTCTGGAAACCTCTCAATATTACATACATCATTTGTGTGTATGGGTATGTGTGTGTACATGTGCAATTTTCTGGGGGCAAGATTCACCAATTTTTCCAACAGATTTTCAAAGGAACCCCAAAAAGGATGAGGAACCACTGATTGGTCCATAGCCTGTCCTGTGTGAGTTGCATGGGTGATGAGCAGGTCCCTCGTGCTGGAGGGACCAAGATGCTCATGCAGCCAGGGTGGTCAAGGTCCGGCACAGTACCTTGGAAGCAGCCATCACTGCTGCTGTGGCCGCCACGTTCAAGCCCCGCTTCCCATAGTGCACAAGGGCATCGTAACTTCGGTCTTTTGCTTGGACCAGGCAATCATCGATTTCCTGTCAAAGGAAAAACAGAGGCACAATTCAGTTGGAAGGCTCAAATAAATCTCTGTTCTTTTTCCCTTCTCCTGAGTGCTGGTCTTGGCAGCTTGCCCGGCCACTGATTCCTGCTGGGACTGAAAGTTATAGGCATTTGAGGGTGTGTGTGTATAGACAGGAGGAGGGAGAGAGACCGAAGAGATACAGGGGAGTGGAAAAAGGGATTCTGACAAAACAGCAGCTTACTGACCCAGGAAGGTTTTCTTCAAGCAATACCCTAGGATTGGTCCTAACGTCCTCTAACCTTCCAGGGAGGCTCCAGGGGGTCCTGGATGTGGACAATCCTGCCTTCTACACCCAGCCACTCTATAAGACACTGAAGGAACCTGGGGTGGAGAGAATGCCAAGAATGGAGTGTCTAACCTCAGAGCTGCCTCTAATCAGCTGTCAGACCTTGGCAAGTCCTTACCCTCTACACAGTTTCGTCTTCTGAAAAATGAGGACGGTGGCAGCACCTAACTCACGCAGCACAGTGAGGACCACATGAGATCATTCCAGTAAAGCGTCTGACACAAGGGCTGGTTGCAGTAAGTGAGAACCACTGTCGTCTTCCTTATCTCATGGGGGTCAGGCCCTGGCAGCTCTAAAATTCTGTTATGCTATAGCTATTTCATACTCTATCCAACTACCTCCCTATGTGTGTATCAATGGGAGGGGCTAGGATGCAGAGATAGGTGTTATTTTTTTTGCTAAGGGAGATTATTTTACAGATAATGAAATAAAAGCAGAAATTAGAAGTCATCCAGCATCACACTACAAGGTAAAAGTGGGGTGCGAAAGAGGACTGAGGTCTCCTTCACAGACCAAAACCAAGTAAAATATTGGTTTAATTCAAATTTGGATCAACTCTGGCTTATTCTTTTTGTTTGTTTGTTTTGGGTTGTTTTGTTGTCATTATTTTAAGAAAACAGCTGTTTTGTAACTATAGTAGCTCATTTCAGAGTTCAGTAAGACAATGACATTTGGCCTCGGTCTCACTTAAGTTCAGCCCATTAGTGCATTTCCTCTGCTTTGAGGTATGCAGTGGGGCAGAAAACCCCCTGCTCATTCCTTGTGTAAGCTTCCCCAGAAAGTCACGATAGTAAGTTTTCATTGTGATCCCTGACTGACTCTGGAAGTGATTCTTGGCAGCTCATAAGAGTCAGTCACCTTCACTTCAATGGAAATTACTTTGGTGGCTTTGGGGTAAGCCCAGCGTGCGGGGAAAGGGAAGTAGAAACAGTAGGGATTTGATAACCAGGTCAAGAGAGGGACTGCCATTCCTCAAAATCCACCCTTCTGAGACAGGAAGTGCTGTGTCCTAGTTCCTCAAGGGATTCTCAGAAATGTCTACAGTAGTCTGCTCATCCAATTGATATGTTCCCCTAAAGCCTCCCCTAGAAGAAGTTCAAAGCATTCAACTTTCAGAAACAATAGAAATTAATATATAAAGCCACCTATAGTTCTCCTATTTTATGTTAAAGAATCCTATCATACAATCAGTTTAGAAAGTCATATAATAATGAATTATACAATGTTGGACCCAATACGTAATCCCACTCTTGGGAATTTATTCTAAGATAACAAGTCAAAAGAAGGAACGAGGGGCCGGCCCCGTGGCTTGGTGGTTAAGTGCCTGCGCTCCGCTGCTGGCGACCCGAGTTCGGATCCCGGGCTCGCACCGACGCGCCGCTTCTCCGGCCATGCTGAGGCCGCGTCCCACATACAGCAACTAGAAGGATGTGCAACTATGACACACAACTATCTACTGGGGCTTTGGGGGGAAAAAATAAATAAATAAAATCTTAAAAAAAAAAAAAAAAAAAAAGAAGGAACTAAACTCCACGCATGGTGGGTGTTTGTGGGTCATTATGAAGACCGAGTAGAGATGGATTATGTGCAAACAAGTTTAAGATCTCAGAACACAACTGTGGTATCTATGTTAAGGTTTTTTGTTGTTGTTTTTGGGTTTTTTGGGTGCACTTAAAATTGTATTTTACAGAAAAGTTACATAGACTGGTATGCATAAAAAAAGAAGTTATCAAACAAACTAGTAAGACAGGGGTAATGTTTATGTTAATTGTCTTTGCATTTATTATTGTATGAAACCTTAACAAAACAATAGAACAATCCATTGAAAAAAAATCTGGTAAATTAGGTTCAGTGGAGATGTTACACAAAAACTAATTTTATAGACAGTGACATTATCTTATAAGTAGCTTAGAATTAAATTTCTTTTCAAGAGATACAAGCTTTAATTCCTACTTGAATCGTTAGTTATTGCTGGTCCTTTCCTGAACTTCTCCCTGTCTGACTTCTTCCATCTCTAACATTAGACAAATCTACATTTTCATTTCAAGGATGTTTGTGAAGTACTCTGAGGCAAAGCAAACACAAATAGTAAATTGGCATGAAACAAATCATTACGACTATTCTCATTAACACTTATTGATGGAAAATTACCACAGTGGCAGGCATTTCATTGGTAGCATACATTTTATCATTGAACAATCAAGTTCAATGATAAAATAAAAAACATTGTACTAGAAATTTATTATATTCCAGTCTCTGTTAGCAGCTATCTGGGTACAAGTTTAAGTCATTTAATCTCTCTATGCTTCAGTTTCCCTACCTATGTTAAGTTTTAAAGGTATTTTCTTAAGTAATTGATGTAAAAATCATATCTGCCAAAGGACAGGGGCGGAGCACGATAAAAGAAAGGAAATTCAGTTTGGTGACTGAAGTATGAGTGAATCTTCTCCTACTTTTGTTTCAACTTATGGAAACATTATATAATAAATGATGATAACATATTTTAGAGAATTTCACCACTATTTCTAAACATATCAGAAAAATAGATTAAAAACAAGATTAGAAGGAACAACTTGTTGGGGGCAAATTAGAGCCAATCGAAGGTCTCCTGCAATAAAATAATCTGCCCTTTCTTTTTTTTTTATTACAGTAACATTGGTTTATAACATTGTATACATTTCAGGTGTACATCATTACACTTCTATTTCTGCATGCCCTTTTTCTTTATCACTTTTAAATTTTTCGCTGGCTGGAAGGAGTAAAAGGCAGAGCAGCATAAATTACCTTTTCTTTTGAAGACAGCGTGGGATGTACAAACTTCCTGTACAGGAGGCTGGAGCCTTTTGTGTAGGGAGACAGCAGCCAGGCTACAAACGCTATTTTTAGTTCATAATAGAATGGAAACCTGGAGAGAAATGCGAAAACACACGTTCCATTACGTTCTCGGCAACGCTGCCCTGGGCCTGTGAAGGATGGGACCCGGCGACAGACACCTCTCCTGCCTGCGCAGGGCTGCAAGGCCCCCTGATTCCTCCTTTCTTCATCCATGAAGGTGTGTACACACTTACAGCACAAACCCAGGGCCTCTTCTGAAAGCCAGTTCATGTTTTCTTTTGTTGCCCAAGCAATTCAGGAGCCCAGGTTCTCTCCAGCAATCACCCTTAGGCCATGCCTGGCAACAGCTGGCACTTCCTGCAGGCCACGCTCATTTACCGGGGAGCCAGGGCTCCACCTGCAGCCTGCAGGCTCAGAAGGCCATGTTCCTGTCAGATACCCAGTCATTCACTCATTACTCACGGCCAAGAAGGCACAAGCAGCTGGAGGATTTACAGCAGGGCGGAGCTGACAAAGAACCTCCATACTGGGAATAAAAGCCTCACCTTCTCGGCCGTCTTCTTATCCCCAAAAGAGGCAGGGATGGGGGCCTAACTCTTGCCAGGGAAGAGATGCCACCTAACCTTTTTGGTGCCAAAAGAAAGAAGAGTTTGGGGTGAAGGTACATATAATTCTGGAGTTTGAAGCCCTGCACACCATTCGTTTATTCGTTCCATAAACACTTACCTAGCACCCAATCGTGCAGCTTGTGCTGAGATTGAGGAGACAATGGTGAGCAAAGAAGACCCACTCCCTGCTCTCTTGGAGCTTCCTGTCTAGTGGGAAACAGACAAGATTCTGGGATCCTTGGAACTGATAGTCCAGTCAGGGAAACAGAGATTGATCAAATAATTATAAATAATGAGAATAGCAACCGAGACAAATGCCATAATGGGCCTCTGCTAATCCATGTGGTACCTTTGTGCATGTTAAAAAAAGCTAGCCCTTCAACTGGATGCAGTCCTGTAGGCACAAGACTTGCAAACAGGTCTTCATCTGGCCTCCTTGGCCAGATATCTTGTGCTATGAACAACCTGTGCAACCATATTTGGCAGTCCTGATGTGTATGTTTTTTTTTTTTTTTTTGTGAGGAAGACCAGCCCTGAGCTAACATCTGATGCCAATCCTCCTCTTTTTTTCGCTGAGGAAGACTGGCCATGGGCTAACATCCGTGCCCATCTTCCTCTACTTTATATGGGACACCGCCACAGCATGGCTTAACAAGCGGTGCATCGGTGTGCACCCGGGATCCGAACCGGCGAACCCCGGGCCGCCGCAGCGGAGCACACACACTTAACTGCTTGCACCACCGGGCCGGCCCAGTCCTGATGGGTATTAACCTTGTCTTTTTATTTTCTGTATTGTGATGCTTTGACATCTTAGGGACTTGCTGACTTTGGAGAGACTGCCTCTCCCAGGGTTAGCCCATTCCTAAAGATAGTGAACAACTCACCTGCAAGCAAGCCTTTCATATGCACACCAACCAACCCAGAGCCCATATCCCCAACTATCTCCTTTATGGAGCTCTCATACTCTGGGCCACTGTCCCCCTGCCCTAAATCACCCCAGGGCCAGGTGCTAGACAACTAGGGACACCCCTACACCCTAGAGCCCACTAAATTATTGAGACTAGCCAATCCTAAGCCTGCTTCCCCTGCCTTGCCTGTTCCTTCCATGGAAACCACAATAAAGGCTTGCCCACATTTCCTACCTCTGCCACCTGATCGACCTCAGTGCTTCCCCGTGCGGCCCTGCGTGGAGCGCTGTTCCTTCTGTTTCTAGGGATCTGTGAGAATAATGAACTTCTTCCCTCATGACAGTCATTTCCATGTCTGTGTGTCTTCCCAGACCTGATTAAAACAAATCCTGGATGCCCTTAAAACATGATGCTCTGAGGGCAAATGACACCAGTGCTAGGCTGAGGAATCAGAAAAGTCAATTCTCCCCAGATAAGGAAGCTGAAAATACAGTGCAATTGCTAGCAAGTCATCTCAAGCCCTTTAACTCCCACACAGACCCCCAAATCAGCAGCTCCACCCACTCCTTCTTTCCTCAGCAAGGTCTCCTGGTCCACTGCCTTCTGTCTCTGGCAGGCTCTTCCTGAATATTCCCTCAGCACCTAGAGGACACTTTCATGTTAAGGTTGTTTAATGTTTCACGGCCAGAACAGAGAAGGGGATGGAACAGAGGAGTGATTCTCCCACAGTTCAACACTCTAGTGATTAATAATGGAGGAAATTTTGTCTTGAAAACAAGTATTTTCCAGCCCCAAGGGGAAAGCAAACGAATCTGGCAAGCTCAGGCCTCAACACAAGATATGCAGATAATCCCAAGGGGATCTGTTGCACTGCAGCTGTGTTGTTTATTATGTAAAAAAATGTATTTTTTACAGAGGTAATGCATGCATATAGTTTTAAAAATTCTAAATGTCCAAAAGAGTGTACAACAAAGAGTCTCCTTCCCATCCCAGACCCCTAGTTCCTTTTCCAAAAGCAAAAACATTACCAGTTTCTTGTGTATCCTTCCAGAAGTAGACTAGGGCCAAGATACACAATCATGTGGGTATAAATGACTCCGTTAACACCCCCCTACACACACAGTGGCATTCTACACTCCCCTCCTACACCTGCTTCCCCTCACCACACACACAACTAACAGGATACTTTGGATATTACCTCACACTGCCCCCAGAATCATTGCACCACGACCAAGCCCTTGCCAGGTATCATGAGGGTCTCCAGGTTGAGCCACTCAGAACCTGTGTTTCCTACTGGCCTTGGGGTCTCTTGGCTGTACCAACACAATCACCACCAACCAAACAAGTCTGCTCCCAGCCGACCTACCAGCATCCCAGCCTTCACCCGAGAAGTGGAGAAGAACCCTGCTCATTCCGTGTGGATAAGCCCTTGAATCATCCTGACCTCTAGGATGTATCTGAGGAGAAAAGGCCAGCTGCACCCATCACATTTCCTCCATAGCTCCAAAGGCATATGCACAGCACTAGGCTGCATGGGGCAGCTGTCGCCTCCCCACCCTTCCCATAGAACCTCTTCACACCCTGGAGGGGTAAATGTTTTCTAAGAGGATTGGACCGAGTGATGAAATTGTCAAAAATACAGGCAATTAATGTGTATAGAAGATTCTGAAAGAAAACACAAGTAACTTCTAATAGAGGTACCTCTGGGGAGAGAGACTGAGGGCCAGGGGAGGAGAGACGCACTTTTTAGTGTGTTTCACTTTATTTTGCCACATGCATGCAGTATTTTATAATTTTTTAAAAACTAAATGAAATCATCTACACAAATTGTGAACCAAGCCACCATCCTCTCTCTTCTGTGACCATACATAATTGCTGTTTTCATCAAGATAGAAAGTTTTAAAAAGTTAAACTATGAAGAGGGCACTGCCCTAGGGGAGGGGTGGGAAGAGGGGAAAGGGATGAGGGAAGAGTGAAAGAAAGAATATAAACATGAAGGGTGATCTCCAATCCTGGAAGTGAACAAAAGTTAAAGATGCTTCTAGGAAGCCAGAAGGTCCAGTTTAGGACAGACACCTCTCTTTTTTTGATTGTAAAGAGAGCTCAGAGCTGCTGAGCTGGTGTCCATGTCCCTGGAAGGGAAACAGGGCTCTGTCTGTCTGATGGGCCTGTCCTGTGCCCATTTCCAGGGCAAGAGGGAGGAGGGAGATGGAGGACTCTCCCAAGAGAAGACTATGATCTGTAATATTTGGAGGTTGGCAGAAAAAGAGAAAGTAGGGCATGACCAGGTCACGGGCTAAAGCAGGCTGGGAAGGTTCCCAAGGAACACCTTCCCTGCAGAAGCGGAGCTCAGGGCAACAGGAGAGGGGCAAGAGACCCTCACTTCCCACTTAAACTGCCTGGACAGCTCCAGCTGAGAGGGACCAGACGAGGCCTCCACGTGGGTCAGGAAGAGAGGAGGCTTCTACCCACACCTGAGCACATGCTCCAACGACAGCAGGTATCAGATGCTCTCCTGCAGTAGGCAGAATTGTGGTCCCATGACCTTCTTGTCCTGGTGTTACTCCCATAAATATGTTCTCTTAACATGGCAAAAGGGATTTTGCAGATGAAATTAAGATTATTAATCATCTGATTTTAAAATAGGGAGATTATATCGGATTATTGGGGTAGGCCTAATCTAATAACACGATCCCTTAAAAGTAAAAGCAGAGATCTTGCTCTGCTGGTAGCAGAAGACAGAGATTCAAAGCCTGAGAAGGATTCTACATGCCGTTGTTCACTTGAAGAGGAAGGGGGGCAGTGCACGTCAGGGAAATGGGGGCCTCAGTCTCACAGCACAAGGAACTGAATTCTGCCAACAACCTGAATGAGCCGGAAAGTGAATCTCCCCCAGAGCCTCAGGACAAGAGCCCAGGCCAGCCCAAACTCTGACTTTGGCCTTGTGAGGCCCTGAGCAGGGGACTGAGTTGATTCCAGCTGACTTCTGATTCACAGAAACCGAAATAATAAATTTCTGTGGTTTTAACCTGCTAAATTTGTGGCAATTTGTTACAGAAGCAATAGTTAACTAATTCACCTCCCAAAATCAAAATCAAATCAACTCCAGAAATGGTTGTTGAGCACTGATTAGTTATGAAACTCTAACATTCCAGGGCCACAGGTAAGGACATATTCCAGCTACCAGGCAGGGGCACATCCATCGTTAGACAGTATTTCCACTTAGCCAAAAGCAGCGAGGCTGAAATGCTGATACCCCTGGGAGAGAGCTCATAAAACTAACACTACTCCCCCCGACGTTCATGAGAAGGGAGGGGAGGACAGCAGGAGGCCACCCAGCAACAGACAGAGGACACCGTTAACAGGGAAGACAGGAGGACATGAGGTGCTGGCCATGGTGTTTAATCGACTGCACAATCCTCACTGGGCCTGGCCTGTTACTCTCATCTCCAGGGAGAGACAGGAGCCCCCTACTGTAGCTCTCCACAAAATAGGGTCTGACTCCTAGTGCCAGCCCCTGGGGCCTGGGGAAGACAAAGGACAGCTCAGCAAGTTTCCGTCTCCACTCCTGGAGACTCAGCCCTGTCCTGAGTCTGTTATTTATCTGAGCACACGGTACTGCAGGATGGCACAAGCATATTAAATTAGGTAATCCAGATTCCCTCCCTACAGCTTAAGGCTGCAACGGCTGAGACATCTATTTCTCCCAGTGGAGATGAAAGCCAGGCTCCTTCAGGGGTAAAATTACATACTAAGGTCATTAAGGCCATTGACCCAAAACAAGATTCAGAGAAGTGGTGGTCAGGTCTGGTCCTTGGCCTAGGACATCCTGGAGGGTAAGTTCATACTGATCCTTTCTGGGTCAGGACTTTTTTCTCCAAAATGGAAATATTTTTATGATTTGCTCTGATGAGATTTGATCAAGGTAAAACATTCATACAACACAGTAAATGCAAAACCAACCCCACGATCCCAAGTTGTGGAAATAACCCTGGTTAACTGATGGGGATTTTCCACACTACTTTTAGTATACATTCACATGTGCACAAACTCAGGCCTTTTAAATATAAACAGGATACCATATATTATTCATAGCTTTTTCACCTACAAGGATACACAGACCTAGCTTATGATTTTTACTTGCTCCATTGCTGTAATAGCTGCTTTGTTTAAAAGAGAAAAACAAATGTCTATCAAAAAGGGATTGGTTAAATTACGGTCCATCTATACCAAGAAATTCTACGTGGCCATTAAAAAAATAGGTAGATCTATTTATGTTTATATGAAAGCATTTCAAAAATGAATTTAATAAACAAAGTGAGAACTGTTAAAAAAAGAAAAAATGTGTGTATATATACACACCCATAAATTTTTTAAAAGTATATACAACTCTGAATAGTAGTTATGGTGAGAGTGAATGGTGTGGGAGGGAAACAGTTTTGTCATACACTTTTGTGTACTGTTTCTTTCTTTTCTTTTTTTTTTGTGAGGAAGATTAGCCCTGAGCTAACATCTGATGCCAATCCTCCTCCTTTTTGCTGAGGAAGATTGGCCCTGGGCTAACATCCATGCCCATCTTCCTCTACTTTACATGGGACGCCACCACACCATGGCTTGACAAGCAGTGCATCGGTGCACGCCCGGGATCCGAACCTGCAAACCCTGGGCTGCCGAAACAGAGTGTGTGCACTTGACCGCTGCGCCACCGGGCCAACCCCTTTCCCTTTTTTTTTAATATATGAATGCTTCTTTACCAACTCCATTAACTGAGGAACTGTTTATCTTGTCCATTGTCATATCATTATACTATAAGAACAATACCTGCTCTTACAAAGTTATTCAATAGATATTGACTTGAAGAACAACTTTATAGACTAATTTATTAAAAGTGTTCCAGTTAGCATCTCTGCACCTGCTCCTCTGTTCTGAAGTAAGATTTGAGACTGCTTTCAGATCTTTCCCATCTGTCCCCCAACACCAGACGTCTTCCCTTGAAATGTCCCAATTCCTGCAGAACTTACCAACAAAGGAAGATGTCGGTGAATGTCTCTGCTGTGGTGAAAAGTGCAAATATAATCCAGTACATCATCCATTTGACCTGTTGAAAGAGAAAGCAACAAAGCTGGTAGAAAAGGTCAAGGATAAATCAAAAGGTCAAGGCCCAACATCAAGAAGCACAGGATGCATGGGGAGGCGGTGGATGCTGAGGCAAGTCCAGGCAGTGTATCCTGCACTGGTAACCCCTTCTCCCTATGCTTCCCCAGCTCATGTCCAGTCATACCCTAAACCTTGGGGCTGGAGGTAAATAGGCTGTTTCCACAACTGACCTAGGCTCAAGGTCAAAGTAGACCATGGGTGACCTTCAATAGCCCTCAGGTGATCCAAGGAGACCCTCAGACCAGGAATGACTCAGGATTCAGCCAGGTCATTTGTCCAAGACAAAACTAGGTGAGTAAACTCTCCAGGCCTTCACAGAGACATCCTGGAACGAATTTTAACCAGGCCAGGCTCTCTGGGATGGAATGGTGGTAATCCTCACTAGTCACTTAAGAACCTTTTCCTGTGGGAAAGCCCCACAGCCCCTCACAGAAACTGGATCTTTTTTTAAATCTCTCCCCCGTGACCATTCTTTTCCATTTTCACTGCCTCTCTCCCCAATTGACGCCTTGGTCCCCTCTCTCCTGAAACTACTCAAGAGTCTCCTAATTTGTCTCTGGGCTTTCCCCTCACCAACCCATCCTACAAACCACCCCCATCCTAATCTCCCAAAAGCACGAACTCATCAGACTACTCCCCAATTTAAAATCTTCCAACCCGCAGAATAAAGTCCAAATTCCTTAGTCTGCTCCTTCTGGCTTCTGGTGGAATAGCTTATATTGGACTAACCTTCTTGCCAATAATAATAAACTCTGAACAAAATATTTAAAAACAACTATTTTAAGGTACTAGGAAAGCTATCAAAAGCTGGCAGAAACTAGAAGGGATTCAACTCTTGAAATAAGGGAACCACACCAGGATAGATGTATGTTGATATGCTGGGGGGACTCCCCACCTGCAAATCATGAGGCAGATAGAACTCAAGAAGAAACTCACAGTCTTAGTTGCCTGAGGAATTGGAGAATGAAGTTTGAGACTGCTAGAGATGCTGGAAATTAAGAGGAAAAAAAACCCCAGAAAGTGGGAAGCCATGAGGAGGCAGGCCCCAAAATCCACATATAAAATTCCGTCAAATCCTTGGCTGGCCCCTAAGTTGCACAAAATCAGGTGATACTCCAAGGTGGCTGAGTAAAAAAACAGCTGGAAAGCTGAAAGAGTTGAGCAGAGATTCAGTTTCTTCCCACTGTAGGAGAAACAGGGTTTGGGGTTCAAGTCCTGCCAAGTTAGAGGAGCTTGGTAAACATTTGGGAATTTCCACATGCTGCCAAGGTTATCATCAGCAGAACAGGCTCCTTAGCAGGGGGCAAATAAGGTTCTGTCCAGTTGTAAAGTCCATGGCATGCTAAGGCCCAGGATCCAGGAATTCCCAACACTGGTATCCATCCAGACACACAGCCAGAGCCTGAATTCCCTCTCTACAGGCTTTTTCTTCTTAGTATTCAAAACATGCTCTAGTATCTTCAATTAAAACAAAGGTCAACGACAACAACAACAAAAAAATCCCTTCCTTGACACAACCCTTAGCTCACAAATGTCTCCAGTGAGTCATCTATACTTGCAGTATCTGCTTTCTCACCCCCTACTTACTCAGTGCACTGCATCCATTACATCAGTACTGTTCTCACCGGGGTTTCTACTTTGTAACATACTTCCCAATCTGTCCTCCATATTCCAGTCATAGAGATCTTCTTAAATCCAAATTTGATGATTTTCCTTCCTATCTTAAGGTTTTTGATAGTTCCTTATTGTTGTTGAAATAAAGCCCAAATTCCTTAAATTGGCTTACAAGTCCTTGCATGAACTAGACCCTAATTATCTCCATAAAAAGCTCTCCTCCCCACCCATACTTTCTTGAATTTTTCACCCCAGTTATAATTTCATTCCAGAACCTCGTTCAGTTCCCTGAACAATGCATCTTCTTTTGCCTCCAGACTTCAGCCCTCAGATCTCAGCCTAAACGTCATTTCCTCCAGGAGGTATCCAAAGTTTGGGTAAATTTCTCCTTGCTTTGTCCCACGGTGTCATACATGCTCCCTATCATAACACTTACCACTCTGCTGTGAAAGTACCTGTTTATTCCTATGCTTTTCTTACTAGATTGTAAGCTCCCTGAGAGTGGAGACCAGTTCTTCTTGCATCATTTTATCTCTAGTACCCAAAAACAGCCCCAAAACAGAGAGGCACTCAACGAATATGTTTTGAATGACTGGATTAGAATGTTGGCATTGTGAATGGGAAAGAAAGGATGGTTTCAAAAAGGTTGAGAAGAAATATACTTTGGGAAATACTGGTCTAAGTGGCTTTTTGAGAAGAAAAGACAGAATTAGACAGCTTGCAAGGTAACAGATGCTCCCCATGAGTGCCTGCTGAATGGACAGCATGGGGGAAAGAGGCCTGCTGAAGTCAGGGCATGGTGCGATACGGAGCCACTCACTCCAGCAAGAAAGTTTAGGGATAGGAGGTTGAGCTCCATGAAGCCAAGGGCAGTCTAAGGGTCCAGGAGGACATCCAAGAATGCCCAACAGGCCTCTGGAAAGGCAAGACCAAATCTCAGGAGACAGACTGGGGCTACGAACAAAGATGAGGGAGCCACCACAGAGAGGGGGCTTGAAGTGTTAGCCTAAAGAAGTTTCCATCATGCGCTCCTTCACTTTAAAATACCTTCATGCAGAAAGAAGGGTCTGAGAATGATTCACTGAGCCTAACAAGGTAAATGGAATACTGGTGACGCAGAGACGGAAACCATAAATAAATTACCAGGAAATAGTTTTCCCCATCATGCCACAGAGAAACCAAATGAAGGTTATTTTTTCTAAGGTTTGAAATAGAACTTGCCTGGTTCGAGGGATTCTATCCAAAACTCCCTGCAAGATGAAGGGGAGCCCGGGCGGGCCGGCATCCCGAACAGAGAGAGGGAGCTATGGCTGATTTGAGAAGTAATGACCAGGAGCAATTCTGGAATGGACAGTCGACAGCAGGACTGGGGAATCCCTCTGGACTGATCAGGGGCAGGATCCAGGAGTGAGGAGATTGGAGAGAAGCTGTGACCCTAGGTCATAGCAAGAGGGTGGGAAGCAGAGCCTGGAGACCTTCCAGGAGCCACAGAGACAGGCTGAGACCCCACGGCCATCACACCCTGCCCCCAGGGCTCCTGGCAGCCTCCCCCATGGGCTGTGGAGGCAGCAGGCTTAGCCAGCTCTTTAGCCTCACCCTACTGAGACCTTCCCCTACACCAGTCACACTAATATTTCTTGAGCCTTTCACACTACCTCTTGCATTTGGGCTCTGCTTCAGCCTCACAGGGAATTCCCTATGCCAAACGACTGAGAAAGAAAAAATTTGAGCCTGGTTTACAGATGAGTCTGCACCATCTGCTGGCATGAGCTCACAGTGGACGGATATATAGTCAGGGGTGGCCCTGAGAGAGTCAGGAAGTGAAATTCCCCTGCAGGCAGAACTTTGAGCAGATCACTTAGCCTGGAAGGAGAAATATTCTAAGGTAATGGGTTTACACTGTCACCAAGTATATTAACTGTATTTTCTTATTTTCTATATTCTTGATACTCTGGCATCTGGGGCCTCACTGACTTGGGGAGAGATTGCCCCTCCCAGGACTAGCCAATTCCTAGAGAGCAAAAGACTTGCCCAGCACCCCCACCCACCCCAGTGCAGGGCACCTTTTGTATGTAGACTGACCAATCTAGGGCCCATACTCCAAACTACCTCCTTTATGGAGCTCTCACAGGTTGAGCCAATATTCCCCTGCCCTAACCACCCCAGGGCCAGGTACCAGACAACCAACGGCAGACCCCATATTCCAGAGCCTCCTGTAATTATTCAAACCAGCCAATCCTAAGCCTGCTTACTCTGCCTCACCTTGACTTCCCTGCAGAAACCACAATAAGGGTTGTTGCCTGTGTTTTCCACTTGCTCTCCCTCTGACTCCTGACCAGCCCTGGTGCTCCCCCACATGGCCCTGCACGGCATGCTATGCCTCCTACTTCTAGGGAACTGGGAGTAAAAACTTCTTCCTTCGTGACAGTCATTTCTGTGTCTGCATGCCACACCATACCTGATTAAAACAAATCACCAAGTGAGGATTTGGCTAGATGATGAGGCACTTGGAAGGGACAAGATGAGAGACTGGTGTTGAGGTGTGATCACAGTTTGGAATGATGTGAATGGACCCACAGAATACAGATATTTATGGCCTGTGCTTGACTAGCACCATCAGAATCATCTAGGAACTTGTTAGAAATACAGAATCCCAGGCCTTACCCCAGACCTAATGGATCAGAATCTGCATTTTAATGAAATTCTCTTTTCATTCATATGCATGTAAAAGTTTGAGACTCACTGGTCTGACTCACATTTTTTTTGTGTGTGTGTGAGGAAGATTGGCCCTGAGCTCACATCTGTGCCCATCTTCCTCTACTTTTATATGGGATGCTGCCACAGCATGGCTTAACAGGCAGTGCATCGGTGCGTGCCGGGATCCGAACCTGTGAACTCCGGGCCCGCCGCAGCAAAGCACATGCACTTAACCACTAAAACACCAGGCCGGCCCCTAACTGACTCACATTTTTGCTTCTCAATCCCAAACTTCTGAGCTCTGCTCCTTAATAATTTTAGTATCTGAGGGGCAGATACTTCCACCAGGGATACAAAATGGTTCCAATGAAGCAGAAGCAGAGACTAGATTTTCACCTGGCTATTTTGGGGCCACCACACCACTAGGAAATAGATAATAAAGGGACTTATGGGCTTTGATGGGGTGACTGATCCTGATTATCAAGGGGAACTCAGGTTTGCTGCTACACAATGTAGCAGGAAGGAGGGTGGATGGAAGTTAAGGATCCTCTGGGGCATCTCCAGTCCTGTCTTGTTGAGAGGTGAAAGTCAATGGATCACTACTACAACCCTACAGAGGCAAGGTCACTAAGGCCTCAGATTCCTCAGGAATGAAGACTTGGGCCACACCCTTGGAAAAGGAATCCCACTCACTAAAGCTCTAACTTTAGTTAGAAGGCAGAGGGAGCATGTACTGGATGGTAGAAGAGGGAAGTAATGGAAAAACTGTGAAAGACTTTGGAATGAGGGTCCTGTGGAACGCTAGATGCCCCGTCCTGAGCATCCTTCTGAATTATCTTGATTCTACAGGTATCTTGTATTTCAATGACTGTGAGCTATTTTACAACTTTGTAAGTTATAGAAAAGTGATTGCAATGCAAATGAATTTTGTCCAATGGAAGTACAATTGATCTCCCCACCTTCCTAAGAAATCAGCTGAATATCTATTAACAAGTTCATTTCATCATTCCTGATTGCTTAATATGTCTGTTCTTCGAAGTCTCCTTTGAACTGCTTTTTAGCACCTTACAGGTTCCTTCATTAATTAGTGAGTTAAGTAAAATATGTGACACGTGTTAATTTTAATTTGTACAAGAGTCATGGTTTTACCCTTTCTAAAAAATTATCTTTTAACAAAAGACATATATACCAGCTATGACCTCATGACCACTTGCATGACTAAGGACTGTAGCTTCTATCCATATTTCTTCTTTTTTGTGTTATGTATAGATTTAAATATTTTAACAAATTTTATTTTTATTTATTCTCTTTCTCCCCCTAATATAATATATAGAGTGTATCAGTGATGGTTCACTTCACAATTTAATTTTTAGAGTGCTGAATATTAAGGTTGGATCCCATCAGAGCCAGAAGAGGCAAGGACTTTGCCAGAGATACTGGACCTGGAGCTCAACTCAGCTGAAGAAATTTGGATTTGGCAAGTAAATGAGTTGTATAGAATTCTTGTTGGAAGGTTTTATAAAGGCCAAAATCTGGGTAAAGGATGTGGATGTTGGGTAGCCAAAGAAGTAACTAATGGATATATATGTGGATATATGGATATATATATATATATCCATGGATAAATATATATATTTGTATTATTATGTATTATATTTTATTATTATATTTTAATATTACATTATATTTTTATATATGTCTCATATATATATATATATATATATATATATATATATGTATGTGTGTATGTAATTTTTTTACTACCAGCATCCAAAGCCTTCCACTTTGGGGAGAGTTTCCCCGCATGAGGGTCTTTGTGGGAGGCAAGGCCTGTTATCTAGGCTTGGAAAAATCAAAGGCCCCTATCCGGGACACATGTATACAGGACACAGGGAATGCCCCAAAGGTATGGGCAGCTGGCAGCGACTGTCCATGGTGGTAACATCGGTAGCAGCTTCCTAACCAGACCTGTCCTGTGGCATGAGCTTAGCTGTCACTACCACCCAGGCTTCTCAGATCCTCCCCAATTTCTGAGTATCTTTCCCTAGCCTTCTAGTTAATTCTACGAATTCCTATAAATTCCTTTCTGTTTAAGTGTTCATCCAAAAATCTTGACTAGTGCAGTATGTTTGGAAAGACATAAGAAGCTAGGAATGTCAACAGCACTGCTTCTCAAATTGAGAATCTTGTTAAAAACGCCGATTTTTATTTAGGAGGTCTGGGTAGGGCTTGAGATTCTTCATTTCTAACAAGCTCCCAGGTGCTGCTGATAATGCTGGTCCACAGACCACACTTTGGGTACTGAGATCAAGAGCACTGAATGCTTGTAGAGAAGTGGCTGGAAAGGAGGAAGGATCAAGATCAAGAAGGGTGTTAAACATTGTATAATGGAGTTTGGACTTGATCTTGCAGGTGATAAGCAGCCATTAAAGGATCAAGGGGGAATAAAATGAATAGCTTTCCATTTTAAAAAGGCTTCTAGAAGTTATGTGGACAATGGAGTTGTGAGATGAGGGACAGGAGGCAGGGGAACCAGTTAGGATGTATGGTTGGCAGAATATCCCCCCAAAACGTCCTTGTCCTAGTCTCCAGTACCTGTGAATATGTTGCCTCATATGGCAAATGGGACTTTGTGGAGTTATTAAGTTACGGACTTTCAGATGGGAAGATTAGCCTGGCTTATCCAGGGGGGCCCAATGTAACCAAACGAATCCTTAAGTGGAGAACCTTTCCCGGCTGTGCTCAGAGGTGGACGTGACTAGGAAAGAATGATCAGAGATGCAACGTTGCTGGCTCTGAAGATGGAGGAAAGGGCGCAAGCGAAGGAAAGCAGGTGGCCTCTGGGAACCGGAAAAGGCAAGGAAATGGATTCTCCCCTGCAGCCTCCAAAAGGGACACAGCCCTGCTCGATTTTAGCCCAGGGAGAACCATCGGATTTCCGACCTCCAGAACTGTGAGATAATGAATTTGTGTTATTTTAAGCCACTCAGTTCACAGTAATTTGTTACAGTGGCAATAAAGAATGAACACAGGAGGCTATTGCAACATTCCAGGAAGAAATGATGAGAACCTCATTTAAGAGACTGGCAGCAGAGAAGCAGAGCCCTGGTTTGAAAGATTATTAGGGGGTGAAGATGAAGGGACATAGTCGCCAACCAGGTGGGTGTATGGGGTTGGGCGGTGAGGGAGACGCAGGAGTGGGAGGAAATTCACGGGTTGGCTAAATGGGTCTATTGGTCAAAAGGAGGGAAAGAAGTGTGATTGTCAGTTTGACTGTCTGTCAGACAGTATATGTGAGACAGTGTGACAGTGAGGGTGTGCGAGCAAGCACAGAAAGAGGAGGCAGGTCTCCCCTAATACTACTGGGCTCTTTTCTTCCGATTCCATTTTTACCAAGAAACCTTCTAATCTTAACTCGCAAGCAAGCATGTGCTCACCAGCCAACACAAACAGCTGCTCTGCTTGTCAGTTATATTTTTCACTCTAAATTAATGAATTGCCATTCTAGTCATAAAACAGGCTCCTGTGAGTTTAGTCAGAGCAACACAATTTACCAGGGTTTGATCTCTCCCAGATGAGCCAACAGAATTGAGTTTCTACCCCTGCAAAGCGGAAGATGAGACTTTGAACCTCTGTGACCCCAACTTTGCCTCCTTCCCTGGCACAGCTTCCCTGCGCCCTAGGCTGGAAGGGGTCGGGGAAAGGAGACTTGGAAGAGGCTGTCCAATGCTTTACCCCTGTGCCAAGTCAATTGAGAATCATGAGGTTCTTCGCCTGCAACGTAACAGCTATTTATAGTTCACAAGCCGAGATTTCTGCATATATACCAGGGACCCAGTCTCCAGAGAACAGGCCTGTCTTGATCCCCTGCTTAGCAGCAAATGCAAGCCGAGGCAAGCGGTTCTGGGAAACTGAGAGTGGGGGGTGAGTTCTGGTTGCAGTTTCTGGTGGCTGGTTTTGTCATAAAGACATCCCTGGGAAATGGGAAAAAGAAAATAATGACTCACCGAACCCACTTTCAATTATTTCTTTACCTGTGCCAAACTTGCCAAGTGACATCTTCTGAGTAAAAGAGAGAAAGCAAAGACGTTTTGTCCCTCACAACACTAGGGGCTAGGATTGTTGCTATCCACCACTGCTCAGATTAGGGAACCAAGACTCTGGGAAGTTAAGCTTCTTGTGCAGCATTGCATCAATCAGATGATAGAGTCAGGACCTGACTGCAGTCTTTTGATGACGAAATCCATATCCTTTGTACTTTGACCAGGGTGTCTGTCCCACATGGGAAGGGGAACCCTTTCCTCACCACCACCCCGCAAGTCTTTGTCAGTCGGGGGTGGTCTGATGGTTCTCCTGCCTAGAGGTGCCCAGCACGTCTAGGGCTATGACTGCAGCACCCGAAGCAGGAATATGGTCCTCCAACCAGCAAGCACTCCAGAGCCCCTTCCCACGTGCTCAGCCCTGTGCTAGGTGCTGTGGGAAACAGTCACAGGATGATGAATAGTTCCTGCCCTCTAAAGCTTCTAAAGCAACAGGGCTTAAATCATGGGGTGTTCAAATCACAGAACTGGAAATGGGGATCAGAGCCAGAGTTTCAGAGCCAAGAGCTGCACCAGGTCTGCTGGGCTCTAGGACCCATGCTCCTGCCCCCAAGGCCAGACTGTCTGCCAGTAATGGTGCTTTAAGGTCTACACAGTGTTTTCCAGACAAGAAAACTGAGGCTCAGAGAGGTGACGTCACTCGTCCAAGGCCATACAGTGGCAAGTGGCAGACTGGGGGGGCCTCCGGTTCCAGGTGCCACCTCCTCTTGCCCTACCTCCCTGCTTTCCTCACTTCTACACTCTAGTTCTAAAGAGGAGGTCTAGACAGGGGAGAGGACTCCTGGGTCACACCAGGAAAGTTTCAGGAGAAGAACGGACTCCTTGTTACCAGTGCCCACACCAAAGAGAGTGCCCGCCTTCTCCCTCCACGCCCAGCTTCCCCCACGTAACCCCATCAGCCTCCACCCCCCAAAAAAGTGCTACTTACATATTCTTTAATGTCCTTCGACTTCACAGCTTTGTAGGAATAATATGCAGGGTAAAGGGTGCCAAATATAAGGCTGGAGGGAAAAAAGAGAAAAAAGAGAGAAATGTGATTTTCATTCATCCTTTTTGATGGAAAAGGTCTGTCTTCAATGCCAGGAGCTATTCTCCAAGATACAGAAAATGCTGCTGTGGGGCTTGATTTATTTTTATGAATGCCCTGAAGGTTTCTGCTCATGGCCGGGATGTGCTTAGCAACCTCTGTCTCCTGTTAGAGCTCCACACCCACCTTCCTTCAACCAGTAGTTTGGCAACACGGAAGGGTGGTTTGAGGTCACAGAAGCCAAAAATGGTGGAACAGGGGGTAAGAATGGAAAGCCAAGCTGAGCAGCCAAGGCTCCTGAAATGAAAGGCCAAACCTTCCTCTCCTGCTGCAAATCCCCATCTGATGCTCTATAAAGCCTACCCACACCGTGGGCTTCCTTCTCCATCCAAATTTTTTCACTCAAAGATCCTTCCAATTTCACTCCTTTCAGACTTTGTGTGAGCATCCTGCAGCCAGAATAAGCTTTTCAAATTGTAAATTGAATCAAGCCAACCCTTCTTCCTGCCACATACATCCCCACCCTGCATTAACCTGCTTCTCATTGCTCTTAAGATGAAGAAGCAAAAACTGTCACCAGCATGACTGGGCATCAGCACTCACTGATCCATGCCCAGGCCCGTGCTAGGTCATTAAATAATTTGACTCTCGGTCCTGCCTCTAAGGAGCTCATGGCATAGCTCTATCTGCCCTCATTCTCTCCACCTTGCACCATCCCCACAAAGACTTTGCCCATGCTGTTCTCTCCTTCTGGAACCTTCCCTCCCCCTTCTTTGTCAATGCCTGTTCATCCATCAGATCCCAGCTCCATCATGACTTCTTCATGGAAGCCTTCCCTGACCTCCCTGACTAGGTTAAATCTCCTGACTACCCTCTCAGCACAACGTCCACATGATCAGGGTGCTTGTTTACTACTATTTGTGTGATTCTTTGATTGACAGCATCTCCCCATTGGACTGTAAGTACTTTCAGAGCACAGAATGGATCTGTTTTGTTCAACAATGTGCCCCCAGGCCGGCCCTGTGGCTTGGTGGTTAAGTGCGCGCGCTGCAATGCTGGTGGCCCGGGTTCGGATCCCGGGTGCGCATTGAGGCACCACTTCTCCGTCCATCCTGAGGCCGAGTCCCACATACAGCAACTAGAAGGATGTGTAGCTATGACATACAACTATCTACTGGGGCTTTGGGGGGAAAAAATAAAATAAATAAAATCTTAAAAAAAAAAAAAAAATGTGCCCCCAGCACTACCGCAGCATAGGCTCTCGGGATATTTTTATTTTTATTTTTTTATTTTTTTTTTTTAAAGATTTTATTTATTTATTTTCTCCCCCCAAAGCCCCAGTAGACAGTTGTATGTCATAGCTGCACGTCCTTCTAGTTGCTGTATGTGGGACTCGGCCTCAGGATGGACGGAGAAGTGGTGCCTTGGTGCGCGCCCGGGATCCGAACCCTGGGCCACCAGCATCGGAGCGCGTGCACTTAACCACCAAGCCATGAGGCCGGCCCTCTCGGGATATTTTTAAATGCATGGACAAAATGTTGGAACTGGAAGGGTTAATCCTTTCACCTGAGAGATGAGGTCACCCCTAGCTGTCAATTCAGGTACAAGTGATTGGGTATGGGAGCCACCAGGCCCCACAGGAGCCAACATCTCATGTGACAACCCCACAGACAGAGCTTCCAGGGTCTCTACAAGGAGACACCACATTCAGGAAGCCCAAAGCCACAGCTCCCTCATCAGTGTTTAGAAGTCATACAGAGAACTCCCAGTCCAGATGCAGTTTACCAAGTAGGGGTCAGCTTTACCATGAGTGCTGTGGCCAGGTAACACCCTGACATTCCACATTCATCAGGTTTTCAGGAAAAAAACAAGGTTAACCGAACCAAGTAGCTTCTGATGCTAGAAGAGAAAGGGTCCTGTAACCTTGACTCACACAGGCCTTGCACTAGGAGCTTTACAGGCAAAACCTCAGTCCTCAGGCAGCCTCTATAAAGGGAGCCTCCTTTATAGATAGGACCCAACGCATGGAGCGGTCAGTCACCTGCTTGTCTAGGTTCCATGACCAGTGAGGAGTAAAGCAGGGGCTGGGACCCAGCCAGGTGGGCCTCCTCCAAGTCTGGCTTCTTTCCACCACTGTCCACACCTGTGGAGAGCAATGTCATCCCCTGGGAAGGCCGGAATTATGTGTGGGGAGTGAGATAAGCCAGCAAAGGGTACAAAAGAGTAGTCTGAAAGAAAGTGAAAACAAGTAGGACTGGGGCTGATAGAGAAGACATTTAAGAACGAGAGGGAAGGCAATAGTGCCAAAGACACCAGGGAGGCCGAAGGGGATGCGGCCTGGGGAAGCCCACAGGGTCCGGTCATGAGCCAGCTCCACCCTGCCCACCCCTAGGCGTTCTCACACATCACGGAGAGTCCTCTTCCTCCGTGAGGCCTTTCCTGACCTCGTCACCCCACCCACCTGAGGATTGGGTTCCTCTACCCGTTCTTCACTGCCACGCTTCCTGGATGTTCCCCGTTCTTAGCCCTTATCCATAACACTTGCAATGGTTTATTTGATGTCTGTCTCTCCCACAAGGCTACATGTTCCACAAAGACAAGGATGGTGTCTGTCTTATTCATAACCGTACCCCTAGGGCCTGGCAAGTACTTAATAAGTATGTGGTGTTCACTGTGTGAAATTTCAGAGAGTGGTGAAGCAAAAGTCAGGGCCATCCAGGGGACACTCGTGACCTTGGGACTGAGGTCTCAGCAGCGAGGAGGACGCCAGACAGCACGGGGCTGATTCAGCAAAGCCTCAGGCCAATGCCACAGGCTCCGGAGAAATAAACACGCTGCTCCTTTGGCACAGATGCCCTGGTTATTAGCCACATCTGTCAGGATGGTTTCCAGCCCCTGCCCTGACGCAGTGTGCGAGCAGCAGAAGAGAGACAGGCGGGAAGTGCATCGTGACCCCCCAGCCTTGATTTGCTCCTCTGTGAACTCCACGAGCAGCGACACCCTCTGAGAGGTCACTGAACGGGGAAGCCTGTGCTCCGCCTGCTGGTCTCCTGATGCGAAGTGGCTGCCAGCATCCCCCTACCTGGCTCCCGTTCGACAGGGACAGCAAGATGAATTTGCTTTCTATCTCTCAAAAGGCATGTAAGAGAGCACACTTAGCACGTCACTGCCCAGGGAAGGGGGAATGGGAGTAAAATGACAAGTTCTTCTAAATCTATTTTGGAGAAAAGAAACAACAAATGGAGGAGGTCCAAGCCAGAGGGGTCTGGTCCTAATGTCCATTCAGCCCAAGTCTCCCTCGCAAGACCCTCCTCCACCGGCCCCACACGCCTTCCTTCCCGGCCTCACGGCCCACCCCTCCCTCAGCCTCCAGATCTCCCAGCCAGCAGCTGTCCTCGAATAAGCTGTGCTTGCTCACAATCTGTGACTTCTTGCCTGCTCGCTCTTCTGCCTGAATTCTGCATGATCTTCCCACAACTCCACATTTTTTTTTCCTGCTAAAGTCCCACCAGTCTGTTAACACCCCCATCTCAAAAAAGCCTCTTCTTCTGAGTCTTTGATCACTTGTCTCTCAGAATTTTCTTGACACTCTATATTTCAGCCCTTATGTAGTAGTAGTAATAATAAAACATTAAAAAAAGATAACTAACATCCCTGAGTGCTCACTAATGCCCAGCACTGCTCTCCAGGCTTACACATTCTCTTGTTTAACCCTCTCCACGCTCACGTGGGATAAGAACTCTTACTACTTCACTTTATAGACTAGGACACTGAGGCCCACAGAGATACAACAGCCGAGAGCAGAGCTGAGACGTGGACCTGGGCAGCCTGGCAACAGGGCCCTCCTTCTTTCTTCTCCCAGGGCTGCCTGTGCTGGCTGTCGGTCTCCCCATCCAGACCACACAGTCCTGGGTGATTAGTGGGGTCCCTGGTGCCTGGTACAGCCCCTACCCAAGTGGGTCCTTGGTAAATGTCTGTTGAGTGAAGAAAGATCAAACAACTGCAATCTCTCTCCGAGGAACTTAACCCACTTGATAGATTCACACAAGTCTCTCTAGAAGGTCAGGAGGATAGCGGTAAAATACTTAGGAGGATCTAAAGCTACTTAAGTGCTCCAGGGTGGCTCAAGAGAGGGAAGTAAGGGCTTGAGTGCCATCCTCTGGAGAGGAGACGGGCTCTGTGCTAACACACTCCTCCCAGTTACCTGTGAAAGGAGCCTCGCGCGGCACCTCACAGCCTCAGAGCTCTGCGCCCATTCTCCCTCCTCTCCACTGTCATTTACTGCTACTCTGAAGCTCCCCAACCTTAACTTACGGCTCCATTTATCTGCCCACCACACTTCTCCTATCTTTGTCCTTCATTCCTCCTCTGCTCAAGTTAGGGGCCTTCAGCCGGGTTGCCTCCCCCGCCTCCACAGCTGCAGCATCTAGAAGGGACCGTGAGTCTCATGTGGACACTAGCCTCTAAGGCAGAGGTTCCCAGCCGGGGGTGATTTAGTTGCCCAGGGGACACCTGGGCAATGTCTGGAAATACTTTGGTTGTCACAACGAGAGAATGCTACTGGCATCTAGTAGGTAGAGGCCAGAGGTGCTGCTAAACATCCAACAATGCATAAGACAGCCCCTACCACAAAGAATTATCCAGTCCCAAATGTCAGCAGTGAAGGTGGAGAACCCCTGCTCTAGTGTGCTGCTCCCCAGTCCTCAGGCCATGGCTCTTTACCCGATCATCAAGGGCAATCTGCCCCAAGAGTTTTAAAAAATGCCCAGGCAAGACAGTAAATGCTCAGCTAGGAGAGGACGGCCCAAAATGGCAAAGACCACACACCTACTCCATTGTCAGTGTCAGGGAAAATAACTTGGAAGCTACTTATCAACTTCCTGGAGCTCCAGCCAAGAGAAGAGAGGTGTTGCTCACAAGTTAACTGTAACTGTGATGCCAGTTACAGTCACGGGAGGACTGCTCACCATGCCCCGAGCCTACGGGGGAACGACCGCTGGCCTTGGACTCAGCTACAAGCTGGGGTACCCAGGTTGCTAACTATGGCCAAGACTTGTGCAAACCATGAAACAGACAGTATTTCCCAGTCTTCTCAGGCATCCTAGTGGTGGACCAACATTTCCCAATCCCAGATCATGTTGAAAAATTTATAAATCAATGCTAGCAATAGCTTTTCTAAAATTAATTTTTTAATGTAAGAAAAATAGCAGGCCTATTTGTACAGTTGTTCACACTACGATAAAACAAAATGAACTTAAGAAATGGTACACCACATGGGGGCTTCTGGAATGCTGAATTTCTTGACCTAGGTGGTAGTTACACAGAGTTTTGCTTTATAATTACAAATGTATATTAAACTGTATACATATCTTCTATGCACTTTTCTGTATGTATATATTTCATAATTTTTTTTTTTTTTTTTTTTGTGAGGAGGACTAGCCCTGAGCTAACATCTGATGCCAATCCTCCTCATTTTGCTGAGGAAGACTGGCCCTGGGCTAACATCCGTGCCCATCTTCCTCTACTTTATATGGGATGCCGCCACAGCATGGCTTAACAAGCGATGCATCGGTGCGCACCCGGGATCCGAACCTGCGAACCCCGGGCCACCAAAGCGGAGTGCGCGCACTTGACCACTGCGCCACCGGGCGGCCCCTTCATAATTTTTTAAAAATGGTGAACCATATCCAAGAAAAGGAATTTGCACAAAAAGTCTTCCAAGTCATGAAGGTACACTATTTCCTTTGAGCATTAAAAGGTATTAAAATTTACATTGATTACTTTTTGTGCTTTTTGTTTTTAATAAAATAAAAATATATAATTTCTAATTACTGCTCTCTGAAGGTTTTTTCTAAAAGCTTATGAATCAACTCTGATCACTTTCTATGAGAAGTAATCCCCAAGACCATTTTTGCTGTCTAACAAGAAGGATGCGCCTTGACTCTTGAGCTCCTTTTGGCATTCCAATAAATACACTGTAATTTTTGTGTGTGTATGAGGAAGATTGGCCCTGAGCTAACATCCATTCCCATCTTCCTCTACTTTATATATGGGACGCTGCCACAGAATGGCTTGATGAATGGTGCGTAGGTCCTCGCCCGGGATCTGAACCTGTGAACCCCAGGCCGCACGAAGCGGAGTGCACGAACTTAACCACTACGCCACCGGGTCAGCCCCAAATATGCTGTAATTTTTAATATGGAAAAACCTTTAAAACATGACATATTTGAAGTCTTCTACATATCTTTCCTGATACATGTCTCTCCTTCCTTCCTCAAAATAACCACTATTCTGAATTTGGTGTTTATCATTCTCACTATGTTTTTATTAACTACATAAGCCATGTAGACCAAAAAATTGTTTACACCTGTTTAAACATTATATTAATGGAAACACACTACATGTATTCCACTGAAATATGTTTTTTTCATTCAACCTCGTGTTTTTGAAATTTGATCCACATCAATACTTGTCTTTCTAGATCATTTTTAACCACTGTATACTATTTCACTACGTGAATATATCACAATTTATTTATCCATTCTGTTGATGCATATTTAGGTTCTTTCCAATTTTTCACAATTACAAACAGGGCTATAATGAACATTCTTATACATGTCTCCTTGTGCACATGTGAGACTTTCTCTAAGGTATACACATAGTATGGAACTGCTAGGTCAAAAGGGTACAGCACCTTCCACTAGCTAACGCAAAACCACTTACCAGAAAGGCTGTACGAGTTTCTACTCCATCCTGCTGTTAAAGAGTTCTGATGCTCTCCATTCTTGCCAAACTGATATAGTCTGATTTTTAAATTTTTGCCAGTCTGATAGGTGTGAAATGGTATCTCCAGTTTAATTTGTATTTCCTCAATTAAAAGTGAAGTCAAGGGGCCAGCCCGGTGGCATAGTGGTTAAGTTTGCGCACTCCGCTTCGGGAGCCTGGGGTTCACAGGTTTGGATCCCAGGCATGGAACTACACACCGCTCATCAGGCCATGCTGTGGTGGTGTCCCACATACAAAATAGAGGAAGACTGGCACAGATGTTAGCTCAGGGACAGTCTTCCTCACCAAAAAAAGAAAAAAAAAAAAAAGTGAAGTCAAGCAACTTTTTATGCCTATTGGCCATTTGCGCTGCTTAACTGGCCTATTTATATTTCCCCATTAAGTTATCTCTCTCTTACTGATTTTTAGGAATTCTTTGTAAATTCTGGGTATAAATCCTTCCTTGGACATAGGCATTGCAAACATCTTTCCCCAATATAAAGCTCTTTTAACTTTGTTTGTGGTGCCTTCTGTTGTACAGAAGTTTTAAATTTTACATGGACAAATATATCAATTTTTTCTTTTATCACTTGTTTTTTTATATCTTGATGAAGAAATCCTGATCATATATATATTTTCTCATAAAAGTTTTTAACTTCTGCTTTTTCACTATTAGTTTTCAATTCATCTGGAATTTATGTATGCTATGAGTTAGGGATTCAACTTGATTTTTTTCTGTATGGATCCCAATTGTCCCAGTAGCATTTACTGAATCCTTTACCACTGATTTTCAGTTCTACCTGTCACAGATGAAGTTTTCCAACATGGACAGGTATTATTTCAGCTCTCTCTTCTGTTCCTCTGATCTACCATCTAACCATGCACCTATACTACAGTGTCCTAATTTCCATAGCTTTACAGCAAATTCTGATATTCTTAAAATTGTCTTGCCTATTCTTGGACCTTTGTTTTTTTTCTATGAATTTCATGATAGCTTGTCGAGTTGCAGGAAAACTTTATCTGGATTTTGACTGGAATTGCACTGAATTTACGGATTTACTTGAGAAGAATCACCATCTTTAGGTTATCAGGTTTTCTCTTCATGAACATGGATGGTCTCCTCCATTTATTCATGTCTTCTTTAATGTCTTTTCATGATATGTTGTAAATTTCTCCATAAAGATCTTGGACATGTTTTGTTTTATTTATTCCTAAGTACTTCAGGATTTTTTTGGTGGTATTATGAATTTTTTTTTTTTTAATTTTTTTTTTTAGATTTTATTTATTTATTTTTTCTCCCCAAAGCCCCAGTAGATAGTTGTGTGTCATAGCTGCACATCCTTCTAGTTGCTGTATGTGGGACGCGGCCTCAGCATGGCCGGAGAAGCAGCGCGTCGGTGCGAGCCTGGGATCCGAACCCGGGTCACCAGCAGTGGAGCGCACGCACTTAACCACTAAGCCACAGGGCCGGCCCAGTATTATGAATTTTTTAAATTACATTTTCTATTGGTTATTAATGGCATTCTGGAATGTTATTGATTTTCCACGTTGATCTCAGAATCACTTATCTTGCTGTAATCAAAAGCATTTGGAGTCTTAAATGCATTACATTAAGTGAAGGAAGCCAAACTCAAGAGTCAGCATGCTGTATGATTCCATTTATATGCTATTCTGAAAAAGGAAATTTTAAAGAGACAACAAACAGACCAGTCGTTGTCAGGGCCTAGGGTGGTGGGAGGGGATGACTACAAAAGAGAGTGAAGGAATTGTAGGAAATGATGGAACTGTCCCAAATCTTAACTGTAGGGGTGGTTACACAATTGTATGCATTTATCAAAACTCAGAATTCAAACTCACAGTTAAAAAACATCACACTAAAAAGAGTGAATTTTACTAATTTTATTTCAATAAACCTGATCTTATAAAAAAAGCATTTGGAGGAATTCACACTCATAAATGTGAGTGTGAGTGTGAGAGTGTGTGTGTGTGTGTATCCAAAAATAGATAAAGCTGGATAAACCTGGGCATCAGCCTCTAAGCTCTGAGACAACTTCCTGACGTCAGAGGGTCCATGTGCAACAAAACAAGGATTCCAAAAAACCATAACGCACTTGCAGGGCCTGTTAACACGGGAGCCCCAAAAGGACTCTCTCAGGCACCCCATGGGCCTGGCTTCCAACTGTAGCCGAGCAAGCCTGACCTGCACCACGTGCTGCAGGGAACAGCCTTACTCACAGGGGCTACCCCGAGGCTGAGCCGGGCAGAGGTGCTCAGGCTGGGCGCACAGCTCAGGTTCCCAGGGCACAGCAAACCACCTAGGCGTGGTTGCCATGGATCCCAAGCCTTGGGCCTCTGCTCCTGCTTCCCCACCATGACCTTCTAAAAGGCTAGAAGGATAAAATATGAAAACAGCAGAACTGGCCCACTGTGCAATTTGGCTCCTTTTCTATATTCTGATGATCTATAAGCTACTCTTTACTTATTGAGTGCTCATTATGCCCAGGAACTGTGCAAAGTTCTTCACAGGCATTATCACTTTTAATCTTCACATAACCCTATGAGACAGGCATTATTGTTTCCCTTGTAAGATGAGGAAACTGGGGTTTAGTGAATTTAAATAATTAAGTTGCACAATTAGGGGAGGAGGCCAGACTCGACTCCAGTAACATTTGGTTCTTGAGTTGCTTTTGGCATTCCAACAAATATGCAATAATTTTAAACATGGAAAAACTCTAAAACATGACAGATGTGGTAAAAGTCTCCTTCAATATATTCTCCAGATATACTCTTTCCTGAGTATATCTGATTCCACTGCCCACGATGCACTGCCTTCCTGACTTGACTGCAGTGCGCGGCTCAGAGCCTGCAGGTGATCCCCGAATGAATGAATGAATGAATGAGGACTAGGAGAGAGGGAGGGAGAAGGTTGCCTGCTTCCTTGCGTAACAGAACTCCACTCTGGCCCCGAATTATATATTTAGACACCAGGTGACAGCATAATTACAGGGTTCCAAGCACATCAACTGTTGGCACAAACGAGGTTCTCTCTCAACCCAAGCTGATCGCAGCAGAACAGAAACAAGCCACATCCTCTTTTCTCACCTTGGCGTGTGATTCTGCTGACCTCTCTCTGTAGAGGCTTTCTTTTCCCAGTGTGTTTCAGAGATAACCTACTCCTCCCTGCAGATTTGGGACAACTAACACATACAAAACTCTTCCTGGGGTAACCCCCTCACAAACACCTCATTGGCTTATTTGCTCTTTGATCCACACCACAGCCCTCCGAGGTAACTGGGGTTACTTTCCCAGTTAACAAATGGAAACACCGAGGCTCAGAGTGGTGCAGGGATCTGCCAGAGGCCCTTCCCCTATCCACCAAGATTCAAGCTCAGCCCTCCTGCCTCCAAGTCCACGACCATTCCCCAGCCCACACCACCCCTAGCACAGAGAAGGGGTTTACTGCCTATTTAAGAGCCGTGGGCAATATGTGCAGCAAAAATCCCAATTTAAGTTGGATTACAGAAATACTCCCAAACCCAACTTAGAAAAGCGCAAAACAAAACAAGTATTCTGCAAATTTTTAATTCATGCTGTTAAGCTTTAAACTCTGCAATCCAACCCACTCAAATCCTGCTCATCTGAATATTTTTTTTTTTCACTGTAAATTGTAGAGATTTCTATTCTTAAGAAATCCAGAGGCTGGGCTTTGGCATCAGACCCGAGTTTGAATCCAGCTCCATCACTGACTAGCTGTGGGATTGCGGATGCATTTCTTAACTACTCTGAACCGGTTTCCTTGAGTGTAGAGACTGGAAACACCTACTTTCACCAGCCACTATACAGGTTAAACAAGGCGACTGTAGGTAAAGATTCAATATCCCAGAGACACCACAGATGAATGACAAATATTAGTTCCCTTCCCTTCTACAGAAATATTAACTTCAAATCCCAAGTCTTTTAACCACAAAATAGTTTTCATTCAATCACTAACTATTTGTTGGGCATATACTGTGTGCCCTGGGTCCTCTGGTAGGGAAGGCAGCCA
The DNA here is from genome assembly GCF_057802395.1 of Ceratotherium simum simum. Taxonomy (NCBI): domain Eukaryota; kingdom Metazoa; phylum Chordata; class Mammalia; order Perissodactyla; family Rhinocerotidae; genus Ceratotherium; species Ceratotherium simum. Next base: position 1,560,692 of record NC_141910.1, on the reverse strand, counting down.
GTAAACAGATAATTATACAAATAACTGATAATAACAACCATTGTGTTGGGTCCTGCTGAGTGTATTTTGAAGGAGAAAACAGATTCCTTTACAATGACAGCCCCATGGCCTCCCATCTCCCAGCCCACGCCTCCTCCCAGGGTCTGAGAGCTAGAGACCCGACCCTCAGCCAGAGGGTCCCCTGGTAAACGGTAACGGTTTTCTCCTCCTGGTGGACTTCTTCTAAAGCCCCCTATAAGGAATATATTTGATGAGAAGAAAGGACTGACGGGCCTTCCTCTCTGCCCATGAAAGAGGGGCTGGGGCAATTAGTGTGGGGGCTCTGTGAGCTAGACTTGATACCCTACAGGAGGGTGGTAACTGTAGGGTATCTGTGGGGTTTTCTGGGCACTTGTCTGCTCAGCTCATGCCCCTCCCGGCTCCCCCAGGTGCTGGTGTCGTCCTGCCCAGCCAGCTTGGAGGTCTGCACAATGCGCATGTGCCCTTCTGGGGGAGGGTATCAAAGGGCCCTAGAGAAGGTGAGGGGAATAGGACAGACCTTTACCGATGCCCACCAGGCGCTGTACCAGGCACTGACCCCCACAGCAGTCAGATGCAGTTGTGACTATTATCCCCCTTTTACACAAGAGGGACTGGGACTTAAGGAGGTTACATTCATTCATTCATTCATTCAACAGATATTTATTCAGTACCTACTCTGTGCCAAAATTTGAGTCCAACACAAGGTCATAGAGCTGCTAAGTGGGTGAGCTGCATTCAAACAGTCTGCCTGGCTTCAAACTCCTTGCTCTTTCCAATCCAATGTGATACCTCAAGAAAGTCAGAGATTCTATCCTCAGGGCAATCACAAAGTGGTAGGGGTGCCAGGTGTATCAGAGCAAGATAGTTAGTAGGGCATAGCTGTGAGTACTAAGCCTATGAGAATGGGCCCAAGTGCCTCCTCCATTAGACTGTGAGCTCTCTCAGGGCAGGGACCGGGCCTTCCCCATCTCAGCATCTCCAGTACTGGCACAGAGTGGGTGGTACACGCAACAGCATGGATGAAATACAAATGCATCGTGCTAAGTGAAAGAAAAGGGCACAGGCTGCATGACTCCATTCTTATGACATTCTGAAAAAGACAGAACTGAAGAGATAGAAAACAGATGAGCTGCCAGAGGCTGGGGGTGGGGGGATAAGCTGACTACAAAAGGACATGGGGAAATTTTTGGATGTGATAGAACTGTTCCATATTTATACTGTGATCATGGTTACATGACTGTATGCATTTTTCTTTCTTTTTTTATTTTATTTATTTATTTATTTATTTTTCCCCCAAAGCCCCAGTAGCTAGTTGTATGTCATAGCTGCACATCATTCTAGTTTCTGTATGTGGGACGCGGCCTCAGCATGGCCGGACAAGTGGTGCGTCGGTGCGCGTCCAGGATCCGAACCCGGGCCACCAGTAGCAGAGCGCGCGCACTTAACCGCTGAGCCACGGGGCCGGCCCTGTATGCATTTTTCAAAGCTCATAGAAGTACATAATAAGAAGGGTGACTTTCACCCTATGCAAATTATATTCTAATTTTTAAAATGGGAAAAAAGAAAAAAAGAATGAATACAAGCAGAAATAGATTGACAGTGAAGCTACTGAAGTTTAAGCTTCAGGGCACCTCAAATGCATGCGCCTTGGGAGGGGTCCTAGCAATGTGTTCATCAATTTCTTATGAACGTTTCTGAAAAATCTCCTCCTCTCCATTGTAAAAGCTTCAGGCCCCATGAAACCTAGATCCATCCCTGAACACAAGTACAAGAAAAGATCAAGAAAGGAAGAATGGTGGGCTCCCAAGGGGTTGGACTCAAGTGGGACCCTAGAGAAAGACATGACCTGGTTCTAGCAGACAGAGGTAGGGAAGACAATCCATGGAGAGGAGCCAGCATGGAAGAAAGTGCAGAGGTTTTCCAAGGTTTCCAACAACCACGTGAGACCGGGAATTTGGTGGTCTTACACTATTCACCACCCCAAGCACATGTGTCATGCCGTGATCTTCTCAGCCACACAAAGCTATTCTAGGCAGGTAGGAAAGCTGTGAGCTAATGGGACATGAAAATTCTAGATGCTGGTAAGCTGGTGTAACAAATATTTATCATTCTTCTGGCTCCCTGCATAGCAATGCCCCACCACCACCTTGTGTAGGGGAGTTTTCACTTTGTGTATCTGAAGCTGAAAATGGTTGATGCTCACTTTCTTTTCCAGCTTCCCTTGCAGCAGGGACATGGACCTGTGGCAGACACACCTGCCCAGTTATGAACCCAGGTCTTTCTGATCCTCTTACTCAGCTATACTGAGGCTGTATCCCTCATGCTTACAACCCCATGATACCATGTGAACAAAAACTGCCAAATGAGGCTGCTCTTGTATGTTGTTACTCACTTCCCGATGGTTAAAATCAGCCAATTTAACAGAGTAGAATGTAGCTGAGATTTAACAATGGTTCTGTCTCAAAGAGATATTTGCACACCCATGTTCATAGCAACGTTATTCACAAGAGCCAAGAGATGGAAACAACTCAAGTGTCCATTGACAGATGAATGGCTAAACAAACAAAAAATATATATATATAATGGAATATTATTCAGCATTAAAAAGGAAGGAAACCCTAACACATGGATGAACCTGGAAGACATTATGCTAAGTGAAATAACCCAGTCACGAAAAGACAAATATTGTATGATTCCACTTATATGAGTGGACTACCCTACGTAAGTCTACTATTATCTAGATACTGCTCTAGATAATGGGTATAGAGTTTCAAATTTTAATTTTGCAAGATGAAAAAATTCTGGAGATTGGTTGCACAACAATGTGAATACACTTAACAGTACTGAACCGTACACTTAAATGTGGTTAAGATGGTAAATTTTGTGTTTTTTACCACAATTAAAATAAATGTATGTTTATGAAGAAAAAAATCTTTACATGAATATTTGTTTAAAACTGTTCATCCTTGAAAATTTTATAAAAAGAGAATTTACTTAGTATAGGCCATTAGTTCACTTAATCCATAAAAGGTTATTCTAACAAATTTAGAAGAAAACAGAATATATAATCTTTCAAGTCACATCTGTTCTGTTTCATGGTACCATGCTATTTATTTATTTTACCGAAATTTTCAAACAAAATTTACCAATTTTAGCAGGCACTGTAAACTCATCTCAATTCATTATAGAGGATATAATGACATAAGTGAAAATTAACAAGCAACGCAAATACGTATTTTTTAAAGGGTTCTGGTTGTAGAGAAAAAACAAACGCTGTATATTATGTCCTATCCAGACGTTACACTACTAAATATGTTCCTGCTATTGATAATTTATATATTTATTTTTTCTACCTTGATTTGTTCTGAGGAAAGGATCTCAGGTGGCTTGGTTATAAGTAATCATGTGGCTCATAAGAAATTGTCACAGTTCCAGGCCACCGGGCTTGTCAACAGAAAGGCTCAGGGAAGCTAACAACACCGTTGTCATCTCACCTGAAGGCAGCGAGGAGCAAGAGGAAGGCAAACCATGTCCAGACCTGACTCACCTGCTCACGGAAGAACCAAGATTGTCTGAAACAGGGATGTTTGGCTCATGCCCAGAATGCCTCCTTGATTAGACCACAAAAGCCTGAGAAAAGAAAGCAAGCTGGAAAGCAGCAGGTTTCCTTCAGTGAGCGAAATTTAAATTTTGGGGGAATCTCCAGCACATGTCTTAATTATGAGGAAGTTATGTTAATTATGAAGGACAGTTAGGGAACACACCTAGCTGACGGCTGCTAAAGAAGTTCTCCTGGGGCCGGCCCCGTGGCTTAGTGGTTAAGTGTGCGCGCTCCGCTGCTGGCGGCCCAGGTTCGGATCCCGGGCGCGCACCGACGCACCGCGTCTCCGGCCATGCTGAGGCCACGTCCCACATACAGCAACTAGAAGGATGTGCAGCTATGACATACAACTATCTACTGGGGCTTTGGGGGGAAAAAGAAAAGGAGGAGGATTGGCAATAGCTGTCAGCTCAGAGCTGGTCTTCCTCGGCAAAAAGAGGAGGATTGGCATGGATGTTAGCTCAGGGCTGATCTTCCTCACAAAAAAAGAAAAAAGAAGGCGTTCCCCTGAAGCTTGCTCCAGAGCTGGCCAGCCTGGGGACGCGTGGAGCAGTGCAGCAGCACCCTCGCAGAGAACACCTGCCCTGCAGATGACGTAAGGAAGATCCCCACTTCCCCAGGAGAACACCAGCCAGCGTAGACCTCCCGGCTGTGCTGGCTGCACAACTCCGGGGGCCCTGGCCACCAAGAGCAAATGGGCTCTGAGTGAGTGAGGAAGGTGAGGCCCTGGTTTGGTTAATAAATGTTTATTTTTGATGCTTGGAGAGGTAATCCTTGGTACTGCTCTAAAAGGTGTGGTGGAATACTGCTTAATAGTTAGGAAGTTGAAATATCAACAGTTTGCTTTGTTTAGAAAATAAAGATATTCCTCTCAACAAGCACAGAATGAGAACTACTCTTTAACAACTGTGTCATTTGCTTTTGCAGATCTGAAGAGAATGGATAAAACTAGGTCACTAAGGAGAGAAAAATTCCAGGACAGAATAACAGAAAGAATTGGCTTTGAAGGATGGAGATATAAGAAATTTTGTTTGCTTCAGAATGAAACAATATGTTTCTTTCCATTTGTGAGCTCCAAATGGCCATGATCACGTGGTGGGCATAAGGGAATGTCCTAGTGAAGGATGTCCTATTATCCAGGAACCAACACCAAGAAGGAAAGCTTCACACTTTGAAAAAAATGTTAACCTCACATAATAACCAGTGCTGATTACTGAATGCTCGCAGTGCGCTGGGCACGGCTTTAAGCACTTCACATGCATTTGCACGTACAAAAACTCTACGAAGTAGGCATGATTATAGTCTCCATTTCACAGACCGGAAATGAGGATCAGAGAAGTTAAATAATTGGGCTAAGGTTACACAGTGGGTCCATGGCCGGGCTGGAACTAGAATGTGAGATTTCAAAGCCTGGGTGCTAAACCACTGTTGTCCCATTTTTCTGATCACACAAAATCAGTAAAGTATTTTGATTACACATTATTTGTATTGCCATGAATCCTCAGCTTTGCCGAGGAAATCTTCTTAAGTCATCATGGAGATTGGTTCATTTAAAATGAGATCTAACACATAAGCCCACTGACCAAGGCTCATGCAAACTGTAACATGCTTTGGTTCTGCTGCAAACAAATGAAAGAGTGAGGGACCATGTCGATCCCATCATGTTGTGGACCACCCCTTCTCCCTTAGGATCGCCCACAGAGACTGTGTGCCACATGCCCGTCTGACATGCAGATGGGTCTACAAACAACCCCCTTGATCTCCTTCCATACTCACAACACCCAGCGGCTTTCCCTGTCCACAGAGCTGGTCAGCACCTGTGAATGGGGGATGTGGCCTGGCTGTAAGGTCGCTTGAACCCTAGGCTGTGCACAGAAGGAGGGACAACCTCCAAGGCCTTGGAGCTTAGGGACCTCAGCGCTGGTCTGTACCCCCCACTCATCAGATGAGGGTCTTTGGACAAGTGTCCAGGAGCCTAGCTTGTTTTATCTCCTCTGCACAATGGGGCATCCCCACACGTGTTGGTGGGAGGATCAAATGGGATGATATACAAGAAAGTACTGTGAAAACGGAAATGCTGCACAGATCTGAAAAAGTATTTTCCCAATGGGGGAGGCTCTGAGCACAGGACCATGGATGGTGGTGTCCCACCACCAGGATATAGGAGCCATGGTGGGAGTTACTTGACCAGTCCTGGGGTAGGGCTGGGTCAAAGCCCTTGTGCCTATAAGACCCAGGAATGCCCCGTGGCTGGGAGACCAAGGACAGCCACTGCCTGCCTCGCAGATTCTCCCTGGGGGTTGGGGTGGGGAAGAGAACACTGACATTTCAATGTGGACGTTTTTTTGAGGTGTGGGGAAGGGTGCCACTGTCTCAGCGCAATCATAAAAGTATCCTGATTCATTGCTTCATTCTGGGTGTGTGACATCAGGAAAAATGCCTCTTCCCAGAAGGTTCTGAGGGGTCTCAGAGGATACCTGAGGTCCAGCCTAGGTCCCTCCCAAAATAAAGAGAGCAAATGACTGATAAGTTCACACCACTCCCTTTCTTTATGTGCATTTGACCCAAGAAGGCTTTACTATAAATGGTATAATTTGGCCAAAACTTCAGCACCTATAGGATCTTACCTTCCACCCCCACCCCGACTGGTCTATCTAAATGCCTGGGCTGCGGCATCTCTGGAGATACCCCTGGGGGTATAACTAAAGTAACTGGTGTCTCTGACATTTTAGTGTAGGGTAGTTCTAAAGCTCCTCTGCCATGGCAGCAGGTAGAGAAAGCAACTTGTTTTTTAGGGTTGGTTTGTTGGTTGGTTTGGGGAGCGGTGGAATTCAAGGAACAGGAGGGGTTTGGAGCACAGAGCGCTGGGTGAAGGTGCCTAACCTTGGGGAAGATCCATATCAGCCAGGGCCCAGGATGATATCTCTGGGTCCCTGTGCACTGAAGGGGGGACATGGCATAAGGGAAGGGCTCCCAACTATGGGTCAGGAACCCTGGTTCTAGGCTCGACTCTGATCTCAACTGGCAGGGTGATCTTGGGCCATCACATCCAACCCCTGGACTTCAGTCTCCTCATTCTTTCCTTCAGAAAACACTGACCTACTGACCTGGTACATGTTGTACTGACCTGGTATAGTAGGTGGCCAGCACTGTTCTATTGCTGGAGAGCCAGGAGTGAACAGATGGGGAGAGCACCCTGTTGAGTTCTGGGGCATCCCACTCCCCCAGCTCAGGCATTCTTTCATCCCATGACCACAGTGTGACCCAGGTCCAGCCCTGGCCTCTGCTTGGCTGCTTGCACTGTGTGGACACAGCTGAGCATGGAATGCCCCTCCCACCCCACCCCCACCCCCACACTCTGCATCCTGAGATAGTGTGAGGATGTTAGCAAACACCCAAACAGGGTGATAGGCAAAGCAAGCAAAGCTGCTACAAGACCATCAGGACAGTCACCCTCATCCATGGCTTATTCCTGGAAATCACAGCAGGAGCTAGAATGGTCAAATGGGGATGATTTATTTATTTATTTTTTGGCTGTATCCCTTTGTCACCAGCAGATGGGAATCATGGGTCAGCAAGGCAGAGTGCTGACAGAGCTTTCCTTTGGATGGGTGGCAAACAAAGAATGGATGGAGTGGGGTGGAAAACAGGAAAACATGGTGTGTTATAGTCTCTGTGGACATGCAGATGAGTAAGCAATGAAGCCAAGCTGGGGTGATGAGAACTGACACCATTCTTGATGGAGCAATTCCACTGCTCAGAAAACTTCCACGGCTCCCTACTGCCCACAGGAAAACATCCAAACTGCTTACCTTGGCATTGGGGGCCTCCACCATCTAGCCGCAGCCCACCCCACCAGCTTCACGTACCCTCCACTAATTCCTGTGCACACCTCATGCATTTCTGCCTCTGTGCTCTGCCATCATTCTCTTTGTCTCTTTCCCCATCTCTGTCTGCCAAAATCCTATGCATGCTTCTAATGCATTGGACTAGAAGCCTTGCACTACTGACATTTAGGGACAGAGAACTCTTTGTTGAGGGGGCGGGCTGTCTTGAGAATTGCAGGATGATCAGCAGCATCCCTGGGCTCTCCCCACTAAGTGCCAGCAGCATTCCCTCCATCCCAGGTGTGACTCCAGACACTGCCAAATGTCCCCTGGGGGCAAAATAGCCCCTGGTTGAGAACCACTGCTCTACACCCAGATCCACTGCCACTCTGTTCATGGGAAACCCTTCCCTGAGCTTCTTAGAGGGAGAGTTATATTCCAAATACTTTGTAATAGTCTATTAGCATTTAACACAGCCTCCTTTTAGCTTGCTTTATGTGTGGTTACATCACCCCCATCCCATTAGGCCACAAGTTCCTTCAGGGCAAGAACCACAGTTTTGTTCATCATATATAAGCCTCAGTACCATCCAGAGTAGACACTCAATACGTACTGGCCTAGGGAAACTCAAACATTGGGTTTAACTTGCTTACTGTTAACATAACTTGTTTATGTTTATTGTAGAAAAAAATTCAAATACAGAAAAGAATAAAACAAAAATCAAAATCACCCACAACCCCACCACCAGGCAATGAGGTAGTTAAAATACTGGTATACTGGATATGTCCCTCCAACACTGGTATACCAATAAAATACTTGTATATGTCCCTCCAGTCTTCTTCTACGGATGGAGAGTCCAGGGGAAGTATCTGCACCAGAGGCAGCAGCTCGGAGCCAGACTGTCACGGCCACAAGGGCCCCTGAAGGCCATCTGGTCCACCCTAGCAGATGCTTGGATCCCCTTTAGGATGCTACGCCTAACGCTGTTTGAGCCCCTACATGTACAGGAACTCACTAACACCTAAAGCAGTCTGGTCCACCTTGGACCACTCCAAGGAGCTCTTTCTTTTACTGACCTAAAATCTGTTACCCGGGAGCCTCAATTCCTTGGCCTGGTCCAAATTCTACCTCTTTAGCCAAATTGGTCTACTCACTCTATTTTTCCTCGACACGGTGTCGACCTAACCCTCTTTCCTCCCCTCTGAGAACTTCCCTCTCAATCACAGGGTGGGCCCCAGCAGCAAGGTTCATACTACACGACTTCCTCCCTGACCCTGAACAGTCAGGTTCTATCTCCCAGGGGTTGGCATTGGGGCTGAGAAACTTGAGTTAATAGTTCCTACTGGATACTTGGACCAAAGAGATATAAACTCAGAAATGGGGCTGCCACTGTGGATACCTATGTTTGGCCCTATATACACGAAAAGTAGAAGTCTGGAGAGAGAAAGAGTCAGACAGAACAACACACATGCACACACACACACACACACATGCACAGAAAATAAAGCAGATGTGCCTAGAGATGCAGAGAAGTAAGACCAGGGTCTAGGGGGAGGGAGAGGAAGTGAGAACAGCACGATTCTCAACAGATTCTCAGCCCTGGTTCTAGAACCCCACGGAGTACAGCTGCAACTCCCTGCCTCTTTACAATGAAGAATTCCTCTTTTGCCTCATGCTAAGTCCAGGTGGTTTTATCTATTGTAGTTCATGCAGCAAAAACAAAAAAGGGAAGAGGGCTTGACTGAGACACAGCCCCTCAGATCTCTGACAACTGATGCCCGAAAGCTCAGGGCCCCTTAGCCTTCTCCTCTCCAACCTGAACTCACGTCCAGTGGGGCTGACTGAGGCCTCTCCGATGGTAGGTCATGCATCTATATGTGCATAAAGCCCTTCACATCTCAGTACCCCCAACAAACCGAACTTATGATGGTACCAAAAGGTGAGGATCTAATTCCTGGGCTGAGAGAGCCAGAAATCCAGTCGAGCAGTACCCAGGAGTGAATCACGTGGCCACCAAGAGAGTATGTTTGTGTAAGAATTCACATCACCCCAACTAAACGCAAGCACCCACAGTGAGGGTCTAAGGCCAGAGAAACTGGGAGCCACTCAACTTCTCCAACTGCGTTCCCTTTGAAGCTGGCGCGTCTCACAGCAGATCCCGCCCCAGCAGAAACCACCACAGGATCTGCTAGGGACGCACAGCCCACCTTCCCCAGGAGCAGATGATGGCAGCTGGCTCACGATGCCCTTTCTTCCAGCTCCTGCCAGAGCCAGGAGGAAAACCACCCCTGAATACTGAGAAGGGCGGGGGCTCTGGAGCAGACACAGACTCTCATCTCATTTCTACCACTTATTGGCTTTGTGACTTTGATTCAGTTATTCAACTTCTCTAAGTTTCAGTTTCCCCACCTAAAACATAAGTACAACAGGGGCTGGCCCCATCGTGGTTAAGCCTGGTGTGCTCTGCTTCCGCAGCTCCGGTTCACGGGTTCGGATCCCAGGTGTGGACCTATACCACTCATCAAGCCATGCTGTGGCGGAAACCCACATAAAAATAGAGGGAAACTGGCACAGATGTTTGCTCAGGGCTAATCTTCCTCAAGCAAAAAAAAGAGCAAGATTGGCAGTAGATGTCAGTTCAGAGCAAATCTTCCTCACCAAAAAAAATTAAAAAAAAATAAATAAGAACAATAGTTCCCATTTGAAGGATTAAATGAAACAAGAGAGTTTTAATATTCACCAGGTATCAGTTTTCCATCTCCCATTTTGTTCATATTAAATGTCTTAATTAATTTTTTCAATTCACTAAGTGACAATATAATGTGAATTTTAAAACATAATTTATGAGATCATTCTCACTACATACAATCAGCTGGAAAATAAAAACTTGATTAGGGCTCATTTTATTTTATTTTCTAAGTGTCCTCTAAACAGCACCAACTCCAGAAGTATGTCAGCAAAAATTAGCAATACCAACAGACTATACTTAACACTTAAACAGATGTACGTGTCCAAGAGGCTGCAAGTTCAGTTTCCAGGCAGGTCCGATTTCCTATCAGGCAAATGACTGACCTCCTGGAACCCACATTTGCTCCTGGGCTTAACTGGCCAGGAGGCCCATGCAGATGAATGCACAGTAGTGACCTCTCCACACTGTGACAGCAGCAAATGCTTCACCCACACTCCGTTTTCCTTTAATTCCCAGTAGCCTTTATAAAGCCAGGTGTGCTTCCCGAAGCTTGAGTTCCTCATTAGTGGACCTGTGGCTAGTGGAGTGCTCCCTGGAGTCCCGTGCCCAAAGCTCCATAAGCGGCTTCTTTCCCTCCCTGCTTCAGAAATCTGCACAATCTCTCCAGGAGGCTCCTGAGTCCCGGAGTCCTGCCTGGAAAAGGGTGGCTGTGCTGATAGCGCTGGCCCTTGTCACTGAAGGCAAAGCAACAGACTCCTAACACAGGAAAAGCTGCTGCTTCCTCATTAGGAGGCCACCAGTGCTTCAATTTTTGCCTCCATATTCTTTAAGACTTTACAAACCCAACTGTCAAAAACTGTGGATGGGAGTAGAGATTGGCACAGTCTTTCTGAGAGGCAAGTTGCCATTATTGCTTAAATCTTAACAGTATTGCTACCCTCTGACTTAGTAATTGTACTCTTGGGAGTCCATCCAAAAGAAATCATCAGAGACAAAGACTAAGGCACAAATTCATTCCATGGCTTTTTTATGCTATCAAAAAATTGAAAATAATATTAATGTCCAATAATAAAAAAAGGAATTGACTATATGATTTAAAGAGACCACTAAAATCCTGTTTAGAAATCTTTTGGACACAAGAAAATATTAATATGTTGAGGTTAATGGAAAAGCATGACACACAGTAACTTCAACCACGTAAAATTTTTGTGTTCAAAAAGTCTTAAAGATCCCTCCAGAATGCATCTCTGGGTAATGGAATTATGAGTGGTTTTTATTTTCTTCTTTATCCTTTCTTTTCCTCCCTCATCCTATTCCCCACAGTAGCATTCGATCCTTTATCCATCACTGTCATGATATAAAGATGAGTGGGACAGTCCCAGACATCACCAGGTTCAAGTCCAGCTGGAAAGCACTCAAGGAGACCATTATACCCACAATTCCACTCTGTGAGCCAGAGCTGGGCTTCTAAATCAGCAACATCTCCAGGAAGGGGATGCTCCAGCAGATCTTGAAAGATGAGCAGGGGGTTGGTAGATTGGGGAGGAAATTGAGGGCAGGGAGACATTCCAGGAAGGGAGAACAGCATGAGCAAACCCCAGACACAGGAGAGAGCATTGTAGGTTTGGGGCTACAAGTAGCTCAATGCAGCTGGGGCCAGGCTACCTGGGCATAGGCTGAGGGGAGCTATCACTCCCCAGAGCACATTCTGCCAGTGTCCATCCAAAGGCTGTGGGGACGAGGGAAAACAAAAGAGGAAAGTGGCAAGCCTGGTGACTGAAAATAGGAAGCAGGAAGAACTCTACCTCCTAGTACCGTGCTTGGCACATAGTAGGTGTGCACTAAATATGAATGAATGAATGAATGGCTCAGGGGCAGAGAGAAGCAGATTACAACCAAGACTGCGAAGGGAACCAGTGGGTTGAAGTTCCCCCCCCTAAGGAAGGTGAGTAAAGATCCATTCACACATATGCCCTGTGGTCTCTAAGGACTTATAAGTATTCCAATACAACAAAGGAACAATTCCTGTAAAACCATTAGCAACCAAGCCCTAGATTTCACAGCAAAGAAAGATGAGTGTATCCAGATTCACCACAGCACTAACTAGATGAAAGATGAGTCTACTCTGGCTCAGAGGAAGGACACAGAAGCCACTGCGATACCCTTCTCTCCTCCCCTCTTCCCTCCAAGCCAAGAACCTGTCCTTCAGGCTTGGATACCCAAACTCTGTTGTTTCATTTATAATTACAGACTCCCAGGGTGGGGGAGTGACTTTAAAGCGTACCTACCCACCCCCAAAAAGAAAAAAAGCAATGCATCAATGTCCTCTGCACCAGCAAGCTCCTCCCCAACAACAGGGGTTTCTAATAATTAGTGGACACAAACCCACAACGGGGCCCTCCGGTCCTCCCTCTGGATGCAGACACATCATTGCTGGAGTGCTTTGTTAAGAAGTTCATTATGAAAGAAAACAAAAACCACTTTTTCCCCACAGATCACACTAATGAAGATGAAAACAGTGCACTCTGGAACAGACACTGTGTGGCACAGCAATGCTGCCCAGTCCCCTCTTGTAAAGGTCACCCACACCCACCCCCACCCCCAGGGTGTGTACCAAGGACCCTGCCTCCAGCCAGAGCTGATTCCACCAACTTTGGGCCCAAGCTGGGCCTCTGAGATTTTTCCCCCAGGAATTTAGAATCAGGGCTGAGGGGTCTGCAGGCTACTTAAAATGAAGACTGGTTTAGCAGCTGTGGGGTGGCTACATCTGGTCAAATGTTCATCAAAGCAGAAATGGATGTCTGCAGAGACAGAAAGAAGAATGGAACACAGAGAAGCAGAGATAATATTTCATGCTAAGACAGAGAGACAGACAGACATGCTATATGAGGGCAGAGCTGAGATTTTTTCTTTTAGCTCATCATTGTTACCTAAAACAGGCACAGAGTTAGGAGTTGAACAGATACTGGTTCAATGAATTAAAAGAGAGAGAGATAGAGAGAGAAGCTGTCTGGTTTCTCACCACTGCTCAGCTCCTGGTTTTAGGCCTTGGTGAGGTCCAGGTGGACTCCCCACCCTCATAGTCTAGGAGCTGCCCCAGCATCCTTCCTATAAATGTCTTCTCTTGCTTAAGCTGATCTGAAGCAGATTTCTGTTACTTGCAACCAAAGGAGTCACACTGAGACACCCTCAAGATTGCCTGGCCCTGTGCCCACTTCCTCCCTCAGAGCACCTCTGACACTCTTGTGGGCACCTATCGGGCAGGCCCCAGTGTCCACATCAGCCCAGCTGTTCTCCTCCCTGGGCTCCAGCCCCCTACCTCCAACAGCCTGCTGGATACTTCTTCTTGGATCATACACCCCACCACTCAGCCGACTCCCCTCTGGCAGTGCCTCTCAAACTTCAGGGTGGATCAGCATTCCCTTGTGGGCTTGTTAAAGCACAGATCGCTGGGTCCATGCCCAGAGCATCTGATTCAGTACGTCTGAGATGGGACCTGGGAGTCTGCATTTCTAACAAGTTCCCAGGTGGTGCTGCGGCTGCTGGCCCAGGGACCACACTCCATCCTCGGTACCACCCTCTGCCACTTGCTCGGATTTATCTCCTCTTTCTCTCCCTTGGCGCCCACATCTAGCAGGATCCAAGCTTTGGACTCTTCCTCTGTAGCAAATTTTCTACTCAGCCCTTTCTTATTCTTCTCACAACACTGGCCCCCTTCATTTCATGCCTGGGGGACTGCAAGAACCTTCTAACCAGTTTTCTTTCCCTTTGCTCTGACCAAAAGTGGTCCACCTTGCACATCACGGCCAGATTCACCTGCCTGGGGCACAGTTCTCCTCAGGCCACTCTCCCACGCATAGCCTCTGGCTACTACGAATAAAGCTGCTATGAACGTTTGAGGAAAGTCTTTATGTGGACATATGTTTTCATTTCCCTTGAAAGTCTTTATGTGGACATATGTTTTCATTTCCCTTGGGTAAGTACTTACAAGTGGAGTTCCTGTGACAGATGATAAGTATATGTTTAACTTAATAAGAAACTGCCAAAGTGTTTTCTAAAGTGGCTGTACCATTTTGCATTCCCTCCCTGCTCATAACCTCTCAGTGACTCCATTAGAGTATTAACTATTTTCCAGAATCCTAGGCTTGCCTTTCCAGGATCCTGCAATCTGGCCCATACCTGCCAATCCAGCCAAACCCAACATACCACATGAGTTCTAATTCGGTCTTTACTATGTTCACCCTGTGTCCTTGTTCCCTCTAAATCAAGTCCTACCTCTTCTGTGACTTTTCCCACCCACCTTAGTCTAAAAACGCAAAGGCCTCTCTTTACAAAACACACAAAAACAGGTGAGTAAAAACAATCTAGTTCCACATTTTCCCATCTTTTGTTTGAAAAAGTGTGATTGTAATAAAATATTCCCAGTTTGCTTAAATTGTTACCTACTCTTTATCCATAAAAAAAAAGGATAACTGACGGATTTGTATGTAAAACTATCTACAGTATCACATTGGCAACATTCTTCCATATACTGGGGACAAACAGTTACTGTAACTTTACCAAATGAAAGAACAAAATGCATTTCCCTCCCCCTTGGTAAGTGTCATTTGATCTACAAAGAACACTAATAGGAACAGCTATTTATTCTTACACATGTTACTTATTCAGGGCCTAGGGCAGAGACATACAGTGATATTCTAATAGGGCCCCTCGCACTGCTGGTTAGCAGGGGGTAAACCGGCACTCCCTTTGTGAAAAGCGATTCGATGACATGTATCAAAAGTCCCACAAAGAGTCACACCTGTTTATCCTTCATTCCACTTTATGGAATCCAGCATAAGAAAAACATCTGAAAGACGAAGGCAAAGACTGTACCATTACCTACCATCACACACAAAAAAATCAGAAACAAATGTCTCACAAATAGAAGCATGGCTCTCACATTTCATATATTTATTTATTGTTCATTTATGCCAAAAAGGATTCAATATACACTTAATTGTGCCCAACTTTTGATTGTGTTGTGTATACAGTCATTACAAATAACGTTTACAAAATGTTTGAAACAGCACAAAACTGTTGATATTATCATATTTAGGGAAAAAGTGGAATACAAAATTGTTAACATGTATAATTACAACTTTATATTTTTACAAATTAAGTTCACAAGTAGAAAACTACTAGAAAGATTCTCCACAATGTTACTGGCAGTTGTGGTGGGATGGTGGAAAGAGTAATAACTTTTCCTTTCTATTTTTATATATTTTCCAATCAATGATGAGCTCGTTTTTAAAATATATCTTAAAATAAATATAGAAAACAAACAGGGCATGGGTGTCAGGCGTTCCCTATCATATAGCTCAGAGAAAAATCACCTGTTCTTGATATAAGTGTGTATCAGATGACAAGAACAAAAGGAAGACAAATGCAAAGAACACACAAAGGATTCGGAAGACCTTTGTTGTCAGCCAGTACACGCTGCTCAGAATCTCTTAAATACAAGATTCAAAGGCACAAATGCAAGTGGTGACAGCCCTGATACTTAATTTGACAGGATTACAGAAAAAAGAGGCAAACACATGTGATGTTGGAAAGGCACTTTCAAATATGACAGAACGCAGATTGTGTTTTAAAAGGTTGGCGGTAGAGGAGTAACAGCATTTATCCTTATGGTTTCAGAACCTCCCTGGGTCTGTGTAACAAGTTCACTGTGACAGCCTGGAATGGTAGAGAACTGGTCTGAAGACCTGAATTGCAGCCTGAACTCTGTCACTCACTAGTGGAGCCCTGGGCTAGTCAGCCTCTCTGCTCTTGTTTTCCTCATCTGTAAAGTGGGAGGGTCTTGGTAGCGGTTCTTTTGGTCTAAGTAACAGAAGCTGACTCAAGCTGGCGTAAGCAATAAAGGGAATTTGTGGGGAGGACACTGGGGTAGTGCAAGCACTCAGCAGCTGGGCCTTGTAAGTGTGTGGAACCAGGGACTGAAGAGTCCTGGGAAAGCCATGCAGCATTTCTGCCACCTCGGCGTTCTCTGAACATCTTTGTCATTCTTCCTTCTCTGCTGGCCCACCTTCGACGTGCTCTTCGTGGCAGAACACAGCCTCCACTCCTCCTCGTTCTTACTCTTTACAGCTCCTGCCTCGTGAATACCTGGTCTCTTAGCTCAGGCTACCATAAGAAAATACTACAGACTGGGTGGCTTAAACAACAGAAATTTATTCTCCCATAGTTCTGGAGGCTGGAAGTCCAAGATCAGGGTGCTGCCATGGCCAGGTTCTAGTAAGGACTTACAGATGGCTGCCTTCTCTTTGTGTCCTCACATGACAGAGAAAGAGAGAGAGAAAGAGAGAAAGCTCTCTGGTGTCTCTTCTTATAAGGGCACTAATCCCATCATGGGGGCTCCACCCTCATGACCTCATCTGAACCTAATTACCTCCCAAAGGCCTCACCTCCAAATACCATCACATTGGGGGTTAGGGCTTCAACACATGAATTTTGGGGGAACACAATTCAGTCCATACCTACTAGCTACCTCTGAATCTCACTTCTTTGTTGCCAGGAGAGAGCAAATATAATTGGTTCAGTCCGAGTCAGGTGTCCACCTCTGATACAATCAGCCATAGCCAAGTGGAGAGGGGGGTCATGCAGCACAAACATGGCTCCCAAGAGCCTCTTCTGATCTCCAGGCCTATCTTTACCCTGCCACCTGAATGAACAGCCATAGGGCAGCAGGTCAAGAAGTATTCATTTCCTCCTTGTCAAAACTAAATGCTCATTGAGGTAAAGGTCATGCCTGTCTTACTCAACACCACCTCCCCATGGCCCATCACAGAACCAGGCACACAGATGTTCAATGACTCTGTTGTTGCTTTTTGGATAAATGAGGCTGGACTTGCTGAGCAAAGGATAAAGAATTTGTGCTCCAAGGATACATACAGACATATCATCACCTTCTAGGAGCCAGAGTATGCTTTCCACCTTAACAGTCAAGAAGATTTCTCTTCAAGTCAACTTTTCTTCTTTTTATTCTTTCTCAGACAAAGAAAATTGTCATCTACCATTCCTTAGAAACCCCTCTATATGTATGTTGAGCAATAACAATGTACAAAGTGTATTGAGGAGGCTGTCTGCCTTCAAGGGACTGAGACCTGAGCCCAAGTGGTAAGCCATCAACATTGGTGAAGTTAAAAAAGCAAATTTATGAGTTAACAAATAAAAAAAAAACAAGTGAGATGTCTGAGGACAACTCGATATTGCCCAATGATTGGTGCTAGCTAGCAGTATGTGCTTTGAGGTTGCAGGGCAAAGAATCCACTTTAGTCTAGAATGGTCCAGAAGAAAAAGTAGGCATTACAAACACGTAGGATATAGCTTGCGGGGGGTGGGGGTGTTCAGGAGAGGGGTAGCAATGACTCAAGTCAAAGCATGGAAAGCTCATGACATATGTAGGGATGGTCATGGAGAACAGTGAAAAATAAGGTCATTTAGAACTGCACTGTGGACAACCTGGAACATCAATGCCAAATTCTAGATTGGATTATTAAAATGACTGAGAGCACTAGAAAGGAAAGAGACAGGGACCTGGAACCTGCAGAGGTTCTCTAATGATGAACTGTCACTCTGGGGAGCCTTGTTTCCTCTTACAACAGGGAGGCCAGCAGGGGACTATGGGTTTTTCAAGGTAATGGGCACTGCATTAGGTTCCTAAGGCTGCTGTAATAAAGTATCACAAACTTGATGGCTTAAAACAACAGAAATTTATTGTCCCATAGTTCTGGAGGCTAGAAGTCTGAAATCAAGGTTTCAACAGGACCACACTCCCTCCAAAGGCTCTAAGGGAGAATCCTTCCTTGCCTTTTCCCAGTTTCTAGTGGTTGCCAGCAATCCTTGGTGTTCCTTGGCCTGTAGAGGCAGCACTCCAAAATGCCTCAATTGTCACATGGTATTCTCCCTGCATGTCTCAGTCTGTGTCCAAATTTCCTTCTTCTTATAAGGACATCAGTCACTGGATTAGAGCCAACTCTAACCCGGTTTGAACTCATCCTAACTTGATTATATTTGCAAAGACTCTATTCCCAAATAAAGTCACATTCTGAGGTCCCGGGAGGACATAAATTTGGGGGGGACACTATTCACCCCAGTGCAGACACTGAGTAACTCTTACCCTCATGGGCTAGAAGTTAAAGGCCATATAAGAAAGTGTTCCACTATCATGCACTGGAAGTGGCTCAAAGCACAGCTGTTACAGATGTCACCAAACGAGTCCTTGCACCAGGACAAGCTGGGACGAGATGACTTCCAAAATTCCTTCCGATTCTACACGTGTGGTTCAAGCTTCTTTCAATTATTTCTGTTCTACTGATTCACCAATTTACTCCTCTCTTTCCATTCCCACTGCCAAGACTCTGGTTCGATGCTTGTTGCTTCAAACTTGACATCGATACACTGCTTTCACATCGCTCTCCCTTATAAAAACCTTCACTGGCTCACCCCTGCCTAAAAGCAAAGTTCTGTATTTTGACTTCAAATCTACCTTTCCCACTTGAACTCCCAAGATGTCACTACACTAATTCTCAACCCAAGCCAGTTTGGTCCTTCCAACACAACTGGTACATTCTCACCCCTACACCTAACCTCATACTACCTAGAATGTGCCTCCCTCCCCACAGAAGAGAATCCAAACTGCATTTGGAAGACCATTTACTCCCCTTTCATGCAGCCTCTTGGGACCAGCCAGTCCAGCCCACAGTACTTCGGAATTTCCATGAGTCTTACTGTTTGCAGAAGCACCGGACCCTGACTCTCACTGCCTTCCACTACTAACAATCCTTCCACGGAGACCGGGGATGCAGCAACACTCAGGCAAAGACAAAGCAAAGGCTGTGAAATCACACAAATCTGATGGCTCTCACATTTAAGAGCTGGGCAAATTCCCTAACTTGTCTAAACCTCAGTGGCTCATCTGTAAAACGGAAATACACTACCTACCTCACAGGACTATTATTGGGATTCAGTGAAACAATGTTTGCAAACTGCCAGTGCAACATTTGATACAGAGTATAGATCTGTGTCAATAAAAGTACTTATTTGTAATACATTAAAATGGACCTAAGTTTCGCCTTTAGGTTGGGGGAATGAGGCACAGATTTGTGTCCCTCCCACACCTAGCAGCACACTGTCAAAGACTACTCAGAGCGACAGATAGGTGCAGGTAGGACCCCAGTGAGCATTTAGCTAACCCCGGCCCACACACACTTCATTTTATGAATGGGGAGATTGGGACCCAGGTAGGACAAGTGACTCACCCAAGGTCACAAAACTGTTAAGTGGCAGAGCCATGATTGAAACGGGCCATATCTATTTACCTACATCACATGTTGAAACCAGTTTGAGCCTTGGTTACCTCATTGGCAAAACAGGGACACTAAAGCCCGCCTCCCCAGGGTGCTCTGGAAATACTGCATCAGGCTGGTGATGGAAACCGCCAGGTGTAAGATGAGAAATGGTAACCACGAGCAGCCTGCAGCAGCCCCCCCGGGGGCTGAGCAGAGCGGGGAGCACGTGCCCCATGGGCAGCCACTCCTCAGCTCTGCTGATGCTGCCCAGCTGCAATCACCCTGGGGGGCCAGATCGCTGATTCTTCAAGAGAAGACAGAAACTGGATTTCAGTGTCATATCTCTTAATTTTAAGTGTTGGCAACTGGTTTAAATCTTAAAAACCACAAGGCAAACAAGCACCTGCAGGCTGGTCTAAGCCTAGGAGTGACCATGTTTGTGACCTGGATCCAAGAATAGAAGTGAAAGCAGTTTGCAAACTGCCAAGTAGCATACTGGTGTAAAGGAAGGACTGACCCACAGTGACTGGTATGGTCCATCTACCCAGGAACTGTCTCCAAATTCTCATCCCGAGATCAGAGCTCCCATCCTGAGTGACATCACCCAGCCCCACAGCTCCTTGCCTGGTGCCAGGCATGCTGCAACCACAGCCGACCTCATCTTGCCGCCAGCCTGCTAGCCCAGTGGTGGCAGCTCGGCTGCCTGGCTGCCTAGGTATCCATGTCAGCAGGGGAATTTGCCCATGCCCTGCAGGGAAACCACCTCCCCACCCAGCACCTCATTAAGCTGGATGAGCTGCCTCAAGGGAAGTGCTGAGCCTCAGTCATGGCCCAGAAGATACTTCAGGGCAGGGCTGGCCTGGGATAACCTCAGAATTTGGATGTCAACCTCTTCTGAGATGAGGCAGGCCCAGGTGGGGTGAGCAGGTGGGCGGGGCCGAGCCCACCAGGACAGCAACCCCAGCAACTGGGCTAAACTGTTACAAAGGAAGATGGACAAGAGCTTCTTAAATTGATTCTGTTGGGTTTAAGTGGGCGGAACCACACTAACAACTCACCAGCCACTCCTGCACTCCTCACCTGCTCTTGTCTCCCCCAGTGTGTGTTGGGGTGGTGGGGAGGCAGTTCCTGAGGGTCCTGCCTTTTTCCTCCTTGATCTCTTGTCCTCAACAGCTCCTCACCGTGAACCTGATAGCATCTCGATACTTAGACTTTTCTGATGAGACCGATGGTGATATTAATGAATATGATTTTTGGATATGGTATAATAAAATGTGTCAAACATTTAGAAGATCTGCATCTAACTTGGTGAAGCAATGCATGATGTTACAAATTATGAATGGATAAAAGACCTATTCAAAGTATGAGAGAGATCAACCTTTATTCATAAGGTTTCAGATTCCTCATTGCAATTAACCTTGACATGAAGGAGACTTGCAAAACTCTACAATGCTCTCTTCTCACCATTTTTTTTTTGTTCTGGAAAATATAGTTATTTTTAGTAAAAATATGTTATTTATTTTAACATATAATGGATTTTTATTGTTACCTTAATTAATACATACATATTTCAAAATGCCTCCATTTCAATATTTAATATGGCAAATATAGAAAGATGTAAGCCACAGAGACAAAGCTTTTGGGGATCCTCAATTTTTTAAGAGTGTAAGGGCCAGCCCCATGGCTTAGTGGTTAAGCACACGCGCTCCGCTACTGGCAGCCCGGGTGCGGATCCCTGGCGCGCACCAACACACTGCTTCTCCGGCCATGCTGAGGCTGCGTCCCACATACAGCAACTAGAAGATGTGCAACTATGACATACAACTATCTACCGGGGCTTTGAGGGAAAAAAAAGGAGGAGGATTGGCAATAGATGTTAGCTCAGAGCCGGTCTTCCTCAGCAAAAAGAGGAGGATTAGCATGGATGTTAGCTCAGGGCTGATCTTCCTCACAAAAAACAAACAAAAAAAAGAGTGTAAAGGGGTCCTGAAACCAACAAGTTTGAGAACCACTGCTGTAGGGGAATAATCTTGTCCTTGAGTGACATGCTAAAGTACTAGGGGTGAAGGGGCATGAAGTCTGCAACCCACTTTCAGATGGTTAAGCAAGAGGGGAAAGTGTGTATTTGTATAGAAAGAGATGGAGTGGGCGTGCCAAGGTAAGAATAATATAGGTGTTCATTACATTGTAATGAACTTCAGATTATAAGGCTTGCCAGGGTGTCAGCTGCAGGAGCCCAAGTCTAGGGCAGTGCTTTTGAAACTTCAGCCTGCATCAGAAAGGCTAGAGAGCTTATTAATACACAGATTCCTGGGCCCCCCTCAGGTATTCTCATTCAGTAGGTCTGGGGAGCCTGAAAACGTACAGTTCTAATAAATCACCAGGTGAGGTGATGCTGTGGGTCTTCAGACTACATTCTAAGTAACACTGCCCTAGGGCATCCCTCTACAGAGCTTGGATCCTGTTATGGATTGAATTGTGTCCCTCAAGAAGATATACTGAAGGGCAAACCCTTGGTACCTGTGAATGTGACCTTACTAGAATACGGTCTTTGCAGATGTAATCAAGTTAAGATGAGGTCATTAGGCTGGGCCCTAATACGATATGACTAGTGTCCTTATAAGAAGGAGAAAAGAGACACAGACACCAGGAGAAAGCCGTGTGACAACAGAGGCAGAGATTGGAGTGATGCATCTACAAGCCAAGGAAGGCCAAGGATCGCTGACAACCACCAGAAGCTAAGAGAAAGGCATGGACAGATTCTCCCGTAGGGCCTTACAGAGAGAGTATGGCCCTGCAAAGGCACTCAATTCGGACAGCTATAGCCAAAGGTGTCATACAGGGGGCTTTTTATCTCCCTATCTGTTTAATCTATACACAGAACATATCATACGAAAAACTATGCTAGACTCAGACAAAGAAGGACTGAAAATCAGTGGAAGAAATATCAACAACCTAAGATATGCAGATGACACCATCTTACTGGCCGAAAGCAGCAATGACTTGAAACGACTTCTATGAAAGTGAAAGAAGAAAGTGGCAAAGCAGGACTGCATTCGAACACCAAGAAGACAAAAATTATGATACAGAAGAACTATACAGCTTTAACGCAGACAATGAAAACACTGAAATTGTTAAAGATTTTGTTTACCTTGGTTCATTCATCAATTTAAATGGAGACTGCAGCCAAGAAATCAAGAGAAGACTGAGACTCAGAAGGGCAGCAATGAAAGAATTAGGAAAGATCATCAAGTGTAAGGAAGTGTCATTAGAGACGAAGGCCAAAATTACCCACACCCTTGTGTTCTGGATTACTAGGTACGGGTGTGAACACTGGACAGTGAAGGAGGGTGACAGGAAACAAATCTGATTCATTTGAAATATGGGGTTGGAGGAGAGCTCTCCAGATGCCCTGGACTGCCAGAAAGGCAAACAAGTGGGTCCTGGAGCAAATTAAGCCTGAGCTATCGCTGGAGGCAAAAATGATAAAACTGAGGCTGTCCTACTTTGAGCACATCATGAGAAGACAAGAGTCTTGGGAAAAGACAATAACGCCAAGAAAAGTAGAAGGCAGCAGGAAAAAAAGAACACCAAATATGAGATGGATTGACTCCATAAAGGCAGCCATATGCATGAGTCTACAGAAGCTGAGTAGGGCTGTTGAGGACAGGACACTGTGGACATCACTCATTCATAAAGTCACCAGGAGTCAGAGCCAACTTGATGGCACATAACACACAGCTTCCAGAACCGTAAGAAAATACATTTCTGTTGTTTTAAGCCACCCAGTTTGTGGTACTTGGTTACAGCAGCCCTAGGAAACTAATACAGACCCCAAAGAAATACACCATCAGTAAAAGGGTGAACTAGAGATAAGCCTACTACCATGCCCAAAGGTACAGAAAAGGAATATGCCCATTCTTTAGCCATGGCAGTGGGTAGAGAGAAAACAATTATTTCCCCTGGGAATCTGTAACCACTAGCCTGCCCTCACACAAGTAAGCAGCCCAAATTTACAGTACCTGAGTGGTCAAATAAAAAATCTCAAGAATTTACTTTCTAGTGGTCTAATGTTGGTAGTGTCCCAGACCACCTAGCAGAAGCATATGTAAATCTCCAGAGGAATCTGCCTTCAACCAGGTCTCAAAGAATTCCCACAGGTGAAGTCTCAAAGAATACAAGCCCACAGCAAAATAAATAAATAAGTAGGGGCCAGCCCTGGTGGCGTAGTGGTTAAGTTTGGTGTGCTCCACTTCAGCAGCCTGGGTTTGCTTCCCGGGGGCAGACCTACACCACTCGTCGGCAGCCCTGCTCTCGTGGCAACCCACATGCAAAATAGAGCTAGAAGGGCACAGATGTTAGCTCAAGGCCAATCTTCCTCAGCAAATAAATAAATAAATAAATAAATACTTTTAAAATTGGAAAACATACAATGTACCTTGATTGAGAGCCAAGAGAAGCAAGAGATAGTTGATTCAGACCTTCAAAAAGAGTTTAGATGCTAGAATTATCAGACTCAGAATATAAAATAAATGTTTAATATGTTTAAAGGAATAAAAGTGAATTTAAAATACAAGGGAGGAACAGAGACCTTAAAATATGACCAAACAATTTGAAACAGAACTAAATAGAACTTCTAAAATAATGTAAAAGTCAATGAATACATTCAGCAGCTGATTAGATATGGCTGAGGAGACAGACATGAAGAATATTATTCATAATGCAGCAGAGACAGGAAAAAGAACCAGAAATAAGAAATGAAGAGATAGGGAAGACAGAGTAAGAACATCTAAGATATGTCTAATGAGAGTGCTGGCATGAGAGGGAAGAAGGAATGGGGTGCAGAAGCAATGTTGTTAACTGTCAATAAATTTGAAAAATTACTAAAATGAATGAAGTTCTAACCTAATATTGACTCAAGAAAATACAGAAAATCTATAACAATTAAAGAAATCGAATAAGTAGTTTAAAATCTTCCCACAGAAAAAGCACCTGGCCTTGATGATTTTACTGGCAAGTTCACCTATTTTATATGCAAGAAGGAAACCCAATCTTACACAGACTATTCCAGAGTATATTAGCCCCAATTTAGTTCATGAGTCTAGCATAATCTTGATAGCAAAACCAAACAAGGACAATACAGCCAATATCCATCATAAACACAGCTCAAAAAAAAAAAAAAAAAACCTAAATATTAACAAATTGACTCTAGGATTGTTCTAACAACAACCAAAAAGAAAAACAACTTTATGACCAAATTGGGTTTATCCAGGAAGGCAAAGTTGGTTAATGGTAAAACTAATTAATACAATTTGCCACTTAACAGATTAAAGGCAAAAAAAATATATTATCATCTCAATAGAAACATTAGATAAAATACAATACCATTCATTATAAAAACTCTTAGCAAAGTCAGAAGAGAAGAAAATGTAGAATGATAAAGGATATTTCTGAAAACCCTACAACCAGCACAATACTTTATGGGAAAATGTCGAAGCATTCTTTTTTAAATTAGAAACAAGCCAGGAATGTCTGCCTTCACCACTTTTAGTCATCTTGCACTAGAGATCTTAACCAGGACAATAAAACCAGGAAGCAAAAAAAAAGGAATAATTACTGGAAAGACACAACACTGTTATTCTCAGACGACATGATTATTTATCTGGAAAGCCCAAAAGAATCTACAGTTTAGTAAGGTTGTATTCTTCTAACAAACAGTTGGAAGATGAAAATTTTAATAAGATACTAGATACACTGGCATCAACAAATATCAAGTACCTGGGAATAAATCTAACAAGTGATGCACAAGACATTCACAGCAAAAATTATAAAATTTTATTGAAAATCATTAAAGAAGACCTAAATAAATATAGATAGGTACCATGTTTATGGTTTGGAACGCTCAATATCTTAAGAACATCAATTTTCTATTGTCTCATACATTCAATGTTATTCTAAACAAACTCCTAACAGATTTTTGAGTGAGTGAGTGTGTGTGTGTGTGTGTGTGTGTGTGTTGTACACAACACATAATTCTAAGATAATTCTAAATATGTATATGGAAGAGAAGAGTGCTAAGGCACTTTGGAAGGTGGGGGGACCTGCCATGTCAGATATCAAGAATGTTCATAAAGCTGTAGTAATTAAGACAGTGGTACTGGTGCAGGGCCAAACTGCTCAATGGAACAGAATAAAGAGCCCAGAAACAGACTCAAACATCTATAGAAACTTAATTTGTGATGCGGTTGGGCATTGCAGATCTAAAGAGAAAAGACAACCTTTATAATAAATAGTGCACAATTGGTCTTTTCTTTCCCTCTCTCTCTCTCTCTCTCTTTCGTGAGGACTAGTCCTGAGCTAACATCCGATGCCAATGCTCCTCTGTTTTGCTGGGGAAGACTGGCCCTGGGCTAACATCCATGCTCATCTTCCTCTACTTTATAATGGGACGCCCCCACAGCATGGCTTAACAAGCAGTGTGTCGGTGTGTGCCTAGGATCCGCATCTGCGAACCCCGGGCCACGGAAGCGGAGCGCACACACTTAACCACTGCACCACCGGGCCGGCCCCTGGTTTTTCTTATGGTAAAAAAAATTCTGGAGTCCTACTTCATATCATATACAAAAAAAAATCTCAAGATGGATTAAGAAATCAAATGTGAATGGCAAAACTATAAAACTGCTAGGAGCAATATAGGAGAATATCTTCATGATTTCAGGTTGGTAAGGTTTTCCCAGGACACAAAAAGTATACACTATAAATGAAAAAATTGATAAACCCATTGCATTAATATTAAGAACTCCTGTTCATCAAAATACATCATAAAAAATGAAAAAATAAACCACTGACTGGGAGAAGACATTTGTAAGACATAAGTGACAGAGGATTAGCATCCAGAATATTTTAAAAACTCCTGCAAATCAGTAAGATAAGGACAAGAGAAAAACTGGCAAGATTCGAACAAGCTCTTCACAGAAGGGAGAACATGAATGGGCAATAAACATATGAAAAGATGCTCAATCTTATTAGTATTCAGAGAAATGCAAATTAAAACCATAATGAGATTCCATTTTATACCCACCAGACTGGCAAAAATTCTAAAGTGTGACAATATCAAGTGATGGTAAAGATATGGCTCAACTGAAATTGTGTATTTTGCTGAAGGGAAAACCACTTTGGGAAACAATTTGTGAAGAACAAAATGTGGAAGGGACTTGCCAGGCCAGATATCAAGAATTTTCGGGCTGGCCCCGTGGCTTAGCGGTTAAGTGCATGCGCTCTGCTGCTGGCGGCCTGGGTTTGGATCCCCGGGCGCGCGCACTGACGCACCGCCTCTCCGGCCAGGCTGAGGTCGTGACCCACATACAGCAACTAGAAGGCTGTGCAACTATGACATACAACTATCTACTGGGGCTTTGGGGGAAAAAATAAATAAATAAAAATTAAAAAAAAAAAAAAGAATTTTCATAAAGTTATAGTAATTAAGACAATGTGGTCCTGGTGCAGGGTCAGACAAACTGACTAATGGAACAGAATAAAGAGCCCAGAAACAGACCCATACATCTATGGAAACAATTTATGTTACTTGGTCAAGTGAAAGATGCATATACCCTATGCCTCAGCCATTCCATCCCTAAAGAAATTTGTGCACAGGTTCACCACACCTATAAGAATGTTCATTGCAGAATTCTTTTCAAGAGCAAAAGAGAAAAACAAAAATCTAGAAAGAACCCAAATGTCCCTAAACAGTGGTATATTGATACAATGAAGGTGTATCAATTCTATTCTTCAAAGTGGGTGGTGAGTAAAGGAGTATTTATTGTTTTGTTATCCATTATATCCTAACCATTTCTCAATAATTTTTACAAATCAAAGGGAGTCCAAAAATGGAGACAAAATAAGATGTCAGAACACCAAAGTGTCCTCCTTTCTGTAGGCTGTTCTTAAATGAACTCCCCTCAGCTTGGTGGCAGCCAGGCCAGCAGTTATGGGTTTGGTGGCTGAATAATGGCCCCCAAAGATATCCAAGTCCTAACCCCTGGAACCTATGAATGTTACACTATATGGCAAAAGAGACTGCAGATGTGATTACGGATTTTGAGAAGGAGAGATTATCCTGGATTATTCAAGTGGACACTAAATGTAACCACAAGTGTCCTAAGAGGGAGGCAGAGAAAGATATACAGACAGAAGAGAAGGCAATGTGACTACAGAAGTGGAGACTGCAGTAACGCAGCCACAAGCCAAGGAATGCCAAGAGCACAAGACGCTGGAAGAAGCAAGGGATGGACTCACCTCTGGAGCACCCAGAAGGAAACAGTCATGCCAACACCATGATTTTAGTCCTGAAAGACTCATTTCAGACTTAATGCCTCCAGACTGTAAAAGACTAAATTTTTGTTGTTGTAAGCCACTGTTTGTGGTCATCTATTACAGCAGCAATCTGTTATAGTGGACTAATACAGTGGGTAAGGATGCTCAACCTCACTCATCTCCTTGTCCCAGATTGTTTTCACTCAGCACACCCTCTCCTCTGCCTTCTCTCTCAACATTGAATGTCACATTGTCTCCCAGGCAGAGAGATACAACAGTGGTTTAATCCCTTCATATATCAGATGCACCACTTCCCCTGCTCAAAGGGCTCCTCCCTACAATTTCCAAGCAAAGCCAGAAAAGTCTTTCACATATACCCACAAAATATCCACCCAATGGAAAGAGTACTGGCAGGCAGGAGGGACATCTGAATTCAAATCCAAGTTTCCCACTGACTGGCTATGTGACCTCATAAACTTCTCAAAGATGGAACTCATTCATCTTTATATCCCTGGTTTCTGGTATAGTGCTTGGCACAAAGCAAAGAGTCAATAAATGGGCAGTGAATCAATCAACCAATGAATCAATCAATCAATCTTGAACAAGGATGGAAGGACTACCCACTGGAAAAGAAAATCTTTCCAATAACTCTTACCTCTCTTCCTCCACAACTATAAGGGAAAAGATTAAAATCATAGAGTTTTAGAGTTGGAAGGTCTTAGGGTTGGAAGCCTGGAGCTCATTGCCTCACATTAGCACCAATTACTAGATATCTTTTCCTTCTATCAAGCCAAAAATTTGTCTTCTAGTCACCCACTGGTCCTAGTCCAACTCTCTAACCACATAAAACAAACCTCCTTTCTTCCACATCAAAACACTTTCAGAAACTGGACACCTGGCCTCAAGTCTTGGCCGAGCCAATCAGGCTACTGACCTTGATGAATGACCCCTCCAGTCCCATCATCCTTATCTGGCAAACAATAGCCTGAGATCACTAAGATCCCTTCTAGCTCCAAGATGCAGTGTAGAAAACATCACCCCCTTGGTGTTCAATCCCTCATCATTCTAAACTATCCGTTGGGTTTTTAATTTCAATACTTTATTTTCTACTTTTCCTGTGGGCCCAGTCCTCTCCTCGTTCCACCCCAGTATCTGCTGCTTTTTTATATTTTCAACTCTTTACTTATTTTTTCACTTTAGAAAGACTTATTCTAAGGTCTCTAAGTAATATTTATTTTATATGAATAATAACTAATATTTATTTACCTATTTACTTACTTATTTGTTTGTTTATTTCTGGAGGGCTAATCCTGCTGCTTGTAGTGGCTGTTAACTCCTGCTTAGGGAGGTTGTTGCCTCACGTGTTTTGTAATTTTGGAGTGTGAATTCAAATAATTCTGTATAAGGAGTATTGAGAGCTCTTAGAGACTGGATTAATTTCTGCCAGATGCCCAAGAGTAACACTGGCCCAGGACCAATTTTTATGTTAAGCTCTCAGCAGGGGGTACTGAGACCATGCAGGGTGTGTTAATCTAAACTCCAAATCCATATGAGGACAGGTCCATGGATGGTTTCAAATTCCCAAGGGAGATTTTCCCCCTACACGAACCCAGAGCACGACAGATAAGCTCCACTGTCATCTCCCTGTCCTGATGGGTCCATCCTTCCACTCAGGACTAGACTGAAGAATAGCCCTTCAAGTCTCAGCTTTACACAAATGTCCAGCTCTGACTTATTACCTTCACAGACTCAAGGTCCCTCTTTTCTCTATGGAGATATTAAAATCAAGTTGGGCCAATCCTCAAGTTGGTATATTAAAGATGGCTACAAATTATTTGCCACCCTTCCTATTGAGAGATGGAGTTTAATCCCCCCTCTTCAAATCTAAGATGGCCTTAGTGACTTACTTGGCCAACAGAATGCACCAGAAGTGTCATCCTGGGACTTCTGAGACCAGGTCACAAAGAGTCTTGCAGTTTCTACTAATGCTTCTTGGACACTCACTCTTGGAGCCCCGAGCCACCGCATAAGAAACTTGACTATCCTGAGGCCGGCATGCTGGAGAAGTCATGTGGAAAGACCATGGGGAGGCCTCGGAACACATGAAAAGAAAGATGCCCAGGCTGCCACTGCCATTTGCATCCCCCAGTTTAGACACAGATATCACGAAGCAGAGATAAGTATTGTGTCCTGTGTTCTGCCTAACTCCTGGCCCGCAGAGCCAGGGGAGATGATAACAAAACAGCTGTGGTTTTAAGCTAAATTTCACGGTGGTCTGTTATATACCTGCTACAGTACTAGCTTACACCCTTGCAAAATGTTTCCCTCTCTGTCTTGTCTCCTGGGAAATTCCCTCTCTTACTTAAAAGCTCAGCTATGCTTTGAAGGAGATCGATGTTATATTTTATCCAAAATTTTTTATTCAGTTTTATTACTGGAGGGGTTTCAAACTATTTAGTTTTCCATATTGCCAGAAACAGAAATCAAATCCTTCATTTTACATATGAGAAAACTGACCGCTTAGAGAGGTTAAGTTACCTGCCACAGTCACAAATCAAGGTTCTACAAACCTAGGTTTTAAAAAGGATCTTCTAACCCCAAAGGGAACACTAAGTAATCATGCATATATTTTTTAAACACCTACTATGAGCTTAGAACTGCCCTAGGCACTGGCAAAACAGCTGTGAACACGATAAAAGTCTCAAAAGTCATGGAGATCAAATCCTAGTGGAGAGAGACCATAAAAAAGTAAACAAATGAATTAAAAGCCTAGTTTCACCAGCCATCCCACTACTGGGAATCTATCCAACGCACCTGAAATCAACAATCCAAAGAGGCTTATGCACCCCTATGTTCATTGCAGCATTATTCACTATAGCCAAGAAGTGGAAGCAACCTAAGTGTCCCTCGACTGACGACTGGATTAAGAAAATGTGGTATATATATACAATGGAATACTACTCAGCCATAAAAAAAAGACAAAATCGTCCCATTTGCAACAACATGGATGGGCCTGGAGCGTATTATGTTAAGTGAAATAAGCCAGAAAGAGAAAGACAAACACTGTATGATCTCACTCATATGTGGAATATAAACCAACACATGGACAGAGAAAACTGGACTGTGGTTACCAGGGCAGTGGGGGTGGGGGGTGGGCACAAGGGGTGAAGGGAGTCATATATGTGGTGATGGACAAACAAAAATGTACAACCCAAAATTTCACAATGTTAGAAACCATTAAAACATCAATAAAAAATAAAATAAAATAAAAAAATAAATAAATAAAAAAGCCTAGTTTCAGGGAGCGATAAGGGGATAGACCGGTGTGGGGGGTGTATTTTGGTAAAAGGGGTCAGAAGAGGAGACATGTGAGCAGAGACCTAAATGGAGAGAGGGAGAAGGTCATGGACGACCTAGGGGAGGGTGTCCAGGCAGAGGTAACAGCAAGTGCAAAGGACCTTGGATGGGACAAGCTTGCCACCTTCCAGGAACAGTGAGGAGGCTGGAGCTGAGTGAGTACAGGGAGAGCAGTACAAGGTGAGGTCGGGGCAGCGGGCAGGGGCCAGGCCTTGCTGAGTCTTGTGGAGAACGGTAAGGAGTCAATTTTACTCCTAGGGTGATAGGAGGTCTTTAGACAGTTTTTAAACAGCAGGGGAAAGATACGACCTATCTTACATCTTAAACAAATCATTGGAGGGACTGGACTAGAAGCAGGGAAAACAATTAGGAGGGTTTTGAAATGATCTGGGAGAGCAATCATTTTGAGCTGGAACAGGGTGGTAGCAGTGGAGGTGGGAGTCAGTTGGATGGGAGAGTATTTTGAAGGTAGAGCCGAGAGGACTCGCTGATAAGACTGGATTCCACAGCTCATGGGGCCTGGCCTGAAGCATTTACAGATCCCGCTGGATCCTGCAACTTCCTCAGGAGGGACACATGGGAACCAGTGGTTCTCAGCCTCATGTGGTCATGAGAAGAAGTCCTTGCGTGTCCCTGTAAATCCACCGTGACTGCCCGGCATCAGCTGTGTTTCACCACGCCTCTTTCTCCAGGTGGGTCGTATCCCACTCGCCTCTGAGTAGCATGAGCCACTCAGCTCCATATACTGTCTGACAAGCATTGCCTCGGCAGTCTAAACCCCAGTTGTGGCAAAACTACATTTTACACAGATCACAATTAAGCAGCCCATCTGCGAAAGGTTTGTAGCTGGGCACTGGGTTGGTAGACTCCAATTATGCCATTCAGAACTCATAAAAAGTCAGAGTTGGGACCTGTCAGACAGGAAAGGATGAACCACAGTCTAGCACAAATGGATGACTTGGGATTAAATTCTGGTTTACAGCCAAAAACAGGCACCTTAGGTAAGTCCATTTCTTTTCATTTCACAGGGGAGATGATGGTACCCTGTCTCCTGACTCAGTGCTTCTCAAGCTTTGTGGGGGTCTTGTTAAAATGCAGATTCACCAGGTCATGGGTGGGGCCCGGGATTCTGCATTCCTAACTAGCTCCTGGTGATACCAAGGCTGCTGATGCACAGACCACTCTTTAAGTAGTGAGATCCTGACGCATTCATGATCCAACTCATCGGGTATCTACTACACATGAAGAGCCATGAGGGAGACTAAGAAACAGACGTGGTCCTTAAGGGGAGGGAAATGTACAAACCACCACATCACAAGGTACAAAGTAACAGTGCCACTCTGGGGACCCAGAGGACAGAAATATTTCTTCAGTTAGGAGACCCAAGGGAGGTTTCATGGAGGAAAGTAGATCGGGACAAACATGGAGAGTGTAATGAAAATCACAGGGCACCTTCAAGGGCTTTAGCCACGGAACAGCGTCGGTTCTCTACAATTGCTAATTTCTCCTCAAAATTAAGACCTCCTTTTAAACTCACAAACAGAATAAAGAAAAGGGATCAAAAGGGGAGTGAGAGATTTTTCTAATATAAGGAGGTACAGGAGTGTGTTAAGATTCTCCCAGTTGCAAGAGGGAAAAAAAATTCCATCTTACACCAACTTTAGCAAAAAAGGACATTTAGAGGTTTGCAAAGCAGGTTAGGATTCATCCACTCAACATATATGGTGGTCATCGGGGCTGGCCACAGATGTTCAGTAGGATTATACTTCTCCACCTACAGGCTTGGCCATGTGATTTTCTTCGGACAATGAAATGTGAGTGACACATGTCACTTCTGGTTAGAGGTACTTAAGAGACAGTGCCTGATTCTCCATCTTTCTTTCCCTGCCACAGTGAATCCTGGTGCCTTATGTGCAACGACAGCCCCTAAGACAAAGGAGACTGAGTCAGCCTGGACCTCTGGTGATTACAATGAGCAGAGCGCCTCTGCCAACTCACGGTGAATAGGCAGCATAAAGCAAGAAATAAACCTCTGTTGTCTTCAGCCACTGGGATTTGGGAGTTGTTACTGCAGCACAGCGCAGTCCATCCTCACCACTTCAATAAATGTTTAATTAACACAGGAACTATTCAAAGCTTTCATTCTAGGATACAGACCAGCTCAAGGAGAAGCAGTGGGAACTGGTGCCCGAGTAACTAGAATCAAGACTCTTGTGCCAGCTTGCTTCTCTCTCTGCCCATGTCTCATCTCTGTTTATCTCTGCTTTGCCATATTCCCCCTTTTGCCAATAGACCTTCTCCATGTGCCAGGGAGTTTAGCCACCAGTACACTCACCTTCATATCTTTCCAGCTCTGGGCCCCATAGGCAAGGCTCTCCTCTCCCAGCTTCAAATCAAGAAACCCTGGGGAAAGATCTGGTGGCTCAGTTTGGGTCACACACTCACCTCTGGACCAATTTTTGTGCCCAGGGAAAGGTGTAGCTAGGCTTGGGTCACATGGCCACTCCTTTGGCTAAGGATGGGGTATGGCACCAGAAGGGAATGGGAAACTCATTTTGAAGCCCAAGGTAACGTCCACAGACCCCTATAAGGAAGTAGATAAGGTGTGAAAGCATAAGTCACAAGAGAAGGAAAAGGCAGAATTTAACTGAGCTGTGACTGGTGAAAGGCAAAGAAAAAAGGGAAAATGTGGTATATGTGTGATGGTCCTGAGAGGAAAGAGGCAGACTAGAGAGCCACTAGGCTGGACAGCTCCCTATGCTGGCAACAAGAAGACACTTTTGGCCAACATTTTTCAGGTGACTGACAAGGCCTGGTGCAGGGCAGGATATCAGGAGCGGATGTCAACTCAGGTAAAGGATGCTGCTCTCTGTTTACTAATTTAGGGAAGCACGTAAAACTCTGACAGTGGGACAGGCCTTTCTGATCAGGAATGGGCTAAGTCTGGTAGAGTAAATACTGAACCAACGTGTGTGCCCCCATTACCATCCTCCCTGCACGAATCACTGAGGGGACTTTCTCCACTGAGCCCAACTCAGCTTCAAACTCTCCTCAAGACAGTGTCCCAAGGCAGCCTCCTATCAATCATAAGAGATGCAACTCATTTGCCATCCCTGGTCTAGGTACGCACGCCATGCTTGAAGCCCATACCAGACTGTCTGTCAAGATTCCTTCAGACACCCCTCCTGTATGCCAAATATTTGGTCCTTTATCTATATTTCCTTTTTCTCTATAATCCCAAGAAAGCCCCCGGGTGTGACTAAAAAAATGCAAAGGGAAAACAATGTGCTTCTGTGTGAAGACAGATAAGATTTGAAAGTTCAGAACAAACAATATGTATATAACTATTCATCTTCCAATCCATCAAGGCCTTCCCAAGGCAGAGAAGTGAGAAGAAAATATACTCATAGCCCATATGTAACCCTCCTTAGCTCTTGTCGGTTCTCAGAAAAATTCCCACAGACACCAAAAATCCTGGTAACTGATTGGGCATGTGTGTGGCTCACCCTTGGCAATGAAATTCCAAAGGTGCCATATGCAGTGACTACTGCACGGCCAAGTCTTCTCCTTCCCCCAGCTCTTGAAGCCCCCTTGGAAAACATACACACACAACACACCTACACAATACAAAATGGCAGCCTCCCTAGGTGTCCACTGAGGGCCTGACTTCCCTTTCTCTCGTTCTTCCCAGCGCTCTTCCTCCCCTGAAATAATACACTCTCCAAAGAAGATGGCTCACTTCAGAAGGAAGGGGAGGACTGAGTCAGTAATAACCAGGTGAGACCCTCACTTGTCAGCTCACCTTCAAATAAGACACAGTGGGGAGAAGTGCACAAAAGCTCCTTCCCAGCAGGCAGGCAGGATTAATCAACAAAAACAGGGCAGCAGAACAGCAGTGAAATCTAAGCTGGTATTTTTCACTTCCTTGAGGAGACTTCTCTTGTTTATAAATAAACATGGTCTCTTGAGTCAGCTGGGGGAGGTGGGGGGAAGGAAGGGGCCTAGGGCAGCACTGGCTGTTAAGAACTGTTAAGACCTCCAGGGTGAGCCTGGCCAACACCCCTGTCTCAGAGACCAGGAGTGGGGCCCCAGGGGGAGTTGCTCTGAGGGCTCTGATGGTGGGTGAGACCAGCACTGGGACTAGAACCCAAGTTTGCTGACTTCCAGCCCAACATCTTTCCTCTCACAACTCAACTGCAATATTTACCCAGCTCCTACCCTGTACCACGCCACAGTGCCAGCAAATAAATCCTCAACCAACCTGAACCCTCCATTAACGGGATCATTTTTCTGCATTCCACTTTTTAAAAGCAGGCTCCAAAGAAAAGCAAGCTATGTTTAAGAATTTATGGTCTTTTCTTTTTTTTCCATTTGTTTTGCAACTGTTGGGGAACATCTTGAGGACAACTCACATTCCTTAAAGTCTCCTCTACTTGAACATCCCTGACACAGGGCACACAGACTTCAGGCTCCAAATCACAGTCTTAGGACATAGTCGGACCTTCAGCCATCAAAGTAAGACTCTGTTCTCAACATCAGACTGTACTTTCTAAAAACTAACATTTTTAGAAGATGTGCAATGTGGAAAAAAAGGGTTTTTTTTTCCTTGCATAGCTATCAGTTATTTAGAAAATTTGTTGAATTAGGACTCTCTTTTTCCCCATGCAGTGAATTGGAGTTTTGGTACTAACCCCAAGAGTGGTGAGAAGCTCTGGATCCATTTAGCCAACATTCTGGGCCTCGGCCAAAATTCTGTCCAGAGAAAATGAGGCAATACCTGCTCCTTGGAATAAATGCCTCAAGAGACTACATTCCCCTCAAGAAGCCACAGAGCAACCTGTGTGTGTCCCCTCCAGGGCACATGAACATACTCCCCCCATTCTGAAATTCATTCGTGCCTAGGCCTTGAGTTGTTCGTAAAGACACGGTATTTTAAAGGAGGCAAGCAGGCCAGTCCTAAATGACCTACCATGTTCCATGTAAATATCAACCAGGCCCTAACAAGGCCAACCTTGCTACTGCACGAAGTATCTCCTCCTTAATTCTTCCTAGGCTGAGCCAAGGGAGTTAGAAGGAAGACAGCTGGCAAGACAGCAGCGTCTCAAGTTGGCCCTCACTCCACCAGCTTTGCGCTGTGGGTCCAAGCCTGTCCTGATGCCCACTAACCTCCATCCCCAGGGGATAACACTGGCTGGCTCCCCCGCTTATCCCAGTGCCTCTGATCTCCTTCAACACAACCCACCTTTACTGAGCGCACTCAGGTGCCAGGTACTGCAAAAAGAGCCTTGAGAGGGCACGAGAGGTTGGAGAGGGAAATAAGCCACAACCACTGCCCTAAAAACACTCAGAGCTGATGGCGACACAGACATCTATAATCACTGGCTGGCTGTCTCTAGACGCCATTGGCTTGTCTTGAGGCCTCTGGCTGGAAGGAAGACACTCTCTCTCCATCCTCAGAACACAGTGATAGGTCTTCCTTAAATCTCCTTTAATGTGACGCTTACAAAACCATGAAAAGATTGCTTATAGGAAATGGGACTTGTGGACAAAATTGTAGGACACCATATCAGAGGTCTTGGGAGCTTGAAAGAGATTCATTTAGGACAACTGTCAAGGACAGGCAGAGGTGGAAAGGGCATTGGACCAAAAATCCAGAGCCTGTTTTCTTCACCAGCTCATCTCGTGTCCTTGGGCAAGGCACACACCCTCTGCAGTTTTACAGATGAGGGGACTGCTGGATCAGTGGTTTTCATTAGCAGTAAAACCCATATATTTTCCAAATATATAGAACCCCAATATATAAAACAAACAAAAGGGGAGTTGCTCATGTTGAATCAGGGCTGGGGAGCCCAGAGCCCAACCAGTTAGGCTGGGCGGCCCTCAGGGAAGGCAGTTCGAAAACTGCAGGAGTAGATAAAGTCTGAGGGCCCCTTCTAGAGCTCTTACACCCTCTCTTAAGTACCTTGGAGGACAAAAGGAGGAAATCATCATTGATTTGATGCACTCCATGCTGCTTGGCAATTTATGTATCATGTGTCATTGAAATCTTTGCAATAGCAACGTGAGGTTAACTAGCTTGTGAACTAGGATCCCTTGTGATCTGAGCTGTGAACTGGGATCTGCTG
Source organism: Ceratotherium simum simum (assembly GCF_057802395.1). NCBI lineage: Eukaryota > Metazoa > Chordata > Mammalia > Perissodactyla > Rhinocerotidae > Ceratotherium > Ceratotherium simum. Next base: position 1,523,427 of record NC_141910.1, on the reverse strand, counting down.
GCAAGAGGCAGAACTGGGACTTGAACCAAGCGCTTTCTGACTCCAAATGTGGTATTCTTACTCTTTGCTAAGAGGTTTGTGGGAATTTGGGCTGAACTGATAATTTCCCTGAATGGTAAATATATGTGCATAAATGCATTGGGAAAAACATCTTGAAGAATATGCCTCTCAAAATTATCATTTGCTATCTCTGTGTGTTAATAATGTGGATGATTTTCAGTCTATTTATCCATATTTTCTAATTTTCCTATAATGAACAAGGTATTATTTACATGAAACAGGTAGTGCTTATTAGAGTGGTTTTAATAATTCACAACCGACACTTCCATGTTGGGTTTCTATAGAGAATTAGGGATTGGGGGGATAGGCGGTATCTTTGACCTTTTGGAGTTGACAGTGGGAATAACAACTCCATATTCCACAAACTCTCCCTTGGGGCAGAGGGTCCCCAGCTGACCTAAGGGGTAGTTCTTATGGTCATTTAAGTTCTCTGAAGCCCCACTTCTGGGGAGTATGGTTGTTTTAGAAAGTAACAGCAAGTCCCTGAGGCCCCTCCCAAATATATGCCTCTCCTCTCCAACCCCCTCAGCTGCCTTGTATATAAGGGAGAGGGTGCTAATAAAATTACTGATGGTCACATGGACCCCAGACCAGAAGCCCTCACTACCCAGTGCTCCTGCCCCAGCCCAGGAGGATCTATACAGAGTAAGCCCTCCAGCCAGGTCAATTAAACTCTCCGGCCCCACCCTGAGGCCCCCCAGAAGCCACTTGCGAATGTGAAAATCAGAGCAATACTTCAGGGGAGAAAATACCACCCTGAAGGCTTCAGTCAGGCCTGGGGTGGGGCAAGGCGTGTCAGCTGCTTCCCTGCATTATCATACCAGCTCTGCCCGCAGAAGTCTTCTAAAATATTTAACATGCCACCCTGAGGTACAGCACAAACCTCCAGCAGTCTGCATGGAATGAACTTGGGGGCTGAGAGGCATATACACTGGCTTTGGGAGGAAAGCCCAGAACGGTGGGCAGGATACAATGCTGAGAACGACTTCAGAAGGCTGCCTCTGACTGCTTCTTTGGAAATCAGTAAAGGATAGGAGATGGGAGATGTTTCAAAACGTGGGGCGTGATGGTGCACAATCAACCAGAGTCCAGAATTTCTCTTTGTCAGACAAAGAAAAAACCTGAGGTGCACCATTGGTCTGGTCCCCAGACCAATTTCAGCCCCGGCTCCCCTGAGCAGGTGGCAAACCTGTCCTGACTCTGGCAAGAAAGGTTAGTGAAGAAGAGGAACTGGGACAGCCACGCCTATCTCCAAAGGCAAATAAATCCACGAGGGAAGGAGCTCTTCAAGGTCTTCTCAGCTCTGGGGCTTGACAGAGAAAAACGCCCCCCACGCCCACCCGCAATGACTTCATACAGGCCTCACCCGAGATGACTCTGCGCTCTCCAGCAAGGCCTGGGAGGTGTCATCACCACCATCCGGGTGGCTGTCTGTCACTTGGAAATTTCTCGTGAATTCCTGGAGATGCCTGCCCCTATCTCTCCCTCAAACCCCCGCCAAAGGAATCAGACATGTGGACGCGAGGCGTCTACCCCAAGATTCATATATGTCCTCCTAGGTCCTTCACTTGCCTTTGCCGCTGTCAATTTGAAAAACCCAAAAAGGAGTATTTATTCAACTCCATGAGGAGCCCCGCCTCCATCTGGCCACCCTTCTCCGCGCTGACCCCTCCAGGCAGCGCCCCAGGCTCGCTGGGCTCGGTCTGTCATTTTCACCCGACAAAAGCGCGGCGGCGCGGGCGACCCCAGCCAGCGTTTCTCCCAAGGGAGAGAGACGCGCGTCCTCGCGGCGCGCCCATTCGGGGCCTCCGCAAATCCCACCCCGGGGGAACAAAGCGGCCCGGGCGCGGCGAGACGCAGCGCCCCCGGAGCCCCGATGCGCCCGGGCCCGGCCCCGCAGGGCAGCGGCCGCCGCGCCCTGTGCCGCCCGCTCGCCGGCGTCCGCGGCAGCTACTGTACCTGCTAAATTTAGCGGCCGCGGGGTATTAATAGCCGGAGAGAACGGGGCCGGGTGCTGCAGGGGCGGCGCGCAGCCGGGGGCCGGGGGCGGAGAAGCAGGGGGAGGAAGGCAAGCAGGGAAGAAGGCCACTTACACCACCAGCCTGGAGATGATCCATGACACCATGGCGGGCGGGCGGGCGCGGCCCGGGCGGGCTGCTGAGCTGCGGGCGGCTGCGGCGCTCCAGGCACGTCCGTCCGCGCACGGCCCCCGCCGCCAGACTGAGCGCGCCCGCTGCCCTGCCCGGCGCTCGAGCGTCGGCGCAGCCGCGGCACGTTCCGGCGGCGGCGGCGGCCCCAGCCCCGCGGGGCTCGGCGGGCCCGCGGCGATTGGGCGGCGAGGCGGTCGGGCACCAGCGGGACCCGCCCCGCCCCGATGGCCCCGGCCCAAGGCTCAATTGGGGTGGTTCCTCCGCGCGCCCTGATGCTCGGGCGGCACAGGTGGAACCCAGAGAAGGCCCAATTGGCAGAGCAGAGACCCGGGTGCCGCCCCACCCTCAGTGTTATGGTGGGGAAACTGAGGCCTGGACCTGGACCTTTGGAACCTGTCTAGACCTGTTCTGATTGGGATACAGTCATCCCTGACTCGGATAATGCGCTACCCTCAGAAGGGACTTACCTGTGTCCAGACCTGACCCCTCCAATCTGTCCCCCACACGGCATTATCTGCATAAGAAGCAAACCTGGGCGCTTGTCTCCCCTAGTTCAGATTCTAAAGAGTCCCTACGTGATCTGGTCCCTGCCTCCCAACTCATTGCCACCACCATTCCCCAAATATCCCTCTAGCTCTTTCACCTCAGGCATTTTGGACTTACAGATGTGCTGTTCCCTCTCCCCTGTTCATACCCTCCATGCCTCACCTCCTTCTTCAAGACTCAGATAAAGATTATTTCCTAAGGAAGGCCTTTCCTAGGGGGCCACTCCAGCATTTCTGTGTAGAAGTGGCTCAGGGCTACAATCTTGCCAGGAGGAAGCTAGAAGCCGCTGCTGCCTACCACCAGTGCCCTGCTGAGCCATGTTGGAGCCTTAGGCAAAGGCTAAGGCTTTTCATATGTATGTATGGATACATATGGATGTATCCTATACACATTTTTGTGTATTTTTTAAATATTGCATTAAATATTATTTACCTTGATTACTGCATTTTATAGCACTCCCTTAAATTTTCCCACTGAGGCCAGTGCCTCACTCTTCTCACCCTAGTCCTGGTCCTTATCATGTAAGTCCTGGCATGTTATTTTGTTGCTTGGAAAACCTTTGTCCCCTGCTCCTTGGCTCTGCTGTTGCTGCCTTCCTCGCCCCCCTCCGTGGTGCTCTCTCAGAGCACTACGCCCCTTTGCTGGTGCTCATGTCATATATAATTAAGTGTCAGATGTGAGAGGCACAGGAGACAGCTAGCTTGAAGCCATCTTTAAAGAAACCCTGCCCAAGAGGGCTTCCTAGCAGAGACAAGAATTCAGACCTTGGCAGAAAGGGGCTTACATGTACCAGTAGAATGAGACTGTGTGTGTGTGTGTGTGTGTGTGTGTGAGAGAGAGAGAGCGAAAGAGAGAGAGAGAGAGAAGCAGAAGAAACACCTTGCCCACAATAAGGGGACTGCAGATGAGATATCCTCTATGATAAGGGGTCTCCAAAGAACCTATAAAATACCTGTAATATAGTTTTTTTTTTAATTTTATTTATTTATTTTTCCCCCCAAAGCCCCAGTAGATAGTTGTATGTCATTGCTGCACATCCTTCTGGTTGCTGTATGTGGGACCCGGCCTCAGGATGGCCAGAGAAGTGGTGCGTCGGTGCGCGACCGGGATCCGAACCCGGGCGGCCAGCAGCGGAGCATGCACACTTAACCACTAAGCCACCGGGCCGGCCCTATAATATAGTTTTGTTTTGTTTCGTTTTAATGCTGTCTTGACCCAGTTTTGAGGTCCTGGCTAGAGGTTGGTCAGTTCCCCTTCTTAGGCAACAGTTAAGTCCACACCCCCAACCACTCCCGTATCAGGCTCTCACACATCAGACAACTATACACCTGCCTTAATTACCCCAGAGCAAGGTACCCAGACAACCAGGGACAGCTCCTCTGCCCTAGAGCCCACTGAAATTATTCAAATTAGCAATCCTAAACCTGCTTGTCCTGCCTTGCCTTTTCCTTCCACAGAAGGAAACCTCAGTTCCCCTGTCTCCCTCTGAACTTGTAGGCCACCCCAGTGTTGACCCTGAGTGACCCTGCATGGCATGCCGTGTTCTGTCCAGGGAACGGTGGGTGTAACAAAATTACGACTTTCTGGTTTCTCACTCTTGATCTATGTCTAGCCTCACCACACCTTACCCAAGGTAATATGGTCAAAACAATACCCCCACAGGAAAGAGCTTGGAATATCCACTAGAAAAATCAGGACAGTATCTGGCAAATAGGACCTTCCTGAGACCTCTCCTCCCTTCCATCCATGCCCCTCCTGCCACTCCCTGGAGAGGTCAGAAATTTCTGTTGGCGATCTTGTGGGTGGAGAGGGGTGGAATATTGTGGTTCAGAGATCCTTTTGGTGTGAAGATAGAGGAGAAGCAGATCACATGCTGTTTTCCTCTTGGAGCATGCTCTCTATTCCTGTAAATGGAATTCTCAGGTTTGACTACTCCACAGACCTGGATATTTTAATTAAAGAAATGAGACTATTGATGGGATTAAATGTCTGGAGGTCTTTCTATTACCTGAAGAGGACCAGAAAACTAGTGGGACCAACCCCAGATTTCACTCAAGGGTTGGGAAAAAACGTGTTTGACAAAGCAAGCTTCAACGGGTAGATGAAGGGAGAGAAGCAAGTTGCTTTTTTACTTCATTCAATCTCTTTCAGTGTAATTGTTACATTATGTATCACATCTCTCCATCCTAGACCCCTCCAGCATGTCCTTGACTCTGGAAAACAAGAGGCTAGGGAATGGACACAGCCTCCTAGACAATGGGACTCTTACAGCCCTATCAGCTGGTCCACTTGAAGTCCTTTTTCACAAGAACTGCTGTTATGGCCAATGCATATTATCTGTGTTTGCCCCGCACCCTTCCCCTTTCTTCTGGGAAGACCTCTCCATTTTGTATTGGGGAATGATTCTGCCCACACTCCAATCTTCTAAGTGTTATTTTCTCACAGGTCCTTGCTACCTTGATTGGTTCATGGGTAATTACTGGACATAAGCTGGGCCCAAGTTCTCCCCTCGGATTTTGAAAATTAAAAATAGGAAAAAGAGACTTCCACTTCCATCCATTTATATGAAATTCTAGACAAGAGAAAACCTTTTGCTCTACAAATTCTAGGTGCTTCTGCCTCCCTGAACTCTATCAGAGTGACAGAAAGTATCTCAGAGGTTCCCAGGTGCCGGGAATGGGAAAGGGAATTGACTCTAAAAGGGCCAGAGGGAATTTTTGGGTAGTGGAAAAATTCTATATCCTGATTGTGGCGGTAATTACCAACCACAGGCATCTGTCAAAACTCACCAAACTTTACACTTAAAATTAGTGAATTTTATTGTATCTAAATTATATCTCAGTGAAGCTAATTTTAAAAATTAGAAAAAAAATTTTTCATGTGCTATGTGAAGCTCAGTAGTTTTGGGTAATCATGTTTTTTATTGGTCTTTTTTCCTATTGATTGATTTAAAAATTTTGTATATTAAGAAAACAAGCCTGTCAATCCACACTGAAAATGTTTTTTCCCAGTTTCTCACTTTTTTATTTAGACATTGTTCATGGTAATTTTTTTCTTTTCAGAGTGTTCAAAACTTTATATGGTCATATTTATGTATTTTTTGTGGCTTCTGAGGTTTGTATTTTGCTTAGATAGGTTAATTTTACATTAAAATTACATATTAAAGGCGCCAGGCCCTATGGCATAGCGGTTAAGTGCGTGCACTCCGCTGCTGACAGCCCAGGTTCAGATCCTGGGCGCGCACTGATGCACTGCTTGTCCAGCCATGCTGTGGTGGTGTCCTACGTAAAGTGGAGGAAGATAGGCACGGATGTTAGCTCAGGGCTGGTCTTCCTCAGCAAAAAGAGGAGGATTGGCATGGATGTTAGCTCAGGGCTGACTTTCCTCACACACACACACAAAAATTACATATTAAAAATTTTTAATTAAAAAATTTTAAAAAACTCCCCATGTTTTCTGGTTTTAATTTCATACCTTTTATATTACAGTGTACCTGGAATTTATTTTAGTGTGTGGGTTAGCTGGTTGTCCTAACACTATTTATTGAACAATCTACCATTTCTCCCTTAATTTGAAAGGTCATTGCTATCATATACTGTATTTTTTATTATGCAAGAGTCTATTTCTGGACTCTATTCTGTTCTGTCCATTCACTCATGAGTTACTACTAAACAGTTTTAATTACAATAGCTTTTTGTAGTATGTTTTACTATTAGGCAGGGATAGTCCTTCCACTTCTTTTCAGAATTTTTCTTGTTATTCTTGCCATTTATACTTTCATAAGACTTTAGGGTCATATTATCTCATTTCAAAAACTTCCAGTTATTTTTAATTAGAAGGAGATAAAATTTGTCAATTAATTCAGTGAGAATTGCCATCATTACACTATTTAGTCTTCCTGTCCAAAAGCAAGAATTTCTTTCCATTTATTCAAATTTTCTTTTATTGTCCTTAATGGCATTTAAATTTTTTCTTTAAGTAGATCTTGCACATTTCTTTACATTGCCATTTTAACTAATGCATTATATTCCATTGTGTAAATATATCATAATTCATTTAATCAATCTCCTATCATTGGACATATAGATGGTTTCTAATTTTTACTGATTAAAAATAACCTAGCAGGGCCAGCCTGGTGGCACAAGCGGTTAAGTGCACGCGCTCCGCTACGGCGGCCCGGGGTTCGCTGGTTCGGTTCACCGGCGTGTACCGACGCACCACTTGTCAAGCCATGCTGTGGCGGCGTCCCATATAAAGTGGAGGAAGATGGGCATGGATGTTAGCCCAAGGCCAGTCTTCCTCAGCAAAAAGAAGAGGATTGGCAGATGTTAGCTCAGGGCTGATCTTCCTTACACACACGCACACAAAATAACCTAGCAATGAACACATTGCTACATATTTTAATATGCCCATGATGATTTTGTTAGGATAAATTCCCAGAAATTGAATTTTATGGCTTTTGATGCATAATGCTAAATTAAGTTCCAAAAAAGTTTGTTCCAGTTTTTGAAAATTTTATGGCTTAAATATGGTATAGTAAAGTCTCATTATACAATCAATAACATACTCGAATTAAATTTTATGTGTGTGTGAGAGAAAGACTGAGAAATTGTGCAGGGGATTCTGCCTGTCATTCCACTTCATGAGCTCATGAGAGGGTGCCCTATCGTGATGACATGGGAGATGTGGCTCTGCTGTTTCCTCAGTAGATCTCAGTTCCTATGGGACTCTTGTATGTGAGCATGACCATCTGGTATGTGATTCTAATGTTCATACATCCATGTTTTTCATACAACATGATGCTAAGCACTTCCAATGCTTCAACTGGAAATGAACACAAGTATAAAGTGATCTGATACTTGAGGAAAAGCTACTTGTGTTAGACCATTATAGACCATATAAGTAATTTTTTACCATATACAATTTTTTGCTTTAAACTTTGATATCGATATGGAAACTTAACATAAGGTACAGATACACCAGAAGTGGTTTACCATGAAGATAAAACTTCATTTTTAGGACCTCTCATTTTTCTCTTTTAAGGCTCTGAGCAGGACCCTAGTAATATAGTCATATGATTATATGTGCAAAAGTAAAATATTTTAATTAAAATCTGTTAAGGCAGCTGTTTTTCCCACTCTAACTCTCAAGCATACTTCTTTTTGTGCAGAGTATTATCCAAGTGGCCAAAGGCATTTTGGGGAGCTGACTAAGGTGAAATTGAGTCGGGAATACATTTTATTAGGGTTTGGAGAGATATATTTACAGGGTTGCAGTCATTTCCATGTCTAGTTAAGTTATGGCTACTCTCCAGTAGAGGAATGGCTTCCAAAAACACTCCTACTGCCCACTGTGCCCAGCTTCGTGACACAAAGGTGCAGAGCTAAAGATTGTAGCATGGGGTGAATGTGTCCTGCAGGCTTGGCCCTGGAAATGTTTGGATAGTGGAAGAGAACAAGTTTTGAAATGTACAGAGCCAAAATCTGGTCTATGACTATTTTTCCAATCATCAGGTATATAAAACTGTAAGAGGAGGATTCAGTTCTTACTGAACTGCCTAGTCAAAACAGTTCTCTTCTTTCAGGAATATACTCAGTAATACAATGTATACAATTATAAATATACTATATCTATTTTTTACTTTTGTGATGGGCATGATGAGAAATAGATGTATCACGATTCCTGTATTTATACAGTTTTTGAAAATTTTATGGCTTAAATATGGTATAGTACAAACTTATAGCAGTACAAACCTATAGCAGTATTACAAAGAGGGAGTAAATCTGTGTGAAGTTACATATTTTATGAATTCCAACTGTAAATAAAAAACATTTCAATCAACCATGCTAGGATAAATACTAAATTATATTTCTATCCTCTCCATAGAAAATGCTAATACAAAATTGTTGTTAAATGAGGAAATGATGAAAGAATATGCAACCAGAAAAGATACAGAAAAAAATATTATAAGGGAGTATTAGACAATTAATAAAAATACTATGTTATTTTTACTGGCTTTAGTGACATTTGTGATTCTTTTCAGCTTTTTAAAATTTGTAATTTGTTGTGATTTATTTTTCCATTCTAAAAAATATTCACATTCATACTTAATTTTGCATTCATAGTTTTGAGGGAACCAGCTCCCAAATTCTTTTATGTTTCAGGCCTCAGAAGGCTGTATATGCCCCTGCATATTTTATTGTACCGTATTTAATTCGTATTCCCTACTGTGGTCAGTGAGATTGAATTTCGTCTGTTAATTAGCCATTTCTGTTTCTTCTTTTGAGAATTGCCTTTTCTTATTCTTCACCATTTTTCTCTTGGAGTGTTTTTGCTATGTTCTTATTGGTTTGCAAGAGTTCTTTGTATAAGGATACAAACCTCTTGTCTGTTATGTATGTTAGAATTTTTCCACTCTTCTTTTGCTGTTTAAATTTACCTAAGGTATTTTTGACATACAGGATTTAAAAAATATATATTCATTTATGTTTTATCCTAATACAGCAACTAATCTTTATCCCTAATGGAGAAAGTTTACATTTATTCCTGTTCTATTTTGTCTTTGTCGTTTGTGGCAAGTGTTCCAGTCCTATCAAATTACGATTAATCTTGTTATCAGTGGTATTAAGTATTATAGCCAGTGTATCTATGAGATTGCTTTCAGCTGCAAGTAGAACACCCAACCAAACAATAGTTCATTTTTCTCACGTAACAAGAAATACACGAGAGATTGTGGGTATAACAGCTCAGTGATATCTGGGCCTTGCGTCAGCCTCTCTGTAATACACTTGGCCTTTCTCTCATGGCGAGGAGAGGGCTGCAGCAGCATCAGATAAGAGGTCCTCACACAACCATGTTCAAAGGCAGGAAGGAAGGTGCAGGGGACTCGCACATTTTTAATAAGGAGGAAATACTTCCCAGAAGCACGCCCCCCAACACCACCCCACAGACTTCATCTTATATTTCAGAGGCCAGAGCAGGGTCAAATGGTCACCCCAACCAATCCCTGGCAAGGGGGAAGGAATGTACTCTGACTGGCTTGACCCATTTATGATTTTTTTTCACAGGGGCTGGGTCATCTTCCCTGAGCGTGTTGCTGTCTGATATTGAACAAAATTGGGGGTAGGATAGTCAGAAGGAATGGTGAATGGCAGTTCCATGGGCAACCAGCAGTGTCTTATCTACAAGATTCGTAATATCACTGTATTAGTTTGCTTCAGCCTCCATAACAAATTATCACAAACTAAGTGGCTTAATACAACAAAAATGTACTCTGTCACAGTTCTAGAGGCTGGAAGTCTGAAACCAAGGTGTTCGCAAGGCCACACACCTTCTGAAGGCTCCAGGGAAGAATCCTTCCCTGCCTCTTCCTAGGTGGTTGCTGCAGTCCTTGGTGTTCCTTGGCTTGTAACGCATCACTCCAATTTCTGCCTCTGTCTTCATGTGGCCATCTTCTCTTTGTGTCTATCTGTGTGTCTTCATGTGGCCTTCTTATAAGGACACCAGTCATTGAATTTAAGGCCCACCCTAATCCAATATGACCTCATCTTAACTAATTATTTCTGCAAAGACCCTGTTTTCTTTTTTTTAAATTTTATTTATTTATCTATTTTCCCCTCCAAAGCCCCAGTAGATAGTTGTATGTCATAGCTGCACATCTTTCTAGTTGCTGTATGTGGGACGCTGCCTCAGCATGGCCCGAGAAGTGGTGCGTTGGTGCACGCCCTGGATCTGAACCCGGGCCCCCAGCAGCTGAGCGCGTGCACTTAACAGCTAAGCCACGGGGCCAGCCCAAGACCCTGTTTTCAAATCAGGTCACATTCATAGGAACTGAGGGTTAGGACTTCAAGATATCTTTTGGCGGAACACAATTCAATCCTCAGCAATCACCGTCTACGCCTATGTCCAAATCTCTGACGTAACACTGAGAGAACAGAACCTAGGACAGACCCTCCGCACACACTTCCAGCGGCCTCAGCTGTAATAGTCAGGTGTCCTATTCCACATTACGGCAGTCTTGATAACTTATGTTCTAAAAACTCTCTGTTTTCCCGAAAGAATCTCTGTTAGTGCCAGTCTCCCAGCCTCCAGCCTTTCCTAGAGCCCACTCTAGAGCATTTGACTTACCTATGTGTCACATGGCTTAGCTCCTGTCAGCTTACTCATCCAATGGCAATTCTTAAACTTCCTTCAAATAACCCCACCCTATCTGCCAATTCTCTCCTCCAAGCTCAGATAAACCATTAGGTCAAAGTAGCTTCTTTGGGGGCTACTGACAGCTTTAGGAGGAAGAAAGGAAGGAGGGAGGTTAGGAGGAAAAGGAAGAAGGGAGAGGAAGGAAATATAAACAGTCTGGGTGAGCATAACCAAAAAAAAAAAAAAGGAAAGGAAAATAGAGAAAGGAATGGAAGAAAGATATAATAAAAAGAGAGTGGTGCCAAAATTGGGACTGAGAAAGACAGGCTTCAAACAATGGTCTCAGCTACTCATTGGGTTCCCAGCTATATCTAGAAAAACCCACACCAAGGCATTAAGCACTGGGGCAATCTCAGGGGTCTGGTGGGGAAAGGAAAGGAGAAACAAACTTAAGCTTGAGCCCTAGACCTGGTTGAGACATCTCTGAAGTCCACCTGGCCTGCTTGACCCACATCTCATCTTCCCAGTATCCTGATTGAGCATATAAAGAGCTCAATCACCTCCTACTGAGTGTGCCCTCAATACTCTCATAGCCAACACTAGCCTTTGTCCCCAGGCTATACCAGGGCAACTCTGGACCCACCTGAGCCCAGGAGACCGTGGCAACTTCAGCACCATCTTCCATAGGCCCCCCTTGGTTCTGAGCTCAGAGAATGAGGCAGCAGCGACAACAAAACAGTTGCTCGCAGATCAACCTTGTGAATGTGGGCAGCAAGTTCCTCTCAGCACTTTGGAACTAAGTGAGAAGGCAATTTGGAGCCTCTGACTAGTGGGTTGGAAAGTGGGAATATTTCTGGGCATCCAATAGATGGCGCTTTCTATACCACCCCAAACACGCTGTGGGACTTTCTCTCATTCTGTTAATGGACTCCTGCTGATATGACTGTGTAGAACAGAGGTCCATGTAAGGTGTAGATCATAGGGTCACTAACTCCATTCACACTGTCCAGAGGTTGTGTCCAGAAGCTCTGGACACCAGGAAGATAACTATGGTATGAAATGAGAAATGGTCAACATTTCCTTAATACTCAGCCTGATATTTTAAGCCAGGGTCAGTGGTCTCTGCCTCAGGATACCCATGGATTTTGGTCATGTCCTACTGAGGTACACAACACATAGGGTGGCTGCTTAACTCATGGGGAAATATCCAGATATGGGAAGGTAGGGTCCAAGAGGTCAAGTCTGGGCTGTTGACACCTCCTCTCTGGCCATAGTTGATTGTTCCAGAGGTGTGTACCTGACTCAAGACAGGCCAATCAGAACACTTCCTTGAGATTTTTTAAGCTGGAATAAGGGAAATGTAATAATCCTGCTCTGATGAAGGATGCATCAGAAGCTGTTGCCCTCATTTTCCACTTTGTGTAGAAGAAGATCACCAGGATTAGGAGGAATTTAAGCTGACATACAAAAACAAGAGAAAGGAAGAAAGTTGTCAGCAGCATTTAAACCTAGACAGAACAGACACATGACCAGAATGCCATGTAAAGTAAATGTATAGGTATAGTAAATAGGTATTTGAACTTATCTCCCTGATTCTCCAGATCATGAACTTCCCACTTCACCAGTAGTTCCTGGTTCCAGCTCGGGGTCCAGCCTCATCCCTGCCCTTCCTGTGTTGTGTAAGTATCTTTACCACACATCCCTCTCTGGGCATAGGGTGGGCTTCTGGCACTTGCAGCAAGAGTCCTGAGAAATAAATGTATTCCCCGACTATAGAGCTCTGGGCCCCTGACCAGCCCACCTCCTGAGGGACCTCAGTGAGGAATGGCCCAGCTGTCACTGCTAACTCATCGTACCTGTATCACGGCTATTGAATGTCTCAGGTTGTCTCAATCCCCTGGCCACGGGCAAGGCCAGTGTAGACACTACTGCCAGCCAAGTGAGTCAATACACATGCTGCAACCTGCTGAAGGCAGAGGGACAAGTAAGGGCAAAGTCCTTGAAGACAAACATATAGTTAAAACTCAGAAAGGCAAAGCCCAACACCAAGTCCAAAGAGCAGCCTGGGAGCCCAGGAACGGGAGGCAGAGCTGGGGTCCTGGAAAGCTGACATGGGAATAGATGAGCCAAGGCAGAAGGCAGGTCCCTGGCCTCTCTTCACGCGGTGTTAGGCATCCGCAGCTCCTTCACCTGCGAGATGACAAGGTGCGGTCTGCTGGCTTAAAGGTTCAGGATGAGAGTCCACGAGCACAGGAGAATGCAGGGAGTCAGATATCAGCTCAGCACTTTACTAGTTTGGGGTGAATTTCTTGGCCTTTATGAGACTCATTTTTTTCATCTATAAAATGGAGATAATGATACATAACTTTTGTTGCTGTTGCTACGAAGATTAAATGCAATAACCTTGATGTGGTGGTTCTGAAAAATGGCTGCAAATACTTTGACATGCCGCCCATCAAGAGGTGGGGTCTATGTCCCACCCTGTTGAATCTGGGGGAGGATGTGACTAACTTGACCAATATTTTTCAGAATAAGAGACCCAGATGACTTCCAATGCCAGGTCTTAAAAGTCCATGTAGTTTCTGTCTTATCTACTATTCATTCTTGGAGCACTGAGCCACTAGGCTCATAAAAGAAGTGTGACTACCGTGAGGCCAACATGCTATGATGAAGTCCAAGTCACGTGGAGAGGCCACGTGGTGCTCCAGGTGACAGTCCCAGCTGAGCCCAGCCTTCAAGTCATCCCAGCCCAGGCACCAGACATGTGAGCAGAGAGGCCTCCAGATGATTCTAGCCCCTAGTCATTAGAGTCATCCCCACCTTTTGAGTCTTCCCAGCTGAGTTTCCATATAGACTGGAGCAGAGATAAGCCCATCCCACTGTGCCCTGTCCAAATTCCTGACCCACAGAATACAGAAGTATAATAAAATGGTAGTTGTATTAGGGACTAAGTTTTGGGGTAGTTTGTTACACAGCAATAGACTGATGACCAGAATGCCATGTAAAGGTCCAGGTATAGTAAATAGGTATTTGAGCTTATTTCTCTGATTCTCTAGACCATGAACTTCCCACTTCACCAGTAGTTCCTGCGAACCAGCACCAGGCAATGATAGCATTTTCAGTGAGAAATATCAGGATAATGTAACCAATTTTTCATAAAGCTAATGTATTACATTTAAAGATTTTATTTATTCATTTTTTTCCCCCCAAAGCCCCAGTAGATAGTTGTATGTCGTAGGTTCACATCCTTCTAGTTGCTGTACGCGGGACTCGGCCTCGGGTTGGACGGAGATGTGGTGCCTCGGGGCGCGCCCGGGATCCGAACCCGGGCCGCCAGCATCAGAGCGCGCGCACTTAACCGCTAAGCCACGGAGCCGGCCCTAATGTATTACATTTAAAAACCATCTCTCATCCTGAGATTGTCTTTTCTACCTTTAGGGTTATCAATATGTCCTTTCTTTTATGACAATGGTGATAGCAATTAGTGATTATTGTTTTATTAATGTCTTTCTTGGCAAAGTAAAAAACTACCAAACTTACGTCATTCCTTTCAGTTACTTTTTTTTTAAACTTCACTGATGTTTGAAATGTGAAAGTCCAGGAGCCACTGCTCTGTGCTATTCCTTGAGTATCATAGAATCAGAGGTGGATACCTTGGAAACTTGACACTGTTGTAGAGTGTTGAGTTTTCTTTGGTTGTTCCCTACTTCCTTATAGGACTAGCATACGTGTTCATTTATAATTTATACCCCACTTGTTTCCAAAAAGGATTCAAGGCAGCAGGATAGTGTTTCCCCTGGCACACCCCAGATTCTTGTAACAGTTACTGAGTCAGACGGGGCCCTTCCCCAGGCGCTGACAGGATTCAAACAGCAGAAGGTAGTAGGTGAAGGATGACATTACGCTATCTGTTGAAGGCAGAGCTGCCACGTTGCCCTTTGGCAGGGCTCAGTAGGGAAAGGCAGTGATTGAGATCAGGGGCCCTTGGCCCTCATCCTGGCCCAGACCCCAACTGTAGGCTGGCAGCTGCAGCTTCTGTTTCCTGGTGCATGGCTCTTCAGACACCTATCTTTAGGCTGTAAAGCTTTATCTTATGCAACACCCCTTCTCTTCAGGTGACTGGCTGCTCTTTCCAGCCCTCTTCATAAAGGACCACCCATATGGAGCCCAAGAACCTCTTGGGAGTCTAGTGCCGCAGAGAGGTTCCGAGTTTGACCTCTGGAGTCAGAGTGCCTGGATTGAACCCCGGCTCTGCCACTTACTAGGTATGTTCGTGACCTGGGGCAAAATACTTAACCTTTCTGTGCCTCTGTTTCCCCATAGGTAAAATGGGGATAATAATAATAGTACATACTTCAAAAGGTTGTTGGGAGAAGTTAATAAAGCACTTAAAACAGTGCCTGGGAAAGGCAATTTAAAACCACGATGAGAAGCCCCACCCATGAGAATGTCTAAAATTAAAAAGACTGACAGTACCAAGCGCTGGCAAGCATGAGGAATAAGTGGAACTGTTATACATTGTTGATGGGAATGTAGAATGATATAACTACCTTGGAAAACAGGTTGGTAGTTTCTTATGAATGAAAAATGCACACAAAATTTATAAATATGAAAAACTGCATAAGTCTTTACAAAAAAAATGTATATTTACCACGTGGCCCAACAACTCTGCTACTGGTATTTACCTAAGAGAAATAAAAATATATGATCACACAAAGACTTGTACATGAATGTTCATAGTAGGATTATTTGTAGCAGCTAAAAAAGTAAACAACCCAAATGGCCATCAACAGATGAATGGATAAACAAAATGTGGCATATCCATAAAATGGAGTACTACTCAGCAATAAAAAGGAATGAACTAATGAACTACTGCTACATGCAACAGCATGCATGAATCTCAAAAAAACTTTATGCTGAGCAAAAAAAAAAAACAACCAGTTACAAAAGAGTGCATACTCTGATTCATTTATAGGAAGAATAATTCTAGGAAAGACAAATCTAATCTAGAGTGACAGGAAGTAGATTGTATTTGTATAGGGTGGAGGGAAAAGATTGACTAGGAAGGGACACATGGGAATTTCTGGGGATAATGGAAATGTTCTATATCTTCACTGTGGTGGAGGCTGCATAGTAAATACATTTTTAAAAACTCAGCAAACTGTACAACTAATGTATGAATATTATTATATGGAAATTATACCTCAATAAAGTTGATTTTTTAAAAGATCTCCCTTGGGCTGGCCCCGTGGCTTGGTGGTTAAGTGTGCGCGCTCCGATGCTGGTGGCCTGGGTTCGGATCCCGGGCGCGCACCGAGGCACCACTTCTCCGTCCATCCTGAGGCCGAGTCTCACATACAGCAACTAGAGGGATGTGCAGCTATGACATACAACTATCTACTGGGGCTTTGGGGGGAAAAAATAAATAAATAAAATCTTAAAAAAAAAAAAAAAAAGATCTCCCTATTTGTATATAATATAATGCTCTGGCTGAAACTTGATTTATTTATTTATTTATTTATTAATATTTTATTTATTTATTTATTTTTTGTGAGGAGGATCAGCCCTGAGCTAACATCCATGCTAATCCTCCTCTTTTTGCTGAGGAAGACCGACTCTGAGCTAACATCCATTGCCAATCCTCCTCCTTTTTTTTTTCTTCCCCAAAGCCCCAGTATATAGTTGTATGTCATAGTTGCACATCCTCCTAGTTGCTGTATGTGGGACGCGGCCTCAGGTTGGCCGGAGAAGCGGTGCGTCGGTGCGCGCCTGGGATCCGAACCCTGGCTCCGCACGTAGCGGAGCGCGTGCACTTAACCGCTAAGCCACCGGGCCGGCCCTGAAACTTGATTTAAAAAACATCTTTGGAATTCTGAAGGGAAGACACAAATGTGGGATGGAGGAGTAAACTACTATTTAATATTTGCAAGAAGTTGTCTGTCTCTAGAGCTCTATTCTGGAATGGAAACCACAAGTGGACAGGGCTCCTGGTTGGCTTTGCTCCATGATGGATCCCAAGCATCCGTCAATTAGTACCTGACACTTGGTTGGAACTCATTTAACATGTATTGAATGAATGAACCTTTGGGGCACACTGTTTCTTTGTCTTGATAAAAACGACCAGGATAGGCTCTTACATTTCCTAAAGGTAAAGCAAGTGCGCATTCTTTGTTCTTGGTGAAGATGCAGGCATTACTGTTATATGGATCCAGGCTTTGAGAGCCCTGGTTGAGAATGTGAAATTGTGTGTTCTTGTACCCTGTAGCTATGGGAAGTATCCAGCCTTCTCTCTGTCTCTCTGTATATCTTTTATTTTAAGGCATGTGTGTGAGTAAATGTTATTTGGCTGTGAATGAAACTAGAAGACACTCTCCTTGAGAGGTTGCCTCTTGCTGTGGTGATGGGGGTGGGGTTTTGGTTTGGTTTTGTATGGGGGGGTGTGGCTTGTGGGATCCAAGGAGTGGATGGGACAAGAGGAAGGGCTCGATTTAATGAGACTGTGTGGGACTCTAAACACAAACTGGGCTGCTTTGGGACCCAGGTGAAGATGTGTGGTGTTGGGGAGGGAAGAAAGGGCATCCTTTTTTCTTTTTTTTTTTCTAATATATTTTATTTTATTTTTTTTTGTGAAGAAGATCAGCCCTGAGCTAACATCTGCCAATCCTCCTCTTTTTGTTGAGGAAGGCTGGCCCTGGGCTAACATCCAGAAAGGACATCCTTGACCTCTTCAGACAGAACCCAGATCTGCTTTGTGGATGAATGAGCCAAGAGCCAGGGAGGAAGCTCTTTTGGTATGATGCTCATGATCTCCAAGGGCATCATTGGCAGTGGCCATGGTGACACTCCCTAAGGTCTTTGGAACAGGGAAGGAAGGACATGGCAGATGCTATATGGGAACTTAGTGGTCAGAGAGGTTTGTGGGCACATGTGAGGTGCTCCTTTGGGGACCCCAGAGATAATGAAGGAGACACCTTATGTGGATAGGAGGATCTGAGAATCAATAATCAAAGCAGTGGAGGGCTTGAGTGCTTGTTTATTGAACATTAAAGTTAATGAGAATCCAATAATTGATGCTGCATATTATTTATGGATATACACATATAGAGTAAAAACAGAAATGAAAAATACTAAATTTGAGATCCTGGTTACTTCTGGGCAGAGGATGGAGGGGGATGTAGTCAGGTAGAAGCATACAAGGTGTATCAGTTAGAGAGGCAAAACCTCAAGAAGATACCTATCCATTTCTGTCTATCTATCTATCTACCTACCTACCTACACTTCTATCTCTATACGTTCTTTGTTACAGGATTTGACCTTGTGCAATTGTGGGGGCTGCTTAAATAGTCTCTGAGAGGCTGTTTCTTCTCTGATGCTGTAGCTGGAATTCTACAGGGCAGGCAGTTAGGAAGTGGGGAAGAATGAGAACAAGATGGAAACCACAGCATGAACTGAAACCCACAAGGATGGACAGGAAGCTGTGTCGGTCACTCACCCCCTCCAACCTTGAGGAAGAGTGTCCTGGGGGAGAAGCTGGCACCCTTTGTCATGGACCTAAGCACACATATGGCTCAGCAGTGAGAGAAACTGAAGAAAGAAGCAGGGCAAGGTGGAGCATTGCAGGCCTAGATGTTGCTCCAGCCAACAAGGTGACCAGAGAAGCAACAATGTGCAATAAAAACAACTTCCCCGACCTTCCATTGTGAAAAACAATATGGCTGCTGCTTCAGCTCTATCCTCAATATCTCAGAAAAAGTCTCTTGTGGCCCACCTTAAGAAGAAACTTGCAGGGAAGGGGATTCTGGGAAATGTAGTTTAGCCCAGACAAGATGACACATTACAAAGCCAATTTGAATTTGTGGTTTCATGTCGTAAAGCTGGCAGGTAGGTACTTCATTTTTCATTATGTTATTCTCTATATATTTTTGTATGTCTGAAATGTTTGATAATAGTTAACAATGTTGGTTACACCTGTCCCTGAGCTCTATGGCCTGTACTCATGTTGAATCATAGATGTGGCAACTGAGACTCAAGGTCACCCAGCCAGCAAGGGGCAGCAATGGGACCCAGGACAGCCTTCCATGCTCTTTCCTCTAGACCAGGCTACCTTCAACAAACATGAGTTATAGGGGACCTAAAGAGGCGGCTGCTACAACATACTCTTTTTCACTTAATTTTCTTGTTTATCGTCTGTCTCATTACTAAAATGTAAGCTCCATGAAAACAAGGATTTTCGTTCATTTTGTTCACTGCTGTAGCCTCAGAACCTAAAACAGTGACAGGCATACAGCAGGTGCTCAATAAGCATTTGTTGAATGAATGAATAAATGTTCTAAGAGGAATCAGAAATGGATATTCCTCACATCACAAAAGAGCTTTGGATACACTCTTGTTTAACCTAACAAGACATCCCTGGATGTCTGAAGTGGGACACCCTCCACACACTCCCTCCAGCCTAAGGCTTCTAAATATCAGCAATGTTCCAGAATCATCATGGTCATCATATAGCATTGAGTTACAGTCCGTTTCCATAAAAGAAAAACAAATCTTAAGGAATTCAAAAGCTTCGTTGAGAAGGGCCCTCCACCTGAACGCTGAGTCAGCAGGACTGAGTTATGTGCCTGAATGGTGCGATTCCAGTGGTGTTCGACTACTGAGCATGGAGATACAGCCTTATTATCTCCCACCAGGATGCCTAAGGTAGCCTCCTACTGTTTTATGGATCCAGATGTATCAATTAAGAGAGGCTATCTTGTGCCACAGTAACAAAAACCCCCAAACTCTCCATGGCTTTTCCACAAAGTTACTTCTCACTTGTCACTATATGACAATTACAGGCTGGCTGGGGGCTCTACTCCATGTCTCTTCACTCTGGGACTGAGGCTGACAGAAAAGGCACCACTGAAATGTTGCTCAGGAAGGAGAACTCTGGAGAGTCTCATACTGGCGATTAAATTCTCTAGCCCAAAAATGACATCAGCCCACTGAGCTCACGTCTCATGGACCAGGCCTATTCACATGGCTGCACCTTACCACAGAGGAGCTAAGAAATACAATCCTATCATAGGACCCAAGGCAAGAAGCTAGAAATAACTATCACTATCATATCAGGACCCCCCACTTGCTATAACCTACTCCATTTCCTCCTGCCTGATAATGCCCATACTTCTACTATTCTCCTCTTATCTGTTAGAAGGCAAAACTGACCTATCTAGTGTCCCATTCCCTCAGCATCCTGCATTCTACTCTCCATGGTGACATCTGGCTAAATTGATCAGCTAATTCAGATTGTGTTAATAAATGCTAATATCTCACATATTAGGTTGTTATGGACTGAACTGTGTTCCCCCATAATTAGTATGTTGAAGCCCCAACCCCCAACGTGATGGTATTTGGAGATGGGGCCTTTGGGAGATAACTAGGTTTAAATGAGGTCATGAGAGTGGGGTCTTCATATGGGATTTGTAAGAAGAGACACCAGAGGGCTCTCTCTCTCTCTCCACCGTGCGAGGACACAACAAGAAGGTGGCCGGTGCAAACTAGGAAGAGAATCCTCACCAGGAACTGAATCAGCCAGCACCCCAATCTTGGACTTCCCAGCCTCCAAAACTGTGAGAAATAAATTCCTGTCTTTTAAGCACCCAGTTGATGGTATTTTTGTTATAGCAGTCCAAGCTTCAAGGTCTTCAAGGTAGGAGCCCTGCATTTAAAGAAGGGCTATCTGGAGACAAAAACTTCAACTCAGTCATGGAAGGAAGCTCTTTGGGGATAACTGCTCAGAGTCTATGGGTCCTCTGAGGCCCCTGAACTCATTTCACACAAGTTTAGCTACTAACACACATGGCAAGACACATGCTGGAGAAGCAATGTGGATTAAGCCAAGTGGACTGTCCTGGAAATCAGAATTTTCAGAGTTCTGCCTCCACAACAAATGAGCTATTGACCTTGGAACAAATTACAACCTGTCTGAGCTTCAGGTTTTATTTCCCACCTGCAAAGTAGGGAAATGACCTTTGCCCTGCTTACCTCATGAGGTTGTTGTGAGGCTCAAGGGATGCTCTGTAAAGTCCTAAAACAATTCCTTTTACTCCCAAGTTTATTCACTCCTGGAGTGGAAAGGAAAACAGGATCACACGTGGACATAAAGGTATGCAAAGGGCCAACTGTTCCCATCAAAGGCTTTCTGACCGCTGGGGACCCCTGGAGGTTAAGGGATATTCACCAACAGCCAGCTATAGGCGTGGCAAGCCCCTAGTGCCAGTTCTCTGACAGGAACCCTGATGCCCACACCCACGGCCCAGACCCCCAAACCCCCACAGCTCAGACAACCACTCAAGAGAGCTTTATTTTCCTTCATAACTTGTTACCTTTTAGTATATTACACACAGTCCATCTTCATTATTTGTAGATTCTGTATTTGCGAATCATCTACTTGCTAAAATTTACCTGTAACCCCCAAATCAATACACGCAGCACTTTCATCGTCATTTGTGGACATGTACAGAGTGGTGAAAAATTGAGTTGCCCTGAGCACACATTCCCAACTGAGGTCAAAGAAGGCAACGCGTTGGGGCCGGCCTGGTGGCTTAGCGGTTAAGTGCGCGCACTCTGCTACTGGTGGCCCGGGTTCGGATCCCGGGCGCGCACCGACGCACCGCTTCTCCGGCCATGCTGAGGCCGCGTCTCACATACAGCAACTAGAAGGATGTGCAACTATGATATACAGCTATTTACTGGGGCTTTGGGGAAAAAAAAAAAAAAAAAGAAAGGAGGATTGACAATAGATGTTAGCTCAGAGCCAGTCTTCCTCAGCAAAAAGAGGAGGATTAGCACAGATGTTAGCTCAGGGCTGATCTTCCTCACAAAAGAAAAAGAAAAAGAAGGCAATGCTTTGCCTTTTTGTTTTAGTTCTTGTACTGTAGACAAGTATGCTTTCTGTGGCCTATAAATAGTGCCATTTTATTTGTTGAGGTTTTGTGCTTTTTGTTGGTGATTTCACTGTTTAAAATGGCCCCCAAGTGCAGTACTGCAGTGCTGTCTAGTGTTCCTAAGGACAAGAGGCTGTGATGTGCCTGATGGAGAAGATATGTGTCTTAGATGAGCTTCATTCGGGCATGAGTTCTAGTGCTGTTGGCTGTGTGGGTTCCATGTCCATGAATCAGCAGTGTATATTAAACAAGGTGTCTTTCAACAGAAACACACATAAAACAAGGTTATGTATTGATGGGTTGATGAAAAGTTGTGACGAGAGGTTCACAGGAACCTAACCCTGTATTTTTCCTAGGAGCAGCAGCTCAGTATTTACCAATTCAGTGTTTGTGGCGACTTTCTAAAACTACCACGAATAAAGAAAATTGACTGTACCTTGTTAATTTATTTTATTTGCTGTCTTTCTCCCTCTTAGAATGTAAGCTCACAAGGACAGAGATTTTTGTCCTTTTTTATTCAATCTGTTGTGTTCATTGCTGCATCTCTGGTACCTAGAACAGTGCCTAATACAGAGCAAGCACTCAATGAATTCTCGTGGAATGAGTGAGTGGGAAGGGGAGGAGTGGGGCTTGAGTCCACAGCACACGCATTCCTGTAGTGGATTTTGTTATTGCTTCCCCCATCACTGGCTTTTTCCCCACACCACAGAGCATAACAGAGTCCACCAAGTACTTATCCTGGCTGTGCTCAGTGTCAGGAAGACCCTTCCTCATCTCCCTGGCCTTCACACAAAGATCCTGTCTGGAGCAAACCTAATCACTCTCTAATTTGTTTCTCCTGAAGTTTTGTTCACACCTAACAGGGAATGCTGAAATGGCTTGTGTTGATGACACATCTTTCAATCCCAGTAGACTGGGAGATCCGAGAGAGCATAGCCTGGCTTATTCATTGATGGTTTCCGGCTCCTTGGCTCACGGCCCTGTGGTAGGCATATGGCAGTTGTTACATATAAGTTTGTTGTATGATGAATTAATGAATGAATGCAAAACACCAGACAAACTCCCAGGCTACTTCACTAGAGCTGGATTTTTCTACCCAAATCAACCCCATTTAGCCGTGTCTCACTCTGCCTTTCTTATGTGTGTCTGCACGGAGGTGGTGGCCACAGAGAGGGCTGAAGACAGATGGCCCCAGCAGCTTCAGACTTACATCCCCACAGGTTGGCAGCCCCAGAAGAAAGAGAACCTCTATTCCTGCAGGTATATATATTAAGCCCAGAGAAGAGGCTGATCAGTCTTCTCTCCCCACCCCCAGCCTCTATCCAACCTCTTTAGCTTCCTGACATCTTTCAAGTGTGTCTACAGTCTCGCTGGTGAGCATCTAAGAAGTTCATTTATTACTCCACAAAGCTGGTGCTGTAGACTGAATGTTTGTGTCCCCCGCCCCCAATAAATTTGTATGTTGAAACCAATCCCCAGTGTGATGGTACTTGGAAGTGGGGTCTTTGGGAGGTGATTAGGCCATGAGGGTGGAGCCCACATGAATAGGATTTGTGTCCTTACACAAGAGATCTCAGAGAGATCCCCCAACCCTTCTGCCATGTGAGGACACAGCAAAAAGACGGCCAACTATGAACCAGGAAGCAGATCCTCACCAGACTTGGAATCTGCCGGCGTCTTGATCTCAGACTTCCCAGCCTCCAGAAATGTGAGAAATAAATGTTTGTTTTTTAAGACACCCAGTCTATGGTGTTTTGTTATAGAGGCCCTAATGGACTAAGACAGCTGGGCTGGACAAAGGCTGAGTAGAGCCCACTGCAGACCCCTCCTTTCCCAAGGCTCCAGGATCCCCTGAGTGAGCTGATTAGATTTCAGGGTAATGTTCCACTGAGAAAGGTGAAGGAAGGTCATCCTTCTCTGCAATGCCATTGTTCCAGGAGACCTTGCTGACGAGTCCGGAAAACAAGCAACTCTCACTCCAGAAGTGAGAACTGTGCGGATTGTACAGGGGAGACTTTTCAGACCGAAAGAAATCTGGTTCATCCCCCGCCCTCAGGAAACATAACATTTAGGCTATCCAGCAAAGAAGAGTCTACCTCAGTAGAAATAATAATAATAACTGTAGCTTTTGGAACCTCAGTTTCTTATTCACAAAATGGATCCACAGGGTTGTTTACAGGATAAAATAAAATTAAATAAAGTAAAACATACGAAGCAGGTAACAAACTAGGACAGATACAAAGGAAGCACTCTCTAATAAATTTCAGCTGCTTCTCTGCCATCACCAGCCTCTATCCCTGTGCATTGGAGAATGAAAATCCATAAATGACAGCTTAAATGAGTATACACACACACACACACACACACACACACACACATTTATTCCGGATATTTATGTTCTTTTCATTCAATGACCAGGTACTATTATTTTAACAAAATAACCTTTTGCTCCTATATTTAATTGATGTGGTTTACAAGGTTACTTCAAATATGAGATCAACATTAATAATTTGAGCCAGCTGGGTGTCTGAAACTCAAAGTTCTGCCTTCTACGGTTAGCTTCATTTGCAGTTTGCTGTCTCTGATGGGTAGACTGGAGAGATCTTTTTCCAGTAATTTTAATTCAGAATTAATAAAGCCTTTTCTTCTTCTCTCCAGGCAGAAGCAGGTTCTGTGGAAGCTGGTGAATTACCACCATAAACTCTAATTAATCCACCCAGAGTCCCGTTGTTGTGATGAGCACCGACAAGCCATGGCACTGGAGGGCGATGCTTGCGGGACACTTGGATTTGGAGGTGGGAAGCATTTAAACTCAGAGCCAGGGCCACAAGAAAAGGCCCAGAAAAGGCTGCTTTGTCTGTTCTCACTGTTAAGCTCATTAAAGTGGATTACCATCAGGACAACCAACCCCCAAATGACAAACTCTGTTGTGCTGCCCTTTAGAAGTCTGTTGTGGAGGGGAGCCTGCATTTCCCCATGGAAACTGTGCTGCCCAGTAGCAGTTGCGTCCCAAACAGCAGGGCCTTCTGATTAACCCACAAAGCTGCCCAGTGTTCCAGCCTGAATTCTGGAACCTGGGAGCAGGGAGCCTGCGGGGTGGGAGGGAGATGGTCCTGGTGCATTGCTTCTCTTTTCTAGGATACAGGTTGCTGCCCTGGACCTGAGGGTGTTAACCTGGGACACGCACACCCTTTGTTGACCCCAGAAAGTTTGTGTAAATGTTGGTTTATATGTGTATCCATGCATTGTTCCAGGGAGTGGATCCAAATCTTTCACATGACTCTCAGAGGTGTCACTGACAACTCTGCCTATTCCCCACCCCCAAAAGGTTAGAGACCCTTGTCCTAGTCCATGTTCTGAAATAAGCCAGGTGTGTGTCTGGTTCCCTCTCACCTTCTGTTCTGCTTCTATCTCCCCCTCCTGACGACTCTCCTCATGGCAGCACGTCCCACCACACACAGACCCCTGCTTACCTCCCTATCAGGAGGTGGGGGTCCTGAGGTCAAAGACTCTCTCAGCCACCTGGGAGTCTCCTCTAGAGCCATTTCCGGGGACCTGTTCTTGCTTCTTTATACTTAGGACCATTTCAAAAGATGCAGATCTCTTTCTTCCTCTACCTGTGATCAGCATCATAATGTTAAAATGCAAATTCCCCAGCTCCTCCCAGTCAAACTGTCCAGGGGTGGCAGAGCTGACATATCCCCCAAGCACAGTAGGCATAGTACCAAGGGCCCCTGATATTTTAGGGGCCCATGAGAAGGTTTTAAATTCTTTAAAAAAGAGAAGAAATAAATGAACATAATTTAGCCTGGATTATGTTCTTTCTACCAACACAGTGGTACGATATAATTTTTACTATTTTTTACGGAGGAAGGTAGACATGCCCAGGGCCCACAACAGTCAAAAGATGGCCTTAAGAGCCAGCACTGATGGCCTAGTGGTTAAAGTTCAGCGCTCACTGCTTCGGCGGCCCGGGTTTGCTTCCAGGTCACAGAACCACACCACCCACCTGTCAGTTGCCATGATGTGGAGGTGGCTCACATAGAAGAACTAGAAGGACTTACAACTAGGATATGCAATCAAGTACTGGGGCTTTGGGGAGGAAAAATTTAAAAAGAGGAAGATTGGCAACAGATGTTAGATCAGGGTGAATCTTTCCCTGTAAAAAAAAAAACAAGAAAAAAAAACTGACCTCTTTCTTATGAAAAAAAAAAAAAGATAGCCTTGAAGGGTAGTGTCTGAAATCTGCATTCTAACCAGCCCTGCCAAGTGATTCTGATGCACCACGGTTTTGCCACCCTAGTTCAGGTGGCAGTGGTTTTGGGGAATGGAATGGGCTTGAGGGGGGTGAGGTGTTAGAGGATCATCTGGGCAGACAGATACAACCAGACTGTGTATCATTTTAGGGTGTGGCACAGTTATTCTACAACATTCCAGGATGGGGGTGGGGTGGGGGGAGCGTATGGCAAAGCCAGGCCTGCTGGGCCTGGACGCTGGCCACCCCCTCCTCTCTGCCCCAAACCCTCCCCATGGCCCAGCCTCAAAGCTTAGTTTTTGGGTTCCCTACCCCTGGAAAGTGTGGGGGCGGGGGGGCGGGTGGCGGAGGAAGCTCAGCCACAGCCTCTGCGGCAACTTGGCCACAGTTAATCTTCCTCCTGGTTAAGCAGGAGTCTGCTCTGTCACACCCCTGCCAGCGCCTGGTTGGTGGGGAACTGGGTTAGTTTGAAGGACTGCCCACAGACCATGTCTACTCATGTTGTTTCTTCTTCCTGGATTGGCCATTCTCTCCTCAGGAGAGCCTCTGCAACCTTCAGATCAGAGCAGTGCTCCTGTCCCTCGGACACCCTCCGAGCTCTGGAAGCCTCCTGCATTGTCTGCTCCTCACTGATGATTATGTATTTGTGATATTGACGAGCTCCCTGGGATGGGGACAATATGCATTCCAAACAGCTCCACTGGCTCCCCGGTGCCTGCACATAGTAGGTGCCCAATGTGTTGAATGAAGTACTCACTATGTGCTAAGGGCAGGGTAACTTTTTTTTCATGCCCCCAAATTGGGACAGCAGTGTGACAAATATATATATGTTGTGTTGGATAACGGGTGGAATATTTGAAATGGGGATTGTCTCAGAAAACACAAGAGGCAGAGAGGCCGTAGTTATAAACCTCAAACATTCAGGCAGCATCTCAAAAACCCAGTTTTTTGACATCTTTCAAGCCAAGACAGCCTTCTTTACATTTTATCCAAATCCTGCACCTGAATGAATTTAAACAGGTTCCCTCTAGATCCGTCTTTAGTGAACTTTATCCTTAAATACTATCCAGCATTTTCCTGAAGATCATTGGGCGGCCTTCCTGCCAGCACTGTGAGATTTGTGCAGAAACATCTGAAGTGAAGGCCAAATTTGTCACATTATACTGTTTTTTTTCCATTTCATCCCTAATACCACTCTCCCCTCCTTTAGTAAATGATAGAATTAGATCAATTCAAACATGATGTTCTAGCCCAGCAAAGATGCCCCAATTAATAGAGAGTCTGTCTGTGTTTCTTTGAATCGAAGTGCAGTCTCAGCTTTGCAGATCATGTATCTTTCTGTCTGTGAGGACCCAGGACCACACCCTAGGAACAGCAGCAAGCCCACTGGTGGGATGGGGAAGTGAGGGAGTGTAGTGGGATGAATAATGTCCCCAGAATTCATATCTACCTGGGACCTCCGAATGTGACCTTATTTGGAAAGAAGGCCTGTAGCTATAAGCAGTTAAGATGAGGTCATACTGGATTAGGCTGGGCCCTAACTCCAATGACTGCTGTCCTTAGAAGAAGAGGAGAGGACACGCAGAGACACACAGGGGAGAAGGCCACATGATGATGGACACAGGGACTGGAGTGATGTGTCTACAAGCCAAGGACCGCCGGCCACCACCAGAAGCTGGAAGGGAAGCATGGGACAGATTCTCCTTCAGAGTCTCCAGAAGGAACCAACCTGCCAACACCTTGATTTCAGACTTCTGGCCTCCAGAACTGTGAGAGAATATATTTACGGTGTTTCAAGCCGCCCAGTTTGTGGTAATTTGTTATGGCAGCTCTAGGAAACTAATAGAGGCGGCTGCCTTCAGAATCCCCAGGGAGCTGCCTTTTTTTCCCCACTTTCTCTGTGGTCTGGGCTCTTCCTGCATCACCTGCAGGGCCCAGGATGGGAATCATATGAGCAAAGCATCCAGGGCCGTGAGTTTGTGACAGCCAGCCACAGGGCAGCCCTCTGAAAACAGCCCTGTGCAAAGCCCAGGCTTGGGCCTGGGGCCAGGATGCACTGCACATCTCAGTTGCCCCCTCTCTATAGGAGAGATAATAATATGGCCCTGGTGTGCAGGTAATAGTAGTGAATGAGCAGAATTTTGCTAAAGCTAGGCAAGGCTGGGTGCTGGGGAGACAACAAGGAGGCAAAACCATTTGGAGGTTATGATCCAGTTCTTATTAATAATGTAATGGTAAAAACTATCATTTATTGAGCACTTAGCATGCCAGGCACTGTGCTGAGCACTTTATGAGCATTGTCTCATTTTAGCCTCACATCAGGCCTTTTGACGTAAATAATGTGCCCAAGGTCAAAAAGCTAGCAAGACACAGCAAAGGGCAGATAAGACACGGGCCCATAAAAGGAAAGAAAGGAAGAAACAACAGAGCTGAAGATAGCATGTGCTGAGGATACGATTTAGCAAGAGAAGTGACACACAGAAAAATCTGTAGAAACATCTGTAAAATAGAGACAAAAATAGTTCCAACCTCATAAGGTTGTTTTGAAGCCCAAATGAGCTCGTTTCAAAGGATTTTTTTCTGAACTGTCTAGCATAGAGTAAGCTCTCAGTAAATATTAGGTATTTTAATTATTATTAAAATGGGTGGGGCAGAGAGCCAGAGCCTTCAAGATGGAAAGATTATCTAAAGAGAAGTGGAGATTCAGGAGCGGGTGTATTTTATTCTGGAGCCAGGTGTCTACGCTGAGCATGGAGAAGAAGAAAACAGATATATACAGGGCTAAATAAAACAAAAGTCATTGGGAAAGTGTTCCACAGTCTCCTGAGCCACAGGGTCCTTGGAGTTGCTGGGAGAGGGATGAGTAGAAGGCAGATGTCACAGATCCCAGGCCATTCCCTACCTCCCCCACCCTGAACCAAACGCTGTTGAGCTGTTTGACCCACAGAACTTCATCATGGGATTATGTCTGAAAAAATGACTCTGATTCCCAGCTTTGCCCCGCCTAGCCCTGTGATGTTGGGCACATCTCTTCACCTCTCTGACCCTCAGTGTCCCCGTTGTGAAATGAAGATACCACTAGCACCTATCTCCCAGCATGGTCAGGAGCATAGAACAGTGATGACACTGAGTACTAGCAAAAGGATGCTACTGCTGCCTTATTGAGGAGGAAACTCCTGTGTATAGACCAGAGACAGGAAATGACTCCTTGAGGTTGCCAGGCTGGCTCGTAGCAAAGCCAAGCCAAACCAATCTTTGACAGGTTGGATGCACTCCCATAACCCTGACTGACGCTTCCTCTATGCCTGACACTGTGCTACGGGCCTCACAAATATCACACTGAAGCTCATGACCATCCTAGGAGGTGAGTATTATTATTCTCCCACTTTACAGATAAGGAAACTGAGGCCCAGAACAGTTAAGTAACTTGCCTGAGGGCTCAGAGCTGGTTAGTGGCAGAGCTGGGATACAAACCCAGGGATCCTGGCAACAGATTATTAAACTTTGCCTCAATCAAGTGACATATCCGTTTGTAATCAGGAGGGCTGGCAACAATTTCAGGGGCAGAGGGAGGTGGCTTGCTGGGCTGTGTGTGGGACAGGCAGACTTGGGGCTGCCTTTGTCTGTGAAGCAGCCCACTGGGGACGGTGTCCTCCAAGCCCCAAGCCCCCTTGCTGAGTCCCCTTTGCCCTTCCCCAGGTGCCCCTTAGCCTGAGCTTCCTCTGTGCCCTGGCTTCCACTGGATGCTGGTATGAAGAGCAGCACAGCTTTCCAACTCCTGGCTTCAAACCCCAGCTCTGCCCTGTGCTGACTATAGGCAAGTAATTTAACCCCTACCCCTCACCCTCCATCTGTAAAATAGGGATGGTTCTCTCGTATTTCCTTTGCTTTACTCAGAGGATTATATCAGTGTCTATAAAGCAAGCGGCACACAGTATTCACTAAATTCTTGTTGCTTCCTCCCCCTGCCCCCAGCCTGCTAAGGCAGCTCCTCATCTACACCCACCTTCCCTCTAATTGTAGAATCCTGGCCCCAGCTCCTTCCTGCAAACATCCCGGCACGAGATGAGAAAATACTCAACTCAGATGGAAGTCAGTAGATCCAAACTTAATAACAGCAGCTAACATTTAGAACACTGTTATATATCGGCTGGTGGCAAGTGCTTTAAATGCTTTTTCTTGTTAAATCCTCACACTAACGCTGCAATGTCCCGAAGTTTCAGAGAGGGTGAGTAACTTGCCGGAGGTCACGCAGGAACCCAGTGTCAGAGCAGGACCCAGAATCTGACTCGCAAGCCCAAGCAGAGGGCCACTCTCCAGTGCCTGCACCCCACCATCGGCCCCACTGAGAAGCCAGCGCGAGCGACGCCCAGCGAGGCCCGCGTTCTCGGAGGAGAAGCGGACTCCTCCCGGCCTGGTCCGGGGCGGGCGCGCCCCCTGGGGGAGCCGGCAGGGAGGGCCGGAACAAAGCAACAGCGGCGGGCGGGGAGGCGGGCGAGGCTCGGAAGACCCCGCTGTCTTCACCAAGCGCTCGGCTCTTCGCCAGGGACGGCAATTCAGTGAAGTGCCCAAGTTAAATCCAAGCTCAAACCCAGGTCAAACTCAGCCTCTCCGCACCAAGCCCTCCCCCATGGTGGGGAGGGGGACAGGGACACAGACACTGGACTAGCCTAGGGGTTCTCAAAATGTGGTCCCCAACCAGCAGCTTCGGCATCACCTGGGAGGTTGTTAAAGATGCAGATTTGGGGACCCCAGCCCAAACCTACAGAATTAGAAACTATGGGTGGGGCCCAGGAATCTGTGTTTTAACAAGCCTCCCTCCCCCCGGCGGCGCCACCCCACTCCTCCAACCCCCTCACCCCGGCCGGGGGATTCTGATGCAAGCTAAAGACTGAGAACCACTTGTCTAGAGTTCATCTTATGCTGGTTGTTCTTATCCTCTATATGCTTATTACATAGTACCGATTTTATTACTGTAAATATAACAACACAGCATCATTAATTAGGCACTTAGGAGTCCACACGAAAATGAACAAGACATGGTACCTTCTCAGCAGGAACTCACAATCTGCTGGGAAACTTGATTTTAACCCAGACAAACTATGATCTGCTCTACAGCCAAGGGATAAATACAACAAGGGCACAGAGAAAAGAAGGGATTCATTCCCACTGATAAGCTGAGGGAAAGCATTAATGAAAACAGTGACCCGTGATTTGGATCTTGAAGGATGTGTGCGATTTCCAGCAAGCAGAGAAGGAGGAATTTATTATTACTTAATAGCAGTTCAAACATCCTTAAACTGAACGTTTTCTTTTGTGCTCAACAGAGCAGAATAGCTGTTACCATTGGTATCTCATTTACCCAACATGTCAGGCAGCCTCATTTGCTGGTGGCTCTGGATGATAACAGGAGAGGGAAAATAAATGATCTTCATTAGTTCACAAGGTCAGTAATCACCCAAGGTCATGGCTGGGGCCTGTTAACTCAGCTGCCACTGGTTTTGAGTAGGGGAGCAATATGCAGAAAGGAGAATTACCTGGTGACAGCAAGAATGCATTGCTGTGTGTAGACGGTTAGGTGCCTGAAGGAGGAGAGGGGAATGGAGAGACATCAACAGAGAGGAGAGAAGAAATGGAAGAGGAATTGACTGAACTTGGTGGCTGCTTGCTGAGTAGAAGCCATCAGAAAAGAGGAAGAAGCAATAGTTCAGTAGCGCCTATACTTTGCCTCCTAAATTAAATGTCAGTAAGGCTCAACCTGAAAGCTTAAAAAGAAATTTAAGTCAGAGTTTCAATTATTTAATACTGAAGCATAGAATATTTGGAGCTGGGTCAGAGCTGAGATCCAGGCGGGCTTGAGGAGTCAGGCTGCATCAACCATGAGAGAGATCAGGGCAGTTCAGCTCCTGGATCAGTCGGAGTCCGATCAGAAAAGAGAAACCACACAGCACTTTGAACAGGGAAAGTTTAATATAAAGAACTAGTAACTATAATAGTGGACTGGAGTAACAAGGGATTGGCTAGTAAGAAGCAGAGAGAGTTCTCAAGAATATAGGAATAGCAGATACGAGGAGCAGCTGCTCTCCCCAGGGCTGCCATGGTGCCTAGGATGGCAGGGTTGCTGAGATGCTGCAGCAACAGAACTTGCTGGGAATCAGCCCTCCAGGGTACTGGGGAAAGCTGCTCATGGAGAGGTGTCACTGGAGGCACTCCGCCACAAAACTGCCAGAAGTGAGGTGGCAGAGGTAGCTGCTGGCCTCTGGGTGCTGCGGGGGCCTGGGGCTGGAGACGCTGTGCCTGCTGCAGGAACCCGCTGAACAGGCACACTGGAACCAGGAGGCAAAACTCTTTCCTTCTGCAGTGTCTCTCCAGTGCCCTCTACTGGCAGAGCTTTAATACCACTTGGGAAAGGAAAAATGTTAAAAGGTCCCAGTGCCATTTTCACAGAGCAGTCAAAAAGGGCAGCTTTGGAGCTGAAAAGCAATAAATTAGTAACCAGGACACTCTATTACTATCTTAGAATATTCAGGACATTGAAAAACAGTATCCTTTGATAGCATGGGCCTCACATTACCTATAGAAAACAGCTTAATCTTGTCTACGATCAGAGTTTCGGCAGGTAGAGGTGAGTCTGATGGGCACCTGGCCACGTGTGCATCAAAAACTGTATGAAAATTCATGTTCTTTGATCTAGAATTTCCACTCCTAAAGACCCATGATAAGGAAATGCAAACAAATGTTCATTGCCATGCTATTTATAAAAGAAAGAAAAGGTACTGGAAAGTCTGACAACAGGAGAATGGTTAAATAAATTATGGTGTGTTTACAAGATGGAATATTATTTGGTCATTAAAAATATTTTAAAACAGTTTTTAATGAAATGGGAAAATATTCATGATATAATGTAAGAAGGGGAAAAAGGAGCAAAATAATGTATCTATAGTATATTCCCAATTAAGTTAAAATAAAAAGGGTGTGAGTATATGTGCATAATGAAACAGAAGGAAATTATGAGTATTTATCTCCAGATAGTGATTAATTTTTCTTCTTCATATTTAAATGTATTTTCTATATTTCCTCGACTATCTGTTACTTTTATAATTAAAATGTATGATTCATTTTAAGAAATAAGCACATCTCCAGCACTCAGTAGCAGGAGGGAAGCTTGACTTCACAATTCCTTCTGGGTGCTTACATTCAAGAGCTGATTTCTCTCCAGGAGCACAGACATTTAACTGCCTATTTACAGCTCCACTGGGGTGGGGGTGGGGGTCTATTTCTGCCTTCTCATTTCCTCTTCATATCTCTCTTGAATCTTTCCTCTCTTTGTGCAAGAGGAGAGAGAGAACAAAAACATGCAGCAGTGTGATAACACGGTCTTCATAAAACTCTTCTCCTGACAGCCGACCGCAGAGCATCCCATGGTTTATTTACTGACTGCAGAACCTCCCTCCCTCCCCCTCCCTCAAAACCTCCCTCCTGCTCTGCTAGATATTTACCAATTCATTTGTATCCGATGTTCTCTCTGAAACAATCACCGGGATAAGATGAGATTCCTTTTTCTCAGATTTTCACTTGCCAGATCAGCATTACAGAATCCTGTTTTTTAATAGAACTCATTTATAGTAAAGAAATGCATGCAACATAACAATAAAATCTAATGTTCACACCAAATAATAAAGAATATTAATCAATATCCATTTTAATAGCTTCCTATATAATAAAAGGAATTGCATTTTCATAGGACACTTTTAATAAATCACTGTGTGACCAACCCCTTCCTCTTCTGATGAATCTGAGGAGAGATCAGCAATTTAATGACAGATATCACTGAGGAAGTAACGGGAGAGGAAGAGTAATGGGAAAGCTGAGGGGAGGGGGGTTGAAACCATTAACCAACATGCCCCTCCAACACACACACACACACACACACACACACACACACACACACACACACTCTCAAGGGGAGATGAAAATTCTCTCCGGCCTGTGGAACAGAAGACAGCCGGAGAAAAAGCAAGAGAACTGGAGACTGGTGGGGGTCTCAGAGAAGAGGGTGTCATTTCCTACCCAGGTCAGATCCAAATGGAATGGAAAACAATATTCTAGCACTGTCCACTGGAACTTTCTGTGATGATGGAAATGTTCTATGTCTGCACCATCCAATGCAGTAGCCACTAGACACATGTGGCTGTTGAGCCCCTGAAATGTGGCTAGTGCAACTGAGGAACTGAGTTTTGAATTTTATTTAATTTAAATTAATTTAAATTAAAATACCTAGATGTGGCTAGTGGGTACCATTTGAGCAGCACAGAAAGAGATGTAGTGAGTTTGGAGATCTGAGAGCAGAGGAGCCCTGTTCTCTCTTTCTCTCTAGACTCTGGTACCTCACAGGAGTTTCTTATATCCTTATGCAGTGGGAGCCATGGAGTAAAAATGGCTGGATGGGATGCCAGGGACACAGAGGTCCTGGGACAGCCTCACCTAACTTCCCATGGCTCTGAAGTAGTGTGGGGGAAGAGCCAACCACATTTTCCTGAGCCCTTCTCCCTTGGGAGGTACAGAAGTTAGATGAAAAGAGAAAAACGCTGACCTCCAGGGTCTCTTGGTCATAGGAGGGGATGCTGCCATAGACAGTGGCATGAGCTCTACGACTGTGGCAGTACGAGGACATGGACCAAGAGCTGAAGCCTCGCCACAGTGGACACTGTGGTGCTCCCCCCATATTCCTCTCTGCGGGACAAACGCATCCCCTAGCTGCTGGGAATGCTGGTGGCTGACCAGTATTCAGTGGGAATTGCCCTGGCTGTGGGACACTGCCCCATGGGTGGGAGCAGCCCACAGCTAGTGCCTGCCTGATGTAGGGATCCAAAGGCCAGCCTCCCTTGCTTCAATTTTGGATAATTTATTCTTTATTTTTTATGTTATTGAGGTCATAATAGTTTATAACATTGTGAAATTTCAGTTGTACATTATTATTTGTCGGTCACCATATAAACGTGCCTCTTTACCCCTTATGCCCACCCCCAACCCTCTTCCCCTCAGTAACCACTAATCTGTTCTCTTTGTCCATGTATTTATTTATCTTCCACATATGAATGAAATCATGTGGTGTTTGTCTTTCTCTGTCTAGCTTATTTTGCTTAACATAATACCCTCAAGATCCATCCATGTTGTTGCAAATGGGCTGATTTGGTCTTTTTTATGGCGGAGTAGTATTCTATTGTATATATATATCACATCTTCTCTATCCATTCATCAGTCAGTGGGCACTTGGGTTTCTTCCATGTCTTGGCTATTGTGAATAATGCTGCGATGAACATAGGGGTGCATAAGTCTCTTTGAATTGTTGATTTCAAGTTCTTTGGATAAATACCCAGTAGTGGGATAGGTGGGTCATAGAGTATTTCTATTTTTAATTTTTTGAGAACTCTCCATACTGTTTTCCATAGAGGCTGCACCAGTTTGCATTCCCACCAGCAGTGTATGAGGCTTCCCTTTTCTCCACATCCTCTCCAACATTTGTTGTTTTCCGTCTTGATAATTGTAGCCATTCTAACAGGTGTAAGGTGATATCTCATTGTAGTTTTGATTTGCATTTCCCTGATGATTAGTCGTGTTAAATATCTTTTCATGTGTCTGTTGGCCATCCATATATCTTCTTTGGAAAAATCTCTTCATATCCTCTGCCCATTTGTTGATCAGGTTGTTTGTTTTTTTTGTTGTTGAGTTGTATGAGTTCTGTATATATTTTGGAGATTAACCCCTTGTTGGACATATGATTTGCAAATATTTTCTCCCAGTTGGTGGGTTGTCTTTTTGTTTTGTTCATGGTTTCTTTTGCCTTGCAGAGGCTCTTTAGTCTGATAAAGTCCCATTTGTTTATTTTTTCTTTTGTTTCCCTTGTCTGAGTAGACATGGTATTTGAAAAGATCCTTCTAAGACTGATGTCAAAGAGTGTTCTGCCTATATTTTCTTCTAGGAGTTTCATGATTTCACATGTTACCTTCAAGTCTTTGATCCATTTTGAGTTAATTTTTGTGTGTGGCGAAAGATAATGGTCTACTTTCATTCTTTTGCATGTGGCTGTCCAGTTTTCAATTTGGGACAATTTTAAAGGGTCATTCCAACTCCAGAGCTCTTCCTAGGATGTGCTGAGCCTCACTTGCAACCACGTTAAAGGCCGGCTTCTCTGTCTGCCCAGTTCTGCCTTCCTCATTCCCTTACAGGTACATCTCCTTCAAACACTTTCCAATAAACACTCTGTATGGTTGGACAGTGTGCAATTCTCCATCTCGGAATGGGAACCCATTCTAAGATAGTCAGTGCTAGGAGTGGCCCCGGAAGCCAATTCTAAAAAGGGATTTGGGAAGTGGATCATTTGTTGGCTATCTGGCAATGAGGACTCCATAACTGGTGGCTGGTGGAATATAGACAGCCCCTGGCATGCTGTAGCAATTGTTAAAACTTTCATTGGTGGTGAACTGGGATGGGATCCCAGTAGAAGGGGACACACTGGCAGGTACAATATCCCAGCACTGGAGAGGTATGAGGGAGATGGTGACTTGGAAGGACTACGGAATTGGCTGACCATTGCTAAGAGCAATTGAATCACTAAAGAGAGATAAAGGCCAGCACTGGGGGTCACTCACCAATTCAAGGCAAACTGTGAAAGCCAGAGGGCCTCCTTGGCAGTATTTAAGGAGACTCTAATCTCCTGCAGCCAGAGGGCAGACAGAGCAGAGGACCAGACTCAAGCTCAGGTCTTAATCATAATCATGGAACATCCGAGAATCCTGAATTCTCAGCCCTGATGGCCTTCTATATGGCCTTCCATAGCCAAAGGCCTAAAAGCAAAGGAGTGGGATTCTGAGACTTAAGATGGGGATATTTAGGTAGACAGAGTTGAGAATTTTGAATGCTCAGATTCCCCTGAATACTTAGTAGAAGCAGCAGTAACCCCTGGCTTAGCCCTTTGGAGTTCAATTTAACAAGAATTTTTATAGACTACATCCTGATGCTACTTGTCTCTGAAAATACCTGGTGAGACAGGCAAGGCGGTATAATTTTTCCCATCCTCCAAATGAGGGAATTGAGGCCTGGAGAACTGTGAATACTAAAAGAATGATTCTAACCCAGAACTTCTGACATCACCCTAATGCTTTTAAACTCATTAGGGAGGCAGAGTCTGGCTAAGTGGCCACCAATAGAGTTGCCTTTTGCTCCTGGGCACACAACTAAACTACATTTCCCAGGCCACTTGCCCATGATTTGGAGCCTTGTGACCGAGTTCTGGACAATGGACTGAAGACAGAAGTGGTGTCACCACTTCCAGACCTGCCTGCTTGGCCTAAAATACCACCTATGTGCCATCTCAGTTCTCTCTTCTCCACCCTTAGTGACTTTGGCAGATCTGCATTCAAGATGGTGGCACTGCCAGGTATATATTTATTTATTTATTTATTTATTTATTTATTTATTTATTTTTATAATTTTATTTATTTATTTTTTCCCCCAAAGCCCCAGCAGATAGTTGCATGTCATAGCTGCACATCCTTCTAGTTGCCGTATGTGGGACGCGGCCTCAGCATGGCCGGAGAAGCGGTGCGTCGGTGCGCCCCCGGGATCCGAACCCGGGCCGCCAGTAGCGGAGCGCGGGCACGTAACCGCTAAGCCACGGGGCCGGCCCCTATATATTTATTTTTATAGTTCTTCTGTTTATTATAAGTAAAAAGAAATAAAAGTAAGGCCTGGTAAAGAAAAATTAGCAAATCATAGGAAGGCACGTATGGGAAAAATCATAGAGGTGGTGCATGCACAAGAAACTCTGCATTATAACCTTCCACATTCCTATTTCAAACGCAACATAATCATTGGGAGTGAGTATCAGAGTGAAGAGATAGAGGAGCAGGTGACTCTTGGGAGATGTCACAGGAGAGCTACCCTGGACCATCCTGTGGAGGCTATAAAGGTGTCACAGCTGGGATGGGCTGAGCAGTTCAGGCTGGTCCCATTGACCCAGGAATTAGTAACCAAGCAGTTAATGTGTATATAACTCTTTCATACCAGGTCTAGTCCCCAGAATCTGAGTAAAGTCTCCTTGAGGGCAGAATGCATACCTCTCCATGTCTGTGTCCCCATGGCTGCAGGCCTGGGGCCACACACTCAGGAGGCCTTTAGGAATGCCAGGCACAGGAACTCTGCAAAGGAGTGGGTGAGGTCTGAGGTTTCAGTGCACCCTGAGCGCTGATGGGGCCACACTCTCCTGGCAGCCCCAGGTGAGCCACCAGCTGCAGTGCATCTTCGGGTAGGTCTGGCTGTAGAAAGCTCAGGGAGGCTGGAGTTTTAGTAGCCTGGGGACACCCCTTTCTCTGTAGCCCATGGCTCCTGCTGCTCTGGGTGTGTGTGGGAGGGGTGGGAATATGGAATTTCACAGAGTGGGTCAAAAAAAAGAGGCTGGCAGAGCAGCAGTGCCAGAGGAACCACCCTCTGCGCCCAAGCCCTCCCGGGCAGCTGCAAGGTGAGGAAATTTGAGAAGAGGCAGATTGGGTTTGCTCCCCTGGCTCTCACGGCAGTGCTGGATAAAAAGAGGCAGGATGCCTTTCCCACACAGCTGTTTTCATCATTTTCTACATGCCAGGTACCAGGCTTGGCTCCCTGGATCCCTGAGATGCCCATAGGAGTGCACAGTCTAGAGGCAGAGGTAGCAGGTAAGTGATAATTATACCTTAAGGCAAAGGAAGAAGAACAGAGGCCCCAGCCAGGGCTGTGAGGCACAGACAGGAGGGTCCTTGTTGAGAGGCAGCCCTGTGTGGTGAGAGCCCTCCCAGAACTGACACGAGCTGAGATATAGAGGGAGACGAGGAGATGAAGGAACCTGCAGCACCCTGGGGCTCATCCTGGTTCTCATCTGCACTAGCATCTACTAAAAAAGTAGAAGTGACTGTTTCTCTTTCTTCCCTTCTCCCCCACACCCTTTTCCCTCTTGTTTGTTCCTAGTTTTCGCAGGTGGCCAAGATGAGAGGTCCCTCCCATCTGCACTTTTCTTGAAGCAGAGCACCAAGCAGCCTTAAGGGAGAGCCCTGGGGGCCGACCCCGTGGCTTAGCGGTTAAGTGCACGTGCTCCGCTGCTGGCGGCCCGGGTTCAGATCCCGGGCGTGCACCCACGCACTGCTTGTCAAGCCATGCTGAGGCCGCGTCCCACATAAAGTGAAGGAAGATGGGCATGGATGTTAGCTCAGGGCCAGTCTTCCTCAGCAAAAAGAGGAGGATTGGCATGAATGTCAGCTCAGGGCTGATCTTCCTCACACACACACAAAAAATGTACTTAAAAAAAGAGAGAGGCCTGTCTGCTGTCACAGCATAGGTCACCATTGGAGGGATTATGATGAGTGTGCATGAGGGGCAGTGCCTTTGACAAGCAGGAAGGGACCCCCTCCCCACCCCACTCAAACTGAATGGGAAGGAAGTCTGGGGGCCTGTGAGCTGTAGTCACTCTCACTTTGCTCCAGGTTCCCTGAGATGGTAGCCAGGCCTCAGGAGGACGATTGAGTATGGAAAAGAGGGAGGCTGAGACCCCAGGAGGGCATTCACAACTTCAGAAAAGATCCCTGGGTCCCACAGTGACCTCAAAACCAGAAGGCACCATACCTGGAAACACCACAGGCCTGAACAATGAGGAGGACAGTGCCAACTGTGATAAACTGGAGAGTAGAGACCTGTGGCTGATTCTCAGGGCTCCGAATCAGCATTCTAGAGCACCAGGACACCCCAGCAGGGGCAGGGCCCAACAGTGCCTGTGATGGATCCTGTAGGAAGGGCTAGGTCTTGGAGTCAGAATTAAATTGATTTAAAGAAAATAAATTTAGCAGACTGAGATTCATACACATTATATTTGCTTGATTGTGTAGCTTCCTCTTTCCTACCTCAGCCATCTTAAAAGTGGATTATCATTTGTATAAGCTAGTGTATATATATTAGATATATATATGTATTTTCTAATTAATAATTTTATTTTTTAGAGCACTTTTAAATTCACAGCAAAATTGAGCAGAAAGTGCATAGAGTTCCCATATACCCTCTGTCCCCATGCACGCACAGCCTCCTTTGCTCTCCACATCCCGCACCAGAGTGGTCCATTTGTTACAATCGATGAACCTACATTGACTCGTCATTATCACCCAAAGTCTATGGTTTACATTAGGGTTCACTCTTGATGTTGTACACTCTATGGGTTCAACATATGTATAATGACATATATCCACTGTTGTAGTATCATACAGAAGTTTCAATGCCCTGAAAGTCCTATGTGCTCTGCCTATTCGTCCCTCCCCACACTGTCCTCAATCCCTGCAACCACTAATCTTTTTATTGTCCCCATAGTTTTACTTTCTGCAGAATGTCATATAGTTGAAATCATACAGTATGTAACCTTTTCAGATTGGCTTCTTTCACTTAGTAATATGCATTTAAGGTCTTTCCATGTCTTTTTAAGGTTGATAACTCATTTCTTTTTAGTGTTAAATAATATTCCATTGTCTGAATGTACCACACTTTATTTATCCATTCACCTACTAAAGGATATCTTGGTTGCTTCCAAGTTTTGGCAATTATGAATAAAACTGTTATAAACATCTGTGTGTATGTTTTTGCGTGACCATAAGTTTTCAATTCCTTTGGGTAAATACCAAGGGACATGCTTGCTAGATTATATGGTAAGAGTATGTTTAGTTTTGTAAGAAACCACCAAACTGTCTTGCAAAGTGGCTGTACCATTTTGCATTCCTACCAGAAATGAATGAGACATCCTATTGGTCCACATCCTCGCCAGGATTAGGTGTCGTGAGTGTTTTGGATTTTGGCCATTCTAATAGATGTGGAGTGGTATCTCGTTGTTGTTTTAGTTTGCAATTCCCTAATGAAGCGATGTTGAACATTCTTTCATATGCTTAGTTGCCATCTGTGTATCTCTTTTGGTGATGTATCTGTTCAGGTCTTTGGCCCATTTTTTAATTGGCTTCATTCTCTTATGTGTATATTTTAGATTATACTCCTTTATTTGATGTGTCTTTTGAAAATATTTTCTCCCAATCTGTGGCTTGTCTTATCATTCTCTTCACATTGTCTTTAACCAAAAGGAAGTTTTTAGATTTTAATGAAGTCTAGCTTATCATTTCTTTAGTTCAAAATATTTTTAATGTATCTTGAGATTCCTTTTTTGACCCATGTGTTAGTTAGAAGTGTGTTGTTTAATCTCTAAGTGTTTTGGAATTTTCCAGCTATCTTTGGGTTATCGATTTCTAGTTTAATTCCACTATGGTCTGAGAGCAGACACTGTATGGTTTCTACTCCTTTTAACCTGTTAAGGTATGTTTTATGGCCCAGAATGCAGTCTATCTTGGTGATTATGATACATTTTTTTACTTTTTATTATGTGGAGAAAATAGTATAATGAGTTATATTTTCATCACTCAGCTTCAACAATTATCAACATACGGCCAATCTTATTTCATCAGTGAATTCTCCTGGTCATTTAAAAGCAAATTTTAGACACGATATCATTTTATCCATAAATACTTCAATATATATTACAATGCAATAATTACCTTTGAGAATGTGGTCCTTTGGAGTTAACAAAATCAGCCTCTACCAAAACCCACCAATATCCTACCTTTAACCACCCAACTCTGTGCCCCTCCCCTTGGCCAAAGCTAGGTAAATCTAATTTAGCTCCATGCATTGAGAAGACTCCAGTGGCTATTGTGAAGTAAACA
Source organism: Ceratotherium simum simum (assembly GCF_057802395.1). NCBI lineage: Eukaryota > Metazoa > Chordata > Mammalia > Perissodactyla > Rhinocerotidae > Ceratotherium > Ceratotherium simum. The sequence continues at coordinate 1,481,582 of NC_141910.1, read as the reverse complement.
TGACTTTAGGCAGCTACTTTAGGTGGGCAAAGGGATGGTGTTGCAGTTGGCAGTCTGAATCTAGCTGTCACCACTTTTGAGTCGTGTTAGCTTGAGCAAAGCATGTCACTTTTCCTCTCTGATTAAACAGAGATCATAAAATCACTTCACCAAATTGTTATGAAGTTTAACTAAGATAGTAGAAGTGAAAACCATGTTAGTCATTATTATCCTGGTTTATGCAGCAACAAAACCATATTAGGGAGGGAGATTTTCAATTAACCTTTCGTATGGGAGCCTCTTGAACACAGGAAGCCCTGTGCCCTCTTTAGAGAAGAGTCTAGAAACCTCCATGAAATCACAAATCTCTGGGCACCAATTCTCAGAACAAGGCTGAGTTTGGGCCCTGATAGAGACTGAATCTTGAACACAGAACACTAGGCAACCCAAACGGTCCACCATGAACTAGGTGTTATTTGATTCACTGAGTCCTAAAGTTGAAGCAGCACTCAGCATACAACGGAAATGGTGTATACATGACAAGGCTCAACAGGTCTAAAAGCTAAAGAAAATTGTATGAGCAGGTGACTCACACGACTACGGTTCTTGCTCTGACTGTTTTACCATCTCTCTCTCAACCCACATCTATGGCTTCATGGGGAATTATGAACAGTTGACAGAGGAAGAAAAAGTGAAGGCTTAGTTTGCAGCTGGGTCTGTATGACATGGCCACAAGTGAACAGCTGCTGTTTTACATCTTCCCTCAGGAGCAAGTCTGAAAGACAAGGGTAAAGGGAAATCCTCCCAATAGGCTGACAGGCCTTTTTTGAGATCCCCTAACTTCGTACAACATTTCCCTTCTGAGGATTTCAAGGCTGGGTTGGTTTGAGACTCCCTCTTTTTCAGAGTCCTGCAGCAGCTGTGACTGGAACCCAGAGCCTGGGGTGGTGGGAGTAGGAGGCAACAACAGTTAGCTATAGTTTGCCACTAAAAAGATGTTGGAGCTAGACAAGGGCAGCCAACACGGGCAAGAGGTACTGGGAATAGCCTGGCTCTTCTTTTCCCACTCCTAAGGGTCCAGTTCTCCTGGAGAAGAGTTTTTTGGTCTATGGTATAACTGAGGTTTGGAATCACTGTCCAAGAAAACTATGCTGTGAGCTGGGGCCAGGCTCACAATGGAGTCTGGAGATAAATGCGATGCTGTGCTGTAAGTGCCAAGGCCAGCACCCCAGGCCCTCTGGACACGTGAGAACATGCTGCCCCACTGAAGTGTTCACAGAAGGCAGTGAACAAAGTAGAGACGAGAACCTCACCATGGGAAAGCCTCTATCCTTCCTGACTAAGGAAGTAGTACCATCTTGACTTGCCAGCAACATAAGACAGGGACAGCAGATCCTCTGTCCTCTTCATTTCATGTGTTGGGCCTCACCCCCACCTCTATAATGCCTGGCAAAGTGCTAATGGAAAGGTTTGAAGCTTTCTGTGCCATGCTTCACCCATGAGGAATAATTAACGTGAGATAACAGAAAACATATATATTGATCTCTGCCCCCGGTTCCTGGCACAGGGCTCCTAAAACCCTTGTAATTTCCTAAGTGATAAGAGCACTAGGAATATCTTTTGTTCTAATATTTGGTCCTTGGCCCCAGGTCCTGACAGAGTTTCTAAATCCCTTGGAATTTCCTGGGTGATAGCAGTGTCTTTTGTTCTAATGAGGTGATTCTTGCTGGCTCCTGGATGGAGGCTAGTCACCAGAAAAACCAAGGCATGATTAGAAACTTGAAATTTTCAGCCCCACTTCCCATTCTCCAAAGAGCGGAGAGGGACTGGAAATGGAGTTAACGGTTCATCATGCCTACATGATGAAGCTGCCATAAAAAATCCCAAAAGTACAGGGTGTGGAGATCTTCCAGGTTGGTGAACATTTGGAGGTGCTGGGAAAGTGGTGTACCTGGAGAGGGCATGGGAAGCTCCACATTCCTTCCCATATACCTTGCTTTATGCATCACTTCCATCTGGATGTTCATCTGTATCATTTATCATATCCTTGTATAATAAACTGGTAAACAGTAAGTGAACTGTTTTCCTGAGTTCTGTGAGCTGCTCTAGCAAATTAATCTAACCTGAGGAGGGGGTCGTAGGAACCTCCAATATACAGCTAATTGATCAGAAGGGCAAGTGGCAACCTGGACTTTTGCCTGAAGTTGGGAGCAGGGCAGTCTTGTAGGACTGAACCCTTAACCCATGGGATCTGACACTATCTCCAGGTAGCTAGTGTAAGAATTGAGTTGAACTGTAGGACACTCAGCTAGTGTTGCAAAGAATTGCTTGTTGTGGGGGAAACCCCATACACATTTGGTGTCAGAAGTGTTGTGAGCCTGGTATCAGTGTGAGAGTGAAGGAGACACAGGAGGAAGATTGAGTTTTCACTAAACAATAACAAACTACAGTGTGTATAGCCCAATGTGGTGTCCAGAGCACTTTCCCAGATTTTCTAACTCAATGCCCATGACACCACTATGACATCAATATTATTATTACTACCTTACGGATGGAGAAACTGAGGCTCTGATAGGTCAAGTGACTTACTCATCTCCAAAAAGCTAAAAATTGGCAGAGCTAAACTGTAGACTCCAACTCCTCTGCTCCATGAAGCTCAGTTAAAATGAGGGGCTTGGTGAGATCTGGGGGTACGTGTAGGAGGCTGAGTGCCAAGGGCAATTTTTAATTTTCTGGTTTCATTTTGGTAATAATCTCAAGAAAATCCTTTAACCATTTCTAAAGACATATCTTCCTATTTGCCCCAAACAATCACTGAAATGTTCTTTAAAAAGACTTTCTATGTGAATTTTTGTCAAACTGAGGAACAAGGAACCTGTGGGTCCACAAGAATAGTCTCAGGAGTTTGTGAGGTTTTTTCTGTTTAAAACATTTGTAAATATAATTCAAGTTTGAGAACACTGGATTAGATGCTTTTGAAGGGAGGCTCCAGCTCTAACATCTATTTTATAGATTTACTATGAAGTGCAAGCTGAGTGACCGATTAGATTCACTCAACATCCATTCATTTATTCATTTGTTTAATTAACCAACATTTATTGAATGCCTACTATTCCTCAGGGCTAAAGATGCTAGGAAAAATCAGACCCTATTCCTGACTGTGTGGAGCAATGGTCCAGTGAGTGAGCAAGATATGAAGAAAAAATTCTAATACAAAAATAAAATGATATAGTGCCATATGCATTGCCACACAAGCGTTTACAGGGTAATACTGATACACAGAAGGATGAGGAATTGGTTATGCCTCAAGAAGGAGTCATTGGTGGGATGAAAGGCACAGGTAGGTGTAACAGGGGAAGCAAAGGATGAGTAGTGTCAGGGCCAGGGTAGGGTGAGGCACAGAGGGGACAAAATTTAAAGAGGCTCTCATGCTCAGGTGTTGGGCCTGCAATTGCATGACCCTGAGAGTGAGTGCCTCTGTAAATTTTGCATCCTAGGTGCTTCAATCACCTCACGCTAGGCCTGGTCCTGAGTAATGTAGTGGAATTCTGTTGTTGCTTCCTCAGAACCCCTTTATATGGATAGGACATTCATGTCCTAGCTGCTGTGGAGTTAGCTGCTAACAGCTCACAGCAGACTCTTTCTCCAGAGAATTGCCCTCAGCCAAATGGGAGCTATCTCATTTGGGATATTATGCCCCCTTCCCACTCCCCATCAAAAGGCAGCCCACAACTAAATGTTTACTGACTTGGGGATACAAAAAGAGAAATCTTGAAAGAGGAACTTGAGCTCTGTGGACCCACTCCCCAAGGAAACTGGTGAAAATTATTTTTTAAAAAAACACTTAAAGCCTCTGGAAATGGTCCCAAAGACTTACAGCAAAAAATATCTGTTCAAGAAAACCTACTAAAATTCAGTATGAATAGCAAGAGTCTGTGGTATTAGAGCCCAGATGTTCTCCCTGCCTCTGGCTTCCTGATTCAGCAAGATGGAAACTCCACTCCAAACTGGCTCAGCCAAGAACATGGGGCTCCTTCCCCTCTTCCCTAGCTCCCAGTTGGAGAGCTATCTTCCTGAGAGGGGCAGGACATCAGCATTTCTCATCTGGCCCTTAGCTACCTGTCCTAAGTAAGTGTGGCTGACTGGTGGGGGCTACCACCTTCCACCCAGCCCCAACTCATGAGGAGGAAGCTCTACCTTGGATGTGATGCCAGTGAGAATACTGGGACCCCAATTGCCCTTGTCCCAGCTCATAAGGCAGTGATTTCATTCCAAAAGAGATGAGCGAAGGAGATCTGAGGCTTCTGCCGCCCCTCCCAAATGCTGAACTCCTAGTGTCACTCAGAGAGAAAAGGGCCATGGTCTTTACCCGGAGATCCAGAGCTTTGGCTCAGAGATTTTTGCCTGGGAGGAAAAGCTGGCCATAAAACAGATAGCTCCTAATCTCTTCTCAAGGAACTGACTTTATTTGCAACAGAGTGTTAAGAATTTCAAGCCTAAGGGCACTCTAAAAAACAATGGAGGTTGTGGTGAAAGGCACTTAGGAGGAGACTGGTGGACTCATTGGACATAGAGGCTAAACTAGAGGCCAGCTTGTTTTACCAAAAGAACTAGAGAGAAAGACAACTGGGAGGAGCTTTCCTGGTATCAGAACAAATCTCAAAAAGTGACCTTTGGGGACTATCCCTTCAAAGGAGCTCAATTTTATTGGCTTAGTCTGTGAAACAATTTATGCCCCAGGAAATTGTTGAAAACAATAGAGAAATCAGCTGACAATTAGTGGAGTTTAACAGCTGTGTGGTCAGGAAAAGAGACAGTCAAAGAGAGCCAAAACTACTGTCATCCTTGGGTAACTTTATAGGCAGACCTGAACCTGCATCCTCTAAGAAGCAACATCAGAAGCTAAACATTGGGGGGCAGAGGGGGAATAGACACCACTAAAATAATCCAGCCAGTCACTAAACAAATAAATAAGCAAATAATAATAACAAGCCCCAGAGGGTGGGCCCAGTACCCAGAGTTGCTACAATATATTATCTAAAATGTCCAGTTTCTGACAAAAAATTATGAGACATGCAAAACCAAAAAAACTCCAGGAAAGTATGACCCATACACTGAGAAGAAAGCAGGCAATAGAAACCACCTGTGAGAGTGACCCAATGCCACATTTCACAAAGCTTTCAAAGTAGCCATTATAAATATGTTCAATGAACCAAAGGAAAGCATGATTAAAGAAGTAAAGTATGATTAGTGTTGCATCAAATTGACAGTATCAATAAAGAGATATAAATTGTGACAAGCAAATGGGAATTCTGAAGTTTAGAAGTATAATAACTGACATGAAAAATTTGCTAGAGGGACTCAATAGTAGATTTGAACTGGCAGAAGAAAGAGTTAAAGGACTTGAAACTATGTCAATAGAGATTATGCAATCAGAAGAACAGAGAGAAAAAAAGAATGAAGAAAATGAACAAAGCCTCAGAGAAATGTGGCATGTTATTAGCACCCATATACATGTAATGGGAGTATCAGAAGGAGAAGAGAGAGAGAAAGGAGTAAAAAAATTTTTGAAAAAATAATGGCTGAAAATCTCTCATATTTATTCAAAAACAATAATCTACACATCCAGGAAGCTAAATGAATCCCAAGTAGGATAAACACAAAAATTTCTACAAACAGATACATCATAATAAAAATGCTGAAAGTCAAAGGTGAGAAAATCTTGAAAGCAGCAAGAGAAAAATGATGTGTCACTCAAAAGGGAACCCAATAAAATTAATAGCTGACTTCTCAACAGAAACAATAAAGGCTAGAAGTCAGTGGACTAATATATTCAAAGTTCTCAAAGAAATAAGCTCTCAACCAAGAATCCTATATCCAGCAAAGCTATCTTTCAAACATGAAGGCAAAATACAAACATTCCCAGATAAGAAAAAACTGAGCAAATTTGTTGCTATCAGACCTGCCTTATAAGCCATACTAAAGGAAGTTCTTCAGGCGGAAAGCAAGTGACTCCAGACAGTAATTTGAATCCACAAGGTGAAGGGTAGTGGTTGGGGGGAAAGAGTGCCAGCAAAGATAAGTAATTTAAAAAGATGATACAAATGCATATTCTTTCATCTTTTTCCTCAACTGATTTAAAAAGCAATAAAATAAGTAATATGTATATAATGTCTTGTTTGGTCTGTAACATATAGAAATGTAATATATTTGCCAGTAACAGCACAAAGGAGGTGGGTGGGAGCAAAGCTGTACTGGGCTAAGGAAATGACTCCAGATGGTAACTGAAATCCACACACACAAAAAAGAAGAAACCAGAAATAATAATTAAGAAGGTTAATATAACAAAATCTATTAATATATACTTACTCTCCTTTCTGCTCTCAGTTTCTGTAAAACACATAAAATTATATAAAGTAATCATTATAACAACATATTGTTGGGTTTTTAACATTTATAGATGTAATATATATAACAATACCACAAAAAGGTATAAAAGAGAGTAGAGCTATATAGGTGTAATGTTTCTATATATCTCATTGGAATTAAGTTAGTATAAATCTGAAGCTGTTTCTGATAAGTTAAGATGTATATGGTAAGCCCAGAACAACCAATAAGGAAATACCTCAAAAAAAAAAAAAAAAGCAAAAAGTCATTACAGTAATTAAAATGCTACATTAGAAAATACTTACTTAAAGCAAAAGAAAGCAGTAAAGGAGGAATAGAGAAACAAAAGAGACATAAGAAATATAGAAAACAAAAAAGTAAAATGGCAGATGTAAATCCAACTATATCAATAAAAATATTAAATGTAAATGAATGAAACAATCCAATCAAAAGGCAGAGATTGTCAGACTGGATTTAAAAAAAAAACAATGTAAACTAGATGTAAACTACATGCTATCTAGAGGAGAAATGTTTTAGAGTCAAAGATACAAAAAGATTGAAAGTAGAAGGATGGAAAAATAGCATGCAAGGAGCAACCACAAGAAAGCTGGAATAGCTATATTGCTATCAGACAAAATAGACTTTAAAACAAAAAATGCTACTAGAGATAAAAAAGGACATTTAATAATGATAAAAGGGTCAGTCCATCAGGAAGATATAACAACTATGAACATACATGCACATAAAAACAGAGCACCAAAATACATGAAGCAAAAGCTGACAGAAATAAAGAAAGAAATGGGCAATTCAACAATAACAGTTGAAGACTTCAATACTCCACTTACAATTATGGACAGAATGACTAGACAGAAGATCAAGAAGGAAACAGAAGACCTGAACAACACTAGAAACCTAAGAGGCATTTATGTAACACTCCACCCAACAACACCATAATATACATTCTTCTCAAGAGCACATGAAACATTCTCCAGGAGAGACCTTATGCTAGGCCATAAAACAAACCCTAATAAATTTATAAGAATAGAAATAATACAAAGTATATGTTCTCCAACTACAATGAAATAACATTAGAAATAAAAAACAGAAAGAAATTTGGGAAACTCACAAATATGTGAAAATTAAAGAACTCATTCCTAAATAACCAATGGGTCAAAGAAGAAATCAAAAGGGAAATTAGACAATACTTTGAGATGAATAAAAATGAAGACACAATATTCCAAAACTTATGAGATGCAGCTAAAGTAGTGCTTAGAGGGAAATTTATAGTTGTAAATACCTATACTAAGAAAGAAAAAAGGTCTCAAATCGTAACCTCATCTTCCATCTTAAGACATTGGAAAAGGAAGATCAGACTAAACCTAAAGCAATCAGGAGGAAGGAAATATTGAAGATTAGAGCAGAAAATAATAAAGAATAGGACAATAATATAGAAAATTAATTAAACCAACAGTTGGTTCTATAAAAGCTCAACAAATTGACAAATCTTTAGCTATATTCACCAAAAAAAAAAAAAAAAGAGAGAGAGAAGGTTAAAATTACCAGAATCCAAAATTAAAGAGGGGACATTATTACTCACCATACAGAAATAAAAAGGATTATAAAGAAACATTATGAACAATTGTATGTCAATAAATTAGATGACTTAGATGAAATGGATAAATTTCTAGAAAGATACAAACTACCAAAACTGACTCAAGAAGAAATAGACAACCTGAATATGCCTATAACAAGTAAAGAGATTGAATTCATAATAAAAAACTACACACAAAGAAAAGCCCAGGCCCAGATAGCATCTCTGTTAAATTCTACCCAACATTTAAAAAAGAATTAGTACCAATTCTTCACAAACTCTTTCAAAAAGTACAAGAGGAGGGAACACTTTCCAACTCATTCTATGAGACCAGTATTAATCTGACACCAAAACCAGACAAAGACATCACAAGAAAAGAAAACTATAGACCAATATCTCTTATGAAAATGGACACAAAATTTCTCAACAAAATATTACCAGACAGAATCCATCAACATACAAAAGGAATTACACATCATGACCAAGTAGGATTTATTCCAGGAATGAAATGTTGGCTTAACATCCAAAAACCAATTAATGTAATATACCATATTAATAGAAAAAAAACAAAAATCACGTGATTGCCTCAATAGACACAGAAGAAGTATTTGACAAAATTCCAACACTCTTTCATGGTAAAAACAATAAATAAACTAGAAATAGAAGGCAACTTCCTCAATGTGATAAAGTGTGTCTACAAAAAAACCTACTGGTAACATCGTATTTAATGATGAAACACAAGATGCTTTCCCCCTAAGATAAGAAACAAGATAAGGAAGCCCACTTTCACCACTTCTAGTCAGCATTGTTACTGGAGATTCTAGTCAGGGCAATTAGGCAAGAAAAAGAAATAAAATGCATCCAGATTGTAAAGAACGTAAAATTATCTCTATTTACAGATGACATGATCTTGTATATAGAAAATCCTAAGGAATCCACTAAAAAAACTTTTAGAACTAATAGACAAATTCAGCATGGTTGCAACATATAAGATCAGTATAAAAAATCAATTATATTTTTATATACTTGCAATGAACAACCCAAAAATGAAATTAATAAAACAAATCCACTTACAATAGCATCAAAAAGAATAAAACATGTAGGAATAAATTTAACAAAAGAAGTGCAAAACTTATACCCTAAAAACTATAAAAATATTGTTGAAGAAATCAAAGATCTAAATAAATGGAAAAACATCCCATGTTCATGGATTGGAAGACTTAACATTGTTAAGATGGCAATACTCCCCAAATGTATCTATAGATTCAATGCAGTGGACTTCTTTGTAGAAATTGACAAGCTGATTTTAAAATTCATATGACACTGCAAGGGACTCAGAATAGCCAAAACAATATTGAAAAAGAAGACCCAAGTAGGAAGACTCAAATTTCCAAATTTCAAAACTTACTACAAAACAACAGTAATAAAGATAGTTGGTACTGGCATATGGATAGACAGAGAGATCAATGAAACAGAATTGAGAGTCCAGAAATAAAATTACGTGTCTTTTGTCAACTGATTTTTGACAAGAATACCAAGATCATTCAATGAGAGAAGAACAATCTTTTCAACAAATGGTGCCAGGACAACTGTATAGCCACATGCAAAAGAATGAAGTTGGACCCTAACTTCCACATATACCAAAATTAACTCAAAATGGATCAAAGACCTAAATATAAGAGCTAAAACTATAAAAATTTTAGGAAAAAACACAGGAGTAAATCTTCATGACCTTGGATTTGGCAGCAAACTCTTAGTTATGACACCTAAAGTGTGAGCAATAAAAGAAAAAATAGATAAATTGGACTTCACTAAAATTTAAAACTTTTGTGCTTCAAAGGACACCATCAATAAAGTGAAAAGAAAGGGCTGGCTCAGTGGTATAATGGTTAAGTTCACGCACTCTGCTTTGGCAGCCTGGGGTTCACTGGTTCGGATCCCAGGGGCAAACCTACACACCGCTCATCAAGCCATGCTGCGGGGGTGTCCCACATACAAAATAGAGGCTGATGGGCACAGGTGTTAGCTCAGGGCCAGTCTTTTCCAAGCAAAAAGAGGAGGATAGGCAATAGGTGTTAACTCAAGGCCAATCTTCCTCACCAAAAAAATAAATAAACAAAGTAAAAAGAAAACCCATAGAATGGGGGAAAATATTTGCAAATCATATATCTGATAAGGGACTTATACTAGAATGTACAAAGAATTAATATAACTCAATAATAAAAAGACAGGGCCGGCCCCGTGGCTTGGTGGTTAAGTGCGTGCGCTCCGATGCTGGTGGCCCGGGTTCGGATCCCAGGCGCGCACCGAGGCACCACTTCTCCGTCCATCCTGAGGTCGAGTCCCACGTACAGCAACTGGAAGGATGTGCAGCTATGACATACAACTATCTACTGGGGCTTTGGGGGGAAAAATAAATAAATAAAATCTTTAAAAAAAATAATAATAATAAAAAGACAAATAATCCAATTATAAAATGGGCAATGGATTTGAATACACATTTCTCCAAAGAAAATATACAAATGGCCAATAAGCACTTGGAAAGATGCTCAATATCATTAGTTACCAGGAAAATGCAAATCAAAATCACAGTAAGATACCGCTTCACACCCAATAGGATGGCTAGGATCAAAAAGTCGGAGAATATCAAGTGTTGTGGAGGATTCTCAGAAATCAGAACCCTCATACACTACTTGTGGGGATGTAAAATGGTACAGCCACTTTGAAATAAAGTTTGGCAGTTCTCCAAACAATTATACACAGAGTTACCATCGGACCCAGCAATTCTATGTCTAGGTATATATCCAAGAGAAATGAAAACAGATGTCTAGACAAAAACTTATACACAAATGTTCACAGCAACATTATTCATAATAGCCAGAAGATGTAAAATACCCAAATTTCTATCAACTGGTGAATGAATAAACAAAATGTGGTATATCCATACAATGGAGTATTACTCATCAATAAAAAGGAATGAAGTATTTACACATGCTACAACATGGATGAATCTTGAAAACATTATGCTAAGTGAAAGAAGTCAGTCACAAAAGACCACACATTGTATGATTTCACTTATATGAAATATTCATAGTAAGGAAATGTATAGAGACAGAAAGTAGATTAGTGGTTGATTAAGGCAGCGGGCAGGGATGGAGCATAGGGAGGTGATAACTAAAGGGTGCAAAGTTTCTTTCCGATGTGACTAAAGCATTCTAAAATTGACTGTGGTGATGGTTGCACCTATCTATGGATATACTAAAAACCATTGAATTATACCCTTTAAATGTGTGAATTGTATGGTATGTGAATTATATCTCAATAAAGCTGTTTTTTTTTTTTTTTTTAAAAAGCCAGCTCCCTGCCTCAAAGTAAGACCAGCACTGTGGTACAATTCATGCTGTAGAGGTCCCTGCATGATCAGGCTGCTCGGTGCACAGTGGACTCAAGCCAGCATTCCATTGAAAATAAAAGTGACAATGCCCTTAAAACCTGACCTTGGAAGTCACACTGTGTCACTTCTACAGCATTCAAACATTCAAAGTCAAAACAAGTCACAGGCCAGAAAAGTGTCTTCCCTTCTGGGTACATATTCCAGCAGCTCAAGCTCTTCCCGGGCTCTAGAAATGTCCGTCATCCTGATACCAGAATAATTTGCAGGTCAAGACACCGGGACCCAATCCTTCTCCTATTCTTGATTCTTAGGAGGCATTGAGAAATACGGGAGAGTTGTTTTTCATTTTTGTTTTTGTTCTGCTTGTCAGTAAGACTGAGAAGGCCACTGGCATTTAGTGAGCAGGAACAATCTATGCATCCAAGAATTACCCTACTCAAAAGGTCAGTTGTACCCCTTGGAGAAAAAACCTCCAGATTGTACCAAAAAAACTACACTAAGAAATTGAGAAGAACACAATACTAAAATTCCAGAATGCAGATTTCTGACTTTGCTTTAATATATGACTAAAGATGGACTTGGTTTGCACAGCAGATAGGCCATCTGGCCCCAAACCTCTTTCTGGTGCCTCAAACCAGGTACCGGGTAGCATGCTAAGCCGATATTCCTGGACCGCCAGCATGGGGTGGATATGGGCGGGCATCATGTTTCTGTCTCTAGGGGTTCTCCATTCTCAGAACCTGCTTCATGGTCTAATCTCTGAACAGAATGTGGACTCCCGGGTCACCCTCTCTGGCCCAGGCCCCACAGAAGGCAGGCTCCTACATGAGGTAAGCTTTGCTCTGCCTGCCCTCAGGTAGTCCTTCTCTGGCTTCAGTCTACATAGAGGTCAGCAAACTATTTCTATAAAAGGCCAGATAGTAAATATTTTAGGCTTTGTGGGCTACACCACCCCTGTGACAACTACTCAACTGTGCTGTTGTAATGCAAGAGCAGCAAGAGACAGTATGTAAACAAATGAACATGGCCACGTTCCAATAAAACTTTATTTATGGGCACTGAAATTAGAATTTCATGTAATTTTCATATGTCATAAAAGGTTATTCTTCCTTTGATTTTTTCCAACCATTTGAAAGTGTACAAGCTACTCTCAGCTCATGGGTCGTGTGTTTACTACATATGTACCAGGCACAGTCTTAACAGTTCGTAGTTTGTTCTTACAGCAACCTTTTAGATGAATACTGTTATTATTCCCAATTTACAAATGAGAAAACTTAGGTGTAGAGGTATTGAGTGATTCACTTCCTTGTCTTGCTCTGGAGAAGAACCAGAAGCAGCCCACAGGTCTGCAGTGAATTCTAACAGGAACAGAAACTCATGGGCAGAAACACAGGACCTTGAAGAAATTTCAAATGAGAGAAGGATCATCCCCAAACCCAGAAAGACCATGGAGAAGGAGGGTGAGGAGGAGAAGTGAGGGCTGGGGAGAGAGTGGATCTGTGGGTTTTGAAGGAACGGGTACCCTGTTTGTTTGTCAGATCCAAAAAGATGCCTGTGTCTTTAACAGGCACGGAGCAGGAGAGCAGCAGAGCCCCGGCTCAGATGACAAGATGACCAGATAGGCTCCCTGCATACCCATTTCTTGGACCAGCAGAAGGTCCCCAAACCACGACACAACCTTACAGATGGGGACCCCAGCCAGGATTCAAGTTAGATTCTTCTGCTAGGCCAGACACGAAATTTAAGGTGAGTTATATGAAGTAAACAAGCTTAGATTTCTTACATACCTGTATTTATTGACTAAGATTCACACCTACTTGCTTACTGAAGGCATTTTTTTCAGGAGCATAAGGACCAAGAACGTGAACATCAGCACAAAATAATCCCTGGTGCGCTCCCACCACCTGCCTCCATATGTAGTTCTGGTACTGCCTCCTTCCTTGCCTTCATCCTGACACGCTGCTCCCCAAGCTCGGTAACAGTGTCTGTTAAATCCATGGCCCTCAGCTGATGCACAGCAAGCTCTCTGCGACCAGAAAGGCGTTCATTTCAGGAGGGTGATTTGTTTCTCTTACTGTTATTTTTTTAATCTTTCGAGTAATGCCCAGGAGCATGTGAAATCTACCAGGAGAAGGGACAGCTGTAGCCAGAGCTGAAAAGAAACCTCCACATTTTATGGTGAGAGTTTTTGCTGAAGCTTTCAACCTCCCACCAACTTCCTGATAACCATTATGAAAACAAACAGTAAAAAGTAGAAGTTAAGAATAAGAAGAAATAGATAAAACTATTAAGATGAAGTTATATTTTTAAGAAGATAAAGGAATAAAATGAAAAGGAGAGGAAAAGAATCATGGTTCAAATGCATGAAATAAATCCAAAACAGACAAAAACAGCTTAATAATTCATGTCATGAAATTAATGGCACAGCTTAAATATAAATTTTTTAAAGGAATTTAAAATAATGTAAAATATGGAAATGAATATCAACAAAAAGTACCAAAAGACCTTTAAGAATGGTCATAGAAAAACAAAATATTTTTTAAATTGCTTACAAAATAAAAGTTTAACAAGGAAACATTTAAAGCAAAACAAATATGAAAAGATTAAAAAGATTAGAAAACTGATAAAGACTTGAAAGGTGAAAAAGTAAGATAATATCATTTAAAATAATTCAAAGCAACATAAATCAGAATAAAAAACATACTAAGACAATACAAAAGTACAAAGGTAAAAATATTTCAGACTAAATCCTTAATAAGGGAAAAATATACTCATGAAAAATAGTCAAGGGTGAGTGTTTAAGAAGGAATTTAGGGCTGAAGCAGCCCCACAGGGAGGTAAAAGAGGGTCCAGGGTGGGGTCAGAGAAAGCGAGCAGGACCCCTGTCCTCTGCCCCCCAGCCCCTTGCAGGAGCCCCTCAAAGGCTGCTCCAGGGCAGGAACCACACTGCAATAATAAGCAGCTGGCAGCCAAATCCGTCCAACCAACCGAGCTGCCAGGAGGCCCCTCTCACCCCTCGCATGTGCCCAGTCGCAGCTGCAGCAGTCAATAATGGGCCATGGCAGAGTCAGGCAGCTTTTACACCGAGGGTCACAAGCAGTATAGGACAGGGGTAAATGGACACACCAGCTTTGAAGACACACCAACTCACCCTTCTTAGCTACGTGCTCTTAGGCAAGCTTCCTAACCTTTCTATGCCTCAAGTTTCTCACGAGAAAAGTAGGAATAATATACAGACCTTACAAGGCTATTTGGAAGACTCCACAAGATAAAGCTTACAAATTATGTTACAAGCAATCAATAAAGAATAGCTTTTATTATTAACTCACTAGGGAAAAGAATCCATTTCCATTTACAGCTATACAGGAAAAAGAAAAACTTTAAGGTGTTAGGATTTTCTTGAGGGAGAACCAGAAAAGGTTCAATGACACCATCTTTTTTTTTTTTTTTTTTTTTTTTTTGGCTTAAAACAACACAGACTTATTATATTACAGTTCTGGAGCTCAGAAGTCCTAAAATCAATATGTCAGCAGAGCTAAATTCTTTCTGGAGGCTGTAGGGGAGAATCTGTTCACTCACTTTTTCCAGCTTCTAGAGGCTACCTTGGCTTGTGGCCCCTTCCTCCTCCATCTTCAAAACCAGCAGGATAGCATCTTCAAACCTCTCTCTCTCTGTCTCTCTCATTTCTGTCATCACGTCTTCTCTGACCCTCCTGCCCTGCTCTTATAT
This sequence comes from Ceratotherium simum simum, assembly GCF_057802395.1. Lineage (NCBI taxonomy): Eukaryota > Metazoa > Chordata > Mammalia > Perissodactyla > Rhinocerotidae > Ceratotherium > Ceratotherium simum. The sequence continues at coordinate 1,466,502 of NC_141910.1, read as the reverse complement.
AAGGACTCTTGTGATTACAACAGGCCCACTTGGATAATCCAGGATAATCTCCTTGTCTCAAAATCCTTAATTTAATCATATCTGCGAAATCCCTTTGCCACGTGAGGTAACATATTCACAGGTTCTGGGGATTAGGACATGGACATCTTTAGGAGGTCATTATTCTGTTTACCATATCCCCTAAAAGGATTGGCCTAGTATCCATGCTAAGGTACCCTAACTCTTACTATGGGCAAATTATTTGGATCTGGCTCAGAGGACCATGGCACATGTCAGACCTCTGCCTGACGTGTCTTTGAGAATGCTGCCCCTGACCTTTGACCTATCAAAGTGGGGCCCAGCACTCAGCCCAGTGGCAAACAGAGAACCTTCCCCAAAAAGGGATGGAAGAGTGGAGCCCTGGGCATGTTACTGCCCCAGCTCTCCACGACGTCACAAGAAAGGTAAAGTGGAGAGAAGAATCCATTCGAAGGAAGAAGAAAATTCAACTAGCTTCCTATACTTTCTCAGCTCCACTTACATAGACTCGTGTGTGTGTGTGTGTGTGTGTTTGTGTGCATGTGTAAGTGTAGTAAAATTCACATACCCAAAAATTCACCATCTTATCCATCTTAAAGTGTACAATTCAGTGGCATTAGTACATGTACAATGCTGTTCAACATCCACAATTTCCATCACCACATTTTCATCACCACAAAAGAAAACCTGTACCCATTCAATAGTGATGCCCCATTTCCCCCTCCTCCAACCCTTGGCAACCACTAATCTACTTTCTGTCTCTATAGAATGTTATATTCTAGATATTTCATATAAATGGAACACAACATATGGCCTTTTGTGTCTGGCTTTTTTCACTTAGCATATTTTCAAGGTCCATCCATGTTGTAGCATGTCTCAGTACTACATTACTTTTTGTGGTCAAATAATATCCAAGTGTATAGACATACCACAGTTGTTTATCCATTCATCAGTTGATGGACATTTGGATTGTTTCCAACTTTTGGCTATTGCAAGTAATACTGCTATGACCATTTATCTACAAGTTTTTGTTTGAATACCTGCTTTGAATTCTTTTGGGTATACACCTAGGAGGGGAAATGCAGGGTCATACAGTAATTACATGTTTAATGGGCCATCTTTTAAAAATACAACATAAATAAAACTTAAGTAAATTCAACAAAAAACATCATATTCCAGTAAGAAGTAAGAGCTCTCAAGGAGAAGATGATGAAAGAAAAGAGAAAGAAGAGAAGATGAAAGAGAAAAACTATAGAAGGAAAAAAGATGCATTTTTGGGATACAAGTTTAGTTGCTATAAAAGAAGCCAAAATAACAATAGCCTGAACAAAATAAGAGTTTGTTTTAAAATATGTAAGAGTCATGGGGCCAGGGCCCAGCATTCTTCTGTCTTTAACAGCTTCCAAAATGGCTACTCTAGTCTCTGCCATCACATCCACATTTAGGGTGACCAACTCGTCCCAGTTTGCCTTAGATTTTCCCAGTTTTAGCTCAGAAAGTCCTGCATATCAGGAACCAATACAAACCAGAGCCGTTGGTCACACTATAACATTCTCTCCAGCAGGAGGGGGAGAGGAGGCAGTGGAGGTCATGCCTTCCCTAAAAGCATGACCTGGAGGTGCACCTATTATTTCCACTCATATCCCACTAGCCAACACTCAGTCACATGGCCACATTTAGTTACAGAGAAGGCTTGGAAATGTAATCTTGAGCTGGATCACTATGGGCCCAGCTAAAACTTGGGGATTCATTACTAAAAGACAGGATAATGGATATGCAGAGACAACTAGCTGTCTCTGCCAACATATATGACAAAGAAAGGCACATTACATTACAGGGACACAGTACAAGTAGAGAGCTGTGCAAGGAAAAAAGGAGGATATGTCATTAGGTTCATCATTACTGAGGTTTGTAAGTTTGATTGTTAAGCGATTATTTCTTCTTTAGATACTTGATGATTCCACCAATTGGTACTAGTACCACACTAGCCAGGTGACAGTTAAATTTGTACCTCTTCCTTTCTTCCTCCCTCCCTCCTTTCCTTCCTTCCTTCCTTCTTTTTAATAAGGAATATCACTTGATCAGTTAGGGTCCTGGCAGCAAACTGCATGCTCAAGTAAGATAACTGAGGAGCAAGGTTAAGGTTAAGTACAGGGATAGTGCAGTACTCCAAGGCTAGCAGCAATGTGGAGCCATCACCGCCCCTCCCCTCAAGGGGCAAGAGGAGAAAGGGGCTACTGGGGCCTGGAAGGAGTGGCTGTGGATGTAGGAGAGCGCCACCCAGCAGGAGCTGTGACCCCACTAAAGGAATGAGGTTAACCCAGGGCCCAGCAGGGAAAGAAGAGGCTGGAGAATAAACACACCAATCTCTCTCTCCTCCCACCCTCCAATCTCCTATCCAATGGGAGGGTCAGCCTCCTGGGGCACACAGACAGGAGAAGGGCAAACCTAGAGGAGCAGATACAAAATGGCCAGCAAATCAACTTTTCATTAAAACAGCTCGCGTGTACCGAGTTAATAAGCACGATTTAAATGAATTAATAAACATTAAATAGAAGAACAAAACAAATTATCTTTGCGAGCATGTGTTTATCCTGGGTTTCCAGTGAGATGTTTTAAAATAGATTTCAAGCTCCCAGAAGGTTACTGATCTTTAAAATTCTACTTGTCATTATCAAGAAGGCATATACGTCAGTAAGACAAACACTGACTCCCTAACTGATCAATGGACAAAGGATATGAATAAACGATTTTTAGAAAAAGGGCAAGAAATATTTAACCTTATTAGTAATCAAAAAAAGCAAATTTTGGACAACCAGATTCAAATTTGGTTACTAGCAAATTAGCAAAGACAGAATTTGTAAATCTTATCCAATACTATCAAGAGTGCAGGGAAAGAATGTAAGTTATCCAATTTTTTGGAAAGTATTTTGACAATATATATCAAGACTCTAAAATGTTAATAATATTTCCACAACTGAACATTTACCATGTGCCAGGCCTTTTTTCTTCAGGGTTTTTGGCCAGATTTCCTGCAGTTAACAAGACACACATTTCTTCTCTCTTTGGTGTGTGAAGGAGGGTGGAGATGGATAATAAACAGGTAAATAAATCAACAGGATAATTTCAGGTATGATAAATTCCAGAAACAAACATGTTCGTGGGGGCAGGGAGGAAAGGGGAGGCAGTGCAGAGAGGGGCTTGTCAGGGAAGGCCCCTTTAAAGAAATAAATGCTGAGTTGAGACCTGCATGAGTAGGGGAAGCCAGTCTTGGGAAGATCTGGCAGAAGAAAGTTCCAGACTTGACTGCAACTGGCATGGTCCTAGGTAGAAACCAGCCTAGTGAGCCTACGAAGTGGCTAAAGGCCTGTGTGGATGGTGCCAGGTAGTGAGAGAAGAGACCAGAGGTGTGGCAGGGCCAGTGCGAGATGATGTGCATGCCATGCTGAGAGTTTGGGTTTTATTCTGAATACAATGGAAGTCACTGGAGAAGTCTAAACAGGCAGTAATGTGAATTAGGAAGATCACTCTGTAACTTTGTATCTAGTATCTTATAAGTATGTCCACGGTATAGTGTTATAGATGCAATCCTACACTGAAGTTTACAGCATCCTGATGGAGTAGAGGCTTGAAACAGGAATAAGGTTGAATTATCAAAAAAGTTAATACCTGTTGCTCACCTGAGTTGCCGGATGCTGCAACTCTTGTGTATAAAGAGGCAGTGTTACATATTGCTACAGGTACATAACTGCAGCCAGACTGCCTGGGTTTGAGCCCCAGAATCCCTGCAACCCTGCTTATTAGTGATATGTCCTTAGGTGAGTGTATCAGTCAGGATAAGTTAGATTATGCTGTGGTAACAAATGACCCTCAAATCTCAATAGTTTACAGCAGCAAAGTTTTTTTTCTCCCTCATGCTACATGTTCTTTGAGGAGTAAGCTATGTCTCTATTCCATGTTGTTTTCACTTCAGGACCCATGCTGATGGAGCAGCCCCATATGGAATATTGTTAGTCACCGTGGCAGAGGAAAAGGAAATGTGGAGAATCAAATGCTGGTTCTTAAAGCTTCTACTTCAAAGTAATCCGCTTCACTTCAGCCAACATATGTTGCTTCTGAGTTCAATGGTGTGGGAGTGGGGGCTTTCACAGAGGAAAGGGAACAGGGAAAATTCATGGAGAATAAAAGAGTTAAGTATTTCAAAATATTATGCAGCACCTAACAACAGAAAGCACATACTTCTAAGGGTAATGCTAAGAGGATGCAGAACATGGATCAATTATTTTGTGGTGATGTTAAAGATACCATAATTGGCACCGTCAAGCTCAAATTCTCATGGAAATAGACTTTGTGGTAAACCACAGAAGTAAACACAGCCACTTAGGTAATGCCACTCACGAAGAGCATCTGTCAATAAGGCCACTGTGTGAAAATGGGGCAGCAGGTCAGCATGGGTTGTATCCCTGACTCTTCCCTTTCCCTCACACCTCACATCCAATCTGTCAGCAAAGCCTTCAAAATACTATAATCTGACTGCCTCTCACCACCTCCACTGCTACCCTCATCTCCCACCTGGACCACAGCAATAGCCTCCTAACTGGACCCCCAACACTTGTTCTTGCCCCAAGGAGGATCCTGGACAAACATATGACAGGTCATCTCTCTTTTAGCCTGAAAACCTTCCAGTGGCTTCCCATTTCACTCAGACTAAAATTCAAAGTGCTTACAGTTCCTGCAAAGTCTGATGCTGGCCTTCTGTTACCTGTTTGGCTTCATTCCTCTTCACTCCCTCCGCTGCAGCCGCTGTGGCCTCCACAGGACATGCCAGGCACACTCCAGTCTTGGAACACTTGCTGGTCCCTCTGCCAGGACCACTCTTTCCCCAGTTACCTGCATGGCTTGTTCCCTCACATCCTCAGGTCTCTGCCTAGATGTCACCTTCTCACTTAGGACCCTATTTTAGCTTTTTTTCCCCTACCCCATCTCTCCACTAGTGTGTAAGCTCCAGAGAGGCAAGAACTTTTTCTGTTTTGTTTATTACTACATCCCCAGGGCCTAGAAGAGGGTCTGGCACAGAGTAGATGCTCAGAAAATCTTTGTTAAATGTTGAATGACTTCACTGTAGCTGGGATACAAAAAATTAAGCTGTAAGTGTCCTTAGACCAACTCACATCTGCACTAAACCAGCTTTCTTACCTGTCTCTTATGTCATGGACAGTGTCACTATCCACCCCAGAAAACTGGGAATCATCCTGGATTCCTCCTATACTTTTAGCGCCTCTGTAAGTATCCTCAAGTCCTGTTGATTATTCCTTATTATTTACCAAACTCTTCCATTTCCCTCCACCTCCTCTCTCACTAACCTAGATCAAGCCATCATCATCTCCCATCTCACTTAAGAAAACAGTCTCCTGACTCATCTCCCTGCTGCTGTTCTCACCTCCTCCATTTTGTAAATCATGATATAGTTGATCAAAGTGATCTTTTGAAATGCAGATCTGCTCAAACTTGTTTAAATCCTTCAGTAGCTGCCCTTTACTCTCAGTATAAAGTCAAAAATCTTTGGCATGACTTAAAAACTCCTTTCCATCTGGGCCCAGTATAACTCTTCAGGCTTCTTTCTCTGGGCCTTTCCACATGCTCTTCCCTTGGTGTAAAACTCTCTCTCCATCCCTTCTTTGCCTGGCTAACAGCTGCCAGTGTTACTTCTTCCATAAGACTGGGGCTCCAACAGAACCCTGTACTTCCCCATCATAGCATTCATCACCCTCTCTGCTGACTATGCCCCCACCTGACACACCCACCCTAATCTGTGAGCCCTGAGAGCAGAAGAATGAAGGCTTGATGCTCAGCCCAGCCTGGGAGGGTCAGAGAGGTGGTACTGGAGCTGTGTCTCAAAGGAGAGCAGCAATTAGCCAGACTTCGGAGAAGCAATGCGTATGCTAGGTTCTTGAACAGCATGAGCAAAATCATGAAATCAAGAAACATCAGAGTGAGGGTAGGGAACTACGTTATGTTTATGTTAGCTATGTTTATGTTAATCAAGATCAATATGTCCAGGGCAGCAGCAAGTTAGGGGGAGCATGGAGGACCTCAAAAGCCATGGTAAGGGTCTTTGGCTTGTTCTTTCCAGCCACTGAAATATTTTTGCTCCAGCCACTTCAGGAGGACCACTCTGGTGGAGTTGTGGGAAAAAAAAAATTTTTTTTAAGACTATTTATTTAGATAAGTTTTAGGTTCACAGCAAAATTGAGAGGAAGGTATAGAGATTTCCCATATACCCTCTTCCCCCACACATGCATAGCCTCCCCCCTTATCAACATCCCACACCAGAGTGGTACATTTGTTACAACTGACGAATCCACATTGACACATCATAATCACCCAAAGTCCATAGTTCACGTTAAGATTCACTCTTGGAGTTGCACATTTTATGCACAATGTATATAACATTGTATAATGACATGTATCTATCCTATAGTATCATATAGAGTTTTTTCACTGCCCTAAAAATCCTCTGTGCTCCGCCTATTCATCCCTCTCTCTGCCTCCCTAAACTCCTGGCAACCACTAATCTTTTTACTGTCTCATAGTTTTGCCTTTTCTAGAATGTCATACAGATGGAATCATATAGTATGTAGCCTTTTTGGATTAACTTCTTTCACTTAGTAATATGCATTTAAGGTTCCTCCGTGTCTTTCCATGGCTTGACAGCTCATTCCTTTTTAAGCACTGAATATTATCCCATTGTTTGGATATACACAGTTTATTTATCCATTCATCTACTGAAGGACATCTTGGTTGCTTTCAAGTTTTGGCAATTTTGAGTAAAACTGCTATAAACCCCTGTGTGCAGACTTTTATGTGGACATAAGTTTTCAGCTCCTTTGGGAAGTACCAAGGAGGGCAATTGCTGGATTATATGGTAAGAGTATATTTAGTTTTATAAGATACTGCCAGGGCCGGCCCTGTGGCTTGGTGGTTAGGTGCGCGCGCTGCGATGCTGGTGGCCCGGGTTCGGATCCCGGGTGCGCATCGAGGCACCACTTCTCCGTTCATCCTGGGGCCGAGTCCCGCATACAGCAACTGGAAGGATGTGCAGCTACAACATACAACTATCCACTGGGGCTTTGGGGGGAAAAAAATAAAATAAATAAAATCTTTAAAAAAAAAAAAAAAATACTGCCAAACTGTCTTCCAAAGCGGCTGTACCATTTTGCATGCCCACCAGCAACGAACGACAGTTCCTGTTGTTCCATATCTTTGCCAGCCACATTTGACAATTTGGTGTAGTCAGTGATTTGGATTTTGGCCATTCTAATAGGTGTGTAGTAGTATGAAAGTTGGTTTTGAGGATGCCACATGGTAGGTAAGTGGACCAGTGAGGGGATTTCACTTTTCTAGAGCCACATCATGGCAACTATGTTCTCAAATCTGCCTTTTTATTGGTACTAACAGCCAAGTTAGCTGTTAAGTCAAATAAAGAAGCCAATAATATGCTTGAGTCTTTTTGGAGGTGAGAAGATGTTCATAATAGCTAATAAATGTTAGAAAAAATATTTAAGGTGGTCTATTAAATAGTTCATTTTCATGATACTTCCTCAGCTTTCCAAGGTTAGGTATTACTTGCCCACAACTCATTAAATCAGGAACTGCAAGGATGAAACTCATGTTTCCCCAGATATGGAATGGATAAAACCAGTCTTAATTTAGCAGAGCTTTGTGATGAGAAATAAGGGGGATGCCTCTCTCACTTTAGGCAACTGAGATGGAATTCTGAAAGACTATCAGACTCTAAAAAATCACTGAAGGTGAAAACTTTTCATTCAATCTAAATTTTCTTAACCCCTTGACTCACCAATTCAACTACGAGCCCTTGGATAGTTAAAGTATATTTCATATTCCACAGTGCAAACCATGTCTTCCTTGATATATTAGAAGAGGAACTTTCCTCATTCTTCAAAGGAAAGTGCTATGATACTTTGCTATGTTAAAATTAATTTTATAAATATCATGGTGGAATATGTATGCATAAAAATATGCATAACTAAACATCTCTTCTTTCATAAAAATAACATTTTATATATAATGTTATTTTCATGAAATTTGAATATTTATATTTTATGAATATATATATATTATATATAATATGCATCACTATCTTGTCCTCATGAACAACTCTGTGTGGTAGGTATTATTGGAGCAATTTTATCTGTAAGAAAATTGAGCCCCATAGAGATTAGATAATATGTCCAGTCATCCAGTAAGTGAAGGGGGCAGAGCACAAACCAGGGCTCATGAGGCAAAGCCCTTATTTTTTCCACTGTGCAACTACCTTTCCTTGTGTCTGTTGTTCTACCAGTGCAATTAAGAAGCTCCAGCAACATTGTTAACAACACAAGAAACACCCCTCACCCCCAGGAAAGCTCTTAGAGGCTAAAGGGGCTCTGTGGGAGATGTACCTGAAGATAAAATTAGAGACCATAGCGGGTAGAACCCAGAAGCACAGCTGATTAGTTGTGGATATTTTGTCGTACAGATGGAAAAGCTTTGTAGACTCTTTCAAACACCTCCCAGATCCTACTAGTAAAGCCCACACCAAAGTCAGAGCCATTGAGTTGGATTTATGTTTATTTCACAGGTTATCAGAATTTCATTGGTCTGTTTTAATGTTGTTTATTTTAGATCTGGAAGCTCTTATATACTCGATTAGAAGATAGAGATGCAAAAATATAAAATAAGTTATTTGAAAATCGTTCTAAGCTTTCTTTTAGTACTTTTACAGTTCTATTTTTTCTTGCTTAAATCTTTGACCTTCTGGTGTAAGGTGCGAATAAGGGATTCGAGTTTATCTTTTTTCAGATGACTATCCAGTTTTTGATGTGGGATAATTTGTCCTATTTGTGGCCACCCAGTGTCATTTGAATCTCATTTCTATACTTGAGGATATTCTCATGTTATATGTCCTGCATCCTCAAGGTATGAGCCAAAACTCAATTCCCCAGCTTATCTTGTGGCTAGAAGTGAGGCACATGACCCCTCATCAAGCAGGCATGCACACGTGAGGTTTTGATTTGGAAGAGAGCATCGTGAGGAGACAGGTACTACCCAAATGTAGTTCGTGAAGAAGGTGATGAAACACAGCAGAGACATGGAGAAATCAACAGCAACAAAGCACACCTATAGTGTTAAGTGTGGTGCCGGCACCAGGAATGGTGCAATCACTCCTTTGAGCAGTTGGACAGGCTAATTTAACTTCCAAATGCTTCACCTCAAAGCCTAACTCTCTGCTCCTTCTGGAAAAATTTTAATCTATTTAATGTTGCTTAATACATTTTTTTTCTGTTAAAACTATCTCAATTGGATTCTATAATTGCAAATTAGAACCCTGATTACTACATGTGCTGACACCACTTATTGAATAATTCATCTTTTCCTCTACTGATCTGAACTGCATCTTTGGTGAAATTCTGCTTCTGGAAAGATGGAGCGGCAGGGACCAGATTTACCTCCCCACGTGAAACAAATTTAAAAAAAGAAAAAATATTTGAAACAACAGGTCACATACATAACATTAGGTGGTACAGGACTGTGATCCCTGAGAGAGGGAAAAGACGAGTCCTACAATTGCCCTAGCTTACTTGCTTGAGAGAGTTTTCAGGCCACTGTGCAGCGAGTGGGGAGCCAGGCAGAGCCTCGAGGTCTCCTTGAGTTGAACAGAGTCGGGAGACTGGGGAGGCCAAGGCAGCTAGAGTTCACAGGGCAGAGTACCAGCATGGAAAGAGCTGCAGGAAAAGTTCTGGATAACTGTAAAAGGTCCACCTTGAGTGGTTAGCTAAATGCTGATCAGAGCATATAAGTAAGTAAACTACTCAAAGCTAGGGAAATAACTGTCTTACAGCAACACAATCACTATGGCTCCCAGAGAGCCAGGAATAGTCCATGGTTGTACCAGGCAGAGTAGAATGCACCATAATTCATGAGGCTTTGGGTACAGTCCTAAAATAAGCCTTGGATTAATTGCCTCAATAGTGTGGTAAAATTATCCCTAGTGTAAGGGCTGCTTGTTCCACTTAACAAAGTTCAAAAGTAAGCCTCAAAAGGATCAAACTGTTTTTAAGTAACTGCATTCCATAACAACGCTCAGTGACATTTATAGGAATACAAAAATATCCAGCACCCAGCAGAGCAAAATTCACAATGTGTACCATCTGATCAAAAGCTACCAGACATACTACCCATAATGAGGAGAAAAACCAATCAAGTGAAACATACTCAGATATGTCAGAGATGATAGAATTAGTAATATGAAAAACATTAAAACAGTTATTATCAATATATTCCATATGATCAGGAAGGTAGAGGAAAGCAGGAATATGTGAAGGAGAGACATGGAAAATACACAAAAGACCCAAATTAAACCTCTAGAGATAACCAAAGCCAATGTCTAAAATGAAAAATACTATGGAAAAAATTAGCAGCAGAATAGACACAGCAGAAGAAAAAATCAGTAACCTTGTAGACATAGCAATAAAAATTATCCAAAATAAAACACACACAGTAAAAAGACTGAAAAACAATTTAACAGAGCTGTGGGACAACTTCAGGTGGCCTAATATATGTGCAATTAAAGCATCAGAAGGAGAGACGATAAAGGGGAAAACAAAAAATACTTGAAGGAATGGCCAAAGTTTTTTCAAAGTATTTGAAAATTATAAACCTACAGATCCAAGAAGCTCAACAATTTCAAGCATAAGAACATGAAGAAAACTGTCTCAAAGTGCATCATAATCAAGTTGCTTAAGCTCACCAGCATACTCACACTACAAGAAATGTTAAAGGAAGACCTATAGGCAGAAGGAAAATGATACCAGATGGAAATCTGGATCTACATAAAGGAATGAAAAACCCCAGAAATAGTAACTACATGGGTAAAGATATAAGACTTTTTTCTTATCATCTCAGTTTCTTTAATAGATAATTGACTTTATACAAAAATAAAAACATATTTTGGGGTTTATGATATATGTAAAAGTAAAATGCATGAAAATCAAAATATCATAAAGGACTAAAAATGGCAGATTAGGGAAGTTTAAAACTTTGTTCCTCTTTTAAAGCAATGATTAAGTTGGCAAAAAACTGTCTAAATCAACTTTTACAGAACTCCGGAACATCATAAAAACTTATAACAACCAGAGGAATGCTAAATGAAGAAAAAAGCTGCTAAATTTTTGTAATAGAAAAAAATTTTTATAATAGAGCATTGTGGCATTTTAACTTACGTACCTACCACCCCCCAACCCCCAGACCAGCAGCAGCCACAAAACTAGTCTCAATAAATTTCAAAAGCTTGAAACTATATAAAATATTTTCTTTGACTGCAATAGAATAAAACTATAAATCATTAACAGAAGGAAAACAGGAAAATTCACAAAGTAGAAATTAAACAACACTCTTAATCAATGGGTCAAAGAAAAAATCACAAGAGAAATTAGAAAATATCTTGAGACAAATGAAAACAAAAATACAATATACCAAAACTTATGGGATGCAGCAAAACAGTGCTCAGAGGGAAATAAGAGACCTCAAATCAATAACTTAAATATATACCTTAAGAAACTAGGAAAAGGAGAACATGGTAAATCCAAAGTTAGCAGAAGGAAGGAAATAATAAAGATTGGAGATAAATGAAACAGAGATTAGAAAAAAATTGAGAGACTTAATGACCCCAAAAGTTGGTTCTTTGAAAAATATCACCAAAGTTGACAAACCTTTAGCTAGACTGACCAAGAAAAAAAAGACTCAATTAATAAAATTAGAAATAAAAGCGGGGATATTTCTATCAACCTTATAGAAATAAAAAGTATTATAAGAGAATACTATGAACAATTGTACACCAAGAAATTTGATAACCTTGATGAAATGGACAAATTCCTAGAAACACACAAACCACTAAAACTGACTGAAGAAAAAATGGAAAATCTGAACAGACCTATAAAGAGTAAAGAGATTCAATTAGTAATCAAAAATCTCCCAGTAAATACAACCCTGTAACTAGATGGCTTCACTGGTGAATTCCCCCTGGTTCCTTTAGCCATATTGTCCTGCCTTGTCTCTTTTTCTTTCTGGGTATTTGTGCCCTGTCTCTGAATGCCAAGCCTCTCTGATTTTTCCTGTTTTGTGTATGTGCCCAGACTTTTCTGCAGTTATGCTCTGCTCACCTACTAAGTTGGCTTGGCACATCTGCTGATCTCACAGATCTGCCTGGTATCTCTGGTTCCTCTCAGCCATGCCTGGTCATGTCCACTATGCTGAAAGTGGATCCTAGACATAACAGAGGAAAAGGCAAGGATCAGGTAATCTGGGGAGGACTATGTAAAGAAGGAAGTTCGTTCAGAATATACAGGTCAGGGGAATCAGAAAGAAACATGTGAGCAATATATTCAAACTGTCCAGGGTCAGCTCAATATTTATTGAGCAATTGCTATGTGCTAGTAACTTAGATTCAAGGAAAAATAAGATAGGATTGAAAAAATCCAGCCAAAATCTTAGAATGAGAAGGTAGGCAAGCCTAGTTCAGATACAGGGAACATATAAAGATTGAGGTCAAGGCTGAGTCAAAGGCAAGTTCATCAGGGATCACGGTCATCCAAGGGCCAAAAGTTTCAAACAGTGGATCAGAGTCAGCCTGGCTGTTATCAAAAGAGTAATCAAAGCAAACCAAATTGACTTCTGCTTCTACTTTGGATGTAAAAAGCTTCAAGAGAATGTTGTTCTCACTGTAATGATAAGAATGGACTGGGTAATCTACGGAATCATAGTTATTTAAGTCTATTAGAAGCTTTATAGAAATCTAATGAATGAAAATCCAAGAAGTGACAAGCATTCTTAGGAGACAAGGGACCCATGGCCGATTTCATTCTTGGTAGAGCAGCAGGAGCAGCAGAAGGAAGTATCCATAGATTTAGGCAAGAAGAAAACAGCTGATGTTTTAATGCAACTTCAAAGGCAGGATGTGGTCTGGAATGACAGTTTAGAGTTCCTGGATGGTGAAAACGCAGGGGAGTCTGAATCAAACTTCAAACTGCCACTCTTTTCCATAGGGCTTTTCACCGAGTGCTCACAAGAAAGTTTAGGGCCCGAAATCTGAAAGAGACACCTTCTGAGGCATAGATGTGCCAGGCCTGTTGAAGTCCGAGGGTGAAGCAAGAGAATGGAGAAACACTCTGGGCCTTACACTGAGTATAAGGGGGTGGTTACCTACCACTGGAGCAGAGACAGGTAAACTAAGAGAGAGTCCCCATGAAGAAATCCCACAAGCACTCCAGGCCTTACACAGAATATCAGGCAGCAGTGATCTACTGCTTGGTGAGGAGGAGTACAGGAGAGCTCAGAGAGACCACTGAGGTGCAGTCACATAGGACCTGCTGACATCTATGGGTAGGTCAAGAGAAGGAAGACAAATCTTCCAGGCACTCGGATCCCAAGTCTTGTTAAAAGAAAGGTTCTGATACCACAAGGCTAGGACTAGTGTGAGACAAATGAAGCAAATAGGAAACTTACCTTTGGCACAAAAAAGGGGTGCCCAAAGAACTCAATAATTATGATAATATTTTAATGAAATAATTTAAAAAATCAAAGTTTATGCAAAAAAATCCATGATGAGCAAAATCTCAAAATTTTAAATAAAGACAGAAATAGTATTACTCATTTTTCCTCCTGCCTCAGGCTCCAATATGGTTCAGCATAGCACTTACTGATCCTGTCTCTTTTTGTATCTCAGCAAATGCTTCACTCACCTCACCTTAGTCCTGCCTTTGACTTGCTCTCAAATAATTCAAAGTGTGTAACAAGCTGAATCTAACCAATAAACACACAGCAAGATCAATTGGGACAGACTAGATTATCCCAATTCCCCCACATTACAGCTTGACAGAAGAAGAGCTATGTGCTTTTCTGAGCATGAACACTATTTACCCCAGGTTCTTCTGTTATTTGACACATAATATCTGTCATTTAATAAAAAAAATTCAAGACTTTTTTTTTAAAAGCAAGAAAATTAAATCCATTGTCAAGAGAGAAAACAGCCAGTAAAACCAGACAAAGAGCTGTCCTATATGTTAGCATAATCAGACTCCATATTTTAAAATAACTATGATAAATATGTACAATATTTACTGGATAAAGTGGATAACATATATTAACAGATGGGGAATTTTCCTAGAGAGAGGAAAACTATAAAAAAGGGCCAATGCTAGAAATAAAAAAACATGATATAAGAGACAGAGAATTCTCTTAAATGTAGATTACACACAGGCATCAACCAACCTGAAAACAAGTCCTTAGAAATTACCTGACCCCCTCCCCCAAAAGACCAAAGTATCTGAGTCGTGTAGAACAATATTGAACAGTTTAATATATGTGTGAATGAAGTCCCATAAGGAGAAGAGAGAGAGAATGGAGCAGAAAACATTTGAAGAGATAATGGCTGAGAATTTTTCTAAAATTAACTAATGACATTAGCCCACAGATCTAAGCTTAGTAACCCTACAGTAGGTTAAATACAAAGAAAACCACACCTAGGCACATCAGAGCCAAATGGCCAAAAACCAAAGGTAAAGAGAATATTTTGAAAGCAGAGACTAAAGGATACTTTACATACAGGGGAACAATGATAAGAATAATGTCTGCCTTCTCATCAGGAATAATAGATACCAAAAGATAATGTATTGGTATCTTTAAAGGTAAAAGGAAAAAAATCCATGGCAATATAGAATCCATATCTAGCAAAAATATCCTTCAAAAATGAAGGTGAAATTAAGACTTTTTCAACAGACAAAAGCTGAAAGATTTATCTCCAGCAGATCCATGCTGTAAGATGTACTAAAAGAAGTTCATCAGTATAAAAGAAGTGCTGAACTCTACCTGAAAGCTGCAAAAATTAATGGTTTAGATATATTTATAATAAACCGAATTAAACTTTTTCTATAAAAAGAAAAATTAAGATCACTTATTTGAAAACAAAAATGAAGTTTCACCTCTCAATTTGCTTTCTCATTAGTTTCTTCCAAAGTAAGGTCTTAAAGCTATGATTGGCATTTTTCTCTTAATGAATCCTCTCAGGACATTGTGTAGCCTGTGTCAGTACACAGGGAGAGGAAGACATATTTAAGAGCTTTACTATCAGTATAATCATTCCTAGTTGAATGTTGTTCTCTTCTTGTTCCATTAAGTCAAAATACAAATCAGCACTGATATTCAGTTTCAAATATTTTAAAATGTAATGTTACTTATGAATAGTATTTTTCATACAGTTGTGTATGTATTGTGTATATGCCTCAAGTTAAATTGATGGCTTTGATGTATGCTCAAAAGCAAAGTGAATAATACAAAAATTAATAATCCTTAGTTATAACCATAACGAGATAAGTCCTGACATTGGTGCTAAGTGCCATTTTGTATTTTTCCCCTTATGTTGTCTGTATTGTATAACTCTCTCTCCAAATCATTGAGCTGTTCTTAAAAATGAAAAAGAAAAACAGCTTGATGTTGTATACACATTTTCTTTTTCTTGATCAAATTGCCCACATGGAAACATGTAATGCAACTGAGTGGAATATATATCCAAGTCTTGGCTTAGTGTTATCAATGGGCAGAATTGCACAATGAACATTATCAGATTATTCCTTTTATTGGTCCTTATGCCATCTAAATTACTGAATAAATTGTTAATCCATTTTAAAAAGTTCATTACACTGAAGGGAAATTATATTGGATAGGAATATGGCTTTGCAGGAAGGAATGAAGAATAGCAGAAAGAGTTTAAATGTTGAAAAATATAAAGGCAGAGCAAATAAAACAGAAATCAAAGACTAAGATAGTAGACTTAAACATATTCATAATTATATTATTCATAATAGCCAAGGACTGAAAATAGTTCAGGCATCCATCAATGGAGCATGGATATACAAACTATGGCATATTCAGACAATGAAATACTACCTAGCAATGAAAGGGAATAAACATCTTACAGATGTAATCACATGGATGAATCTCGAAAACATGCTCAGTAAAGGAAGCTAGACACAAGAGAAGTACATACTGTGTTATGTCATTTAAATAAAATTCAAGAACAGGCAAAACCAATTTATGGTGATAGAAATCACCATAAAAGGTTACTCTGGGCAGGGGTAACAACTAGAAAAAAGCACTTAGGAACATTTAGGGGTGATGGAATGTTTTCTATCAGGGTTTGACAAACCTTTTCTGTAAGGGGAGGGAGAGTAAATATTTTAGCCCTCAAGGGTCCCACAGTCTCTTCAACTACTCAACTTTACCATTGTAGTGTGAAATTAGCCCTAGATAAAACATAAACAAATGGGTGTGACTGTGTTCTAATTTTATTTATAGACACTGAAATTTGAATTTTGTATAATTTTTATGGTCACAAAGTATTATTATTATTCTAGAGGTTTTTTTTTAACATTAAAAAATGTATAGGCCGGCCCTGTGGCTTAGCGGTTAAGTGCGCACGCTCCGCTGCTGGCGGCCCGGGTTCGGGTCCCGGGCACACACCGACCCACCGCTTCTCCGGCCATGCTGAGGCCGCGTCCCACATACAGCAACTAGAGGGATGTGCAGCTATGACATACAACTATCTACTGGGGCTTTGGGGGGAAAAAATAAATAAATAAAATCTTAAAAAAAAAAAAAAATGTAGGGGCTGGCCCGCTGGCAGAGCAGTTAAGTTTACGCGTTCTGCTTTAGCAGCCCTGGGTTTGCCCATTAGGATCCTGGGCATGGACCTACTCACCACTCATCAAACCATGCTGAGGCAGTGTCCCACGTTGAAAAACTCGAAGCACCTACAACTAGGATATACAACTATGTACTGGGGCTTTAGGGAGAAAAAAGAAAAGAGAAAGACTGGCAACAGATGTTAGCGCAGGGCCAACCTTTCCCCCCCAAAAAAAAAAAAAAGATGCTGCTTGCAGAGTGGCATCCACTCCTCTAAAAAAAAAAAAAAAAAAAAAGTAAAAACCATTCTTCACAGGCTGTAGAAAATTAGCCAGTGGGCCAGATTTGGCCTATGGGCTGTAGTTGGCTGACCCTTCTTCTACATCTTGATAGGGTTGCGGGTTATATGGATGTATGCCTTTGTAAAGCTCATGAAACTGTTCATGTAAGATCTGTGCATTTCTCTGGATGTAAATTATTCCTCAACAGAAAAAGTCTTAAAAAAAAAAAAACAGGCAAGAAGCTTAGCACTGATGCTCTGCTTGCCTCATTAATTGTCACAGGTGCACTGCATTAACAGAAATAGCACAAGACACTTAAATTTTCACACATAACACCATTCTTGTGTTGTTTAATGAAAGCAGTTTTAGACAGAAAATATTGTATTCTAATTATTTTGCAGTTGAGGAATCAAGATCCAAACAGATTCCAAATTTCTAGTTGCTAACTTTCTTAAACGTTTTTGGGAACTTCTGTTGTTCCTTGAGGGGGACAACTCAAGTCAACTCAGCTAGTTAGTGGCAGGATTTTGACTGGAATGTGTATGCTGGGGCTTACGTAATAGTTTTTACTAATGAGAGGTGATTTCTGGCAAAACCTCCAAGCTAAAATATATTGGTTGGAAGTGTTGATAATATTGCTGCTCAGTCCTTCAATTGCCTTGACCTCAACGTCTCCTTTGGCCTCTCTGAATGGTCCTCCAAGTTGAAATTCTCTCCTGCCTTGTTTCCAGGATGCATCTCTCCTAGTTCTCCCCATGCTTCTAAGACCTTTCTTGGTCTTTTCAGTGTCCTTTGACAGTTCCTGCACGAATGCTCTCCTCACCCTCCTCAAGCACTGACATCCCATGCCAAACCACGCTCCTGCATGAACACTCTCCTCACCCTCCTCAGGCTCAGATACACTGTGCCAGGCTTTTCCCCCACGTGAGCAGTCTCTTCCTCCTGTCTGGACTTGAACATACCACACTAGGCTGCCTCCATTCACAGATGCCATCCTCATCTCACTGGGGATCTAGATATCCCATGCTGGGTTGGCCTTCTGTGTCAACAGAAGGCCACTTGGGCTTTAACTCCCCATGCCAGGCCACTACTCCTTACTTTTTTGAGCTCAAAAATTCCATGCCAGGCAGCCTCTGCTTATGAAAACCTACCTTGCTCTGCACTCCTAATGGCTTTAGGACTGAAATGTTCTGGAAGAGGAAAGGAAAGAGGAGGAAGGAAAAGGGAAGGAATCTTAAAATATTTTACTAGATTTTTATATTTAGCTCTTTGATCCACCTGGAACCTATTTTTGTGAATACTGATGTAGGGATTTGACTTTGTTATTTTTTCTTAATGGATAACCAAGAGACCACAAAGCATATATTGAATAGTTTATTATCTACACTCATTTGAAATGGTGCATTAATCATAAACTAATTTTTCATATATACGTGGGTCTGCTTCTGAATTCTCTTAACTTTTTACATATTTCTATTTTGATTCTTTCATTCATTGAAACTTTAGGTTAATTTGAGGAGAAATGACATCTTTATCAAGTTGTATAAGGAGATGGAATTTTTCAAATCTTCTTTTATGCATGTCAGTAAAGCCTTATAGTTTCCTTCAAACAGGTTTTGTTTATTTCGTGTTATGTTTTTTCTTAGATATTCTGTAGTTTTCATGATCATAATGGTTTCTTTTTTTATATGTTCTAATTGATGCTTGTTACAGAATAGGAATTCTTTCGAGTTTTGTTTGTTGATCTTTTACTGCACCAACTTCTTGACTCTTGTATTAGTTCTAATAAGTTGTCATTAATGCTCTTGAGTGTTAATGTAGTAGATTCCATTTACAGGATTTTAAAATTAACTTTAAATTTCAAAAGTTACATATGAATACATTTGCCTTATAAAAATGAGAGAATTACAAATAATACTAAATCCCCTTTGACCAATTCCCCCAGTTCTAGTGAGCACCCCAAACACCACTAACCATCATTACAAGTTTTAATATATATATTTCATAGAACATATACTGCGTTACTTTTGCATGTGTATTTTTTGTGTGTGTGTGAGGAAGATTGGCCCTGAGTTAACATCTGCCAATCCTCCTCTTTTTGCTGAGGACGACTGGCCCTGGGCTAACCTCCATACCCGTCTTCTTCCACTTGCTATGGGACGCTGCCACAGCATGGCTCAATAAGCGGTGTGTCAGTGCACGCCGGGGATCTGAACCTGCAAACCCCAGGCCACCACAGCAGAGCACACGCACTCAACCGCTTGTGCCACCGGGCAGCCCCTGTGTGTGTATTTTTAAATAGTACCAAATGCCACTTTCTTTTTCATTCAAAATATTTTGCTCAATAAACATCGCGATTAATTCAACTATTCAATATTCAAATATTCAAACTATTCTATACTGCTGGATTTAATTTGTTGATATTTTATATAAGAATTTTACATCTATATTCACACATGTGATTGAACTATAGTTGTCCTTTCTTGTATTTTCCTGGTTCATATTTGATAACAGGGTTTTTCAAGTTTTATAAAATGCATCAGATCTCTTTCCCATCTTTCTTAAGTTCTGGAACCATTAATATAACATACAAATTAAATATTCTTTAAAGTTTGGTAGAACTTGTCCCTCATGGTTGTCTTTCAAAATAATAGTTAATTATGTAATCTAAGTTCTCCATACCCTCACTTATTTTAAAAATCTATCTGAGGTGCCTATTTCTGAGATAGATGTATTTGTATCTTCTACTCTGACTACAAACTGTCAAAATTTTTTGTAGTTCTTATAGTTTAGTCTTAGCTTAGGCTAGGCTATGTATCCAGAGTCCTAATAGTTCAAGAATCTATATTATTGTTACGGACTTTATCCTTTATTATTATAAAATCCTTTTCTCTTTTGATGCTTTTGCTTTCAATTATGTTAATTTTGCTATATTGCATTCCTTCAATTACCATTTGATTAGTAAATCTTTTAACCCAATATTTTCAAGCTTCCTGTGTTGCTGTTGGAGTTTACTTGTGGTTAATTTATAGCCAGATTTTGTTTTTAATCCAATGTGTCTTTTCAACTTATGATCCAATGTGTCTTTTCAACTTATGAGTAAAATTAACCCATTTATATTTATTGTAAATACTCATGTTTGGACTTACTCTTCTTATTTTAATTTTTCTATTTACCATACTTCTGTCTAGTTTTTCTTGTTCCTATTTCTGACTTTTGTTTGATTGGAGAGGTTCTCTTTGTTCCATTTCCCCCCTTTTTAATCGTCTGCAAATTATAAATTCAATTTAATTCTTTAGTATTTATTCTTAAAAATTTATTTAATATCACATATTCAAAACATATATTTTTAAAATCAACACCTGGAGTTAACTTGCATCTATAATCCCTTGAATAGTTTCTAAACTTTTTCTGATGCTGTTTTCACACTTGTAAAATTGGGAGCATAAATTCTTCTATCATTATCTTAAAGATTAAATGTGATGCCATGTCAACCACAAGCCTTTATAAAGTAAGAGGTCTTCAATTCCTTCATTCCATTTCTTCTTCATTCAACCAAGAAACTTCACCTCCCAAGCAATCACCTCTTATCTCCTTTGTCCTTCAAAGTTACCTCCTCTTTCATATTTCTTGCATCCTTATGGCCTTCCTCTAATCTTTCAATTTCTGTGTGTCTCAGAATATCTTCTCATTCTCCCTTTACATTAAAAAAAATCCCATTCTGCATTGTACTGTGCGGCCTCTTTTGCTCTAGATTTAATGAACGTCATTTCCCAAAGACCCCATGCCTTTCTTCATTTTTCCTTCAAAATGGCGGACTTCAGACGTTCCATGACCAACACCACGTGCGCCTGCGCCTCCCGCGGCCATTTCACCCAGCAGCCCAAGCTCCAGCCTCTGCTCCGCGAGGCGCCTGCGCACGAGCCTCCAGAGCACTGTCGCTCCTCCCTCTAGCTGAGTACGCTCGAAACCGCACGTTCCCGTCCCTTCCCTCCCCCACCGACTCTGCGCCGCTCTCACCCCTTTCCTGTGAGATTCTTCCGCCAAGTGGAAGGCCCATCTTCGGTCGACAGCCTACGCACTTGAAGAGCAATCCAATAGGCACTTCCAGCCCTGGGGTTCGCCATTCAGTCTTATCTGTGCACCACTGCAATTTTCCTCTGGGGCCTAAAGTTGATAACCAATTTCGCGGGACTTTTTTGCACACCGTGAGGCAACAAACGGAAAGAATGGCTGTGGCGGAGGGATATCTCGCTTACGCTCTGTGTACTTTAACCTAATGGGGGTCGTCCGGGAGTCGGAAGGGGGAGGGGAAAGGGAGGAGGCAGCCAAGGAATTGTTTTTTTCTCTCGCCCCGCCCTCGCCAGGCAGGCCAATGGCGATGGGCTATTTCGCCACGAGCCTCGCCCAGCTCCTCGGAATCAGCCAATGAGCGGCGGAAGCGGCTCCGAGGGGGCGGGCCCGGGAGGCTGTGCGTGTCTTGTGAGAGCTCTTGAACCAAGTCAGAGCTAGAGTCGGCAGGGCGGCTGAAAACGGCGGCCGCCGCCGGTGACTCAGGGAGGCGGGAGGCGGGGTAAGAGCGCCGCGGCCTCGGCTGAGGGGAGAGGAGGAAGAAAGGTGAAGGCGCCGAACCCGCGGCCCCGGCGCCCCCGCGTCGCGGCGCAGGCCAGGGCGAGGGGCGCCCGGGGGTCGGCAGCCGGGAAGCGGGGTGTCGGGGCGCGGCGGCGGGGCAAGTGCGGAACCGCGGGCTCGCCCCTCCCGTGGGGCCGCCCGGGGCGGGGACCCGGCCGCCTGGGACGGGCCCTCCACATCGGGCCTTTTCTTTTCCGGGGTGAGGGGCGAGCACTTTAAAATCCACTGAAGCCTCAATAATTCTCCCCTCACTCCTTCTGCGATTAGGTTTAAGGTGTTGGAAAAGCGAAACTTGGGAGAGCGAGGGTCACGCGGCGCTTGGGCCCGTGTTTGCGGTGGGGGAGGGATCGGGGGGCGGGGAGGGCGCGGGTGGAGAGCTCGGGTGCGGGGTCCTCCCTCGCACCGGCTGCCGCTTGGGGGTCTCGTCCTCGGAGCAAGGTTAGGACCCCTCCCTCCGCCCCCGCCTCCCCTGTCCTCCCTTCCCGGCCCCCTCCCACCGGCCGCCACGGTTGCATTTTGTTTTTGTGTTTTTGCAGGGAGGAGCCCTTCCTGCAGGCGTGGAAACCATGGTGCTCACGCTCGGAGAAAGTTGGCCAGTATTGGTGGGCAAGCGATTCCTCAGTCTGTCTGCATCCGACGGCAGCGACGGCGGCCACGACAGCTGGGACGTGGAGCGCGTCGCCGAGTGGCCCTGGCTCTCCGGGACCATCCGAGCGGTCTCCCACCCCGACGTTACCAAGAAGGATCTGAAGGTAAGACTGGCTCCCGGGTCTCGGCGGTCGGACGTCTGGTAGTTACCTTGGTAACGAGACAGCCAGCACCCCCCTCCCCTTTTCTGAAAAGGGCGACCAGAAAGTTGGCATCTGATCTGAAGGTGCAGAGAATTAGATCTTGAAAGTCTTTGAAATGGTTGTGTAGAACCGAGGTGTGCTTGGCCTGGAGTTGCCTGTGTTTGATAATGGGCTTAGGGTTGTTCAGACACGCTTCGTTATTGCCCGCAATGTGCCCTACTAGGGCTGTATGATTATTTCTCCGAAGGAGTATTGTTAACATGAAGTTGGACAAGTGGGTGACGTTTGGAATCATTAAGAATTGAGGGCTAGCACTTGGAAGGGCTTTCAGTTGGTTTTTTTGTGTGTTCCTTTTGATTTCTTCACCCAACTTCTTAAACTTTCAGGCTTGTTAGAAATGAAGTGTGAGTGTAGAGGGAGGAGCTTAGCTCTGTTCGGCATATTAGGGTGGGTATTTGTCCGTATATGGTAGGTCGGGGCAGGAGTGGGTTCCTGGTTGTCTATGATGAGTCTATGGGTGGGTGTGGGATATGACCATATATGGAGGGATGGGGCGGAGGGAAGGGGCGGAGCTGCCCCTTATATGGTGTGTTGGAGGAATGGCTTCGAAATATTCTACTTGGGTGTTTGGGGGGAGGGAGAGAAATGGGAACAAGTGCGGCCAGTGATTTTTAATCAGAATGACACTCAGAACCTTTTTCAGTTAGATCTTTTCAAAAAGAGATAAATTCTTATTGTATTCCCTAATAGAAGTATTGGTGTGAAAGGATTGTGTGAGAACAACCAGTGAGGAAGCCATTGTACCAACAAAGACTCCTTTGTGCAAAAATAACTGAATAAAGGTCCCTAACAAAGACTTCGAAGGGATGATAACTTGAAGAAAGCCTGTCAGAATAGAAGAGATTTCCACTCTGGGTAATGGACGGGTTTCAGTGTCTTCACTTGGCCATTGTCTTTGCTTTTTCTTGAAAACTGTGCTCAAATAAGGGAAACAAGTTTTAGTATTGGCGGTTGAATATGTGTTGATTTCTGAAACACTGTTCATTTGAATACTTTCAGGGTGACGATGCATGCCCAAACCAGTATTAGTTTGCAAAACGTTGTATGGAAAGGATGTATGGTTATATATTTGTAAAGCTTCCAGTGTGCCTTGTCTTCATGTTGAAAAGAAGTGACTATTGAGCACTTAACCACATGCCAGGCATGCTGAGCACTTCACAGCCATGATCTTATTTAATTCTCACAGCAGTTCTTTGGGAGTAGGTACTAATGTTGCCCCATTTTATAGTTAGAAATACTGTGGCTGGGGGAGGTTAAGTATCTTGCCTAAGATCACATATCTGGGAATTGGCATAGTCTGTGTTCTAACCCAGGCAGTTTTGACTCCTGAGCCCACCCTCTTAACCATCATGCTCCCTGATCAAGGGCTGTGCCACAAAAGGACTCTTGTCATACACTGTGAGGTTTGGTTTTTCTCCTCTGTTTCACTCCTCCTAGCGAAAACTGGGTTTTGATGTTTATAGAAAGTAGTGTGGTGCAGAGATGGCCAACCTATTTCCTTTAGGCTAATAACTTTTCTCCATAAAATGGGATTTGTGTAGTAGATTTCAGTCATAGTTGTGGTTTATTTCACCTGCCAACTAAAATTTTCTCTATTGTATTTGTTTTTTATCTGATTTGAATGGAAACAAGATTTGATTTAAGCTTTACAGTCTTTAGTTCTTTGGCAGATGATGAGAGACTAGATGTTCCCTTACCCAACAGTAATTGAGGACCTCTTGAGTTGGGAAGGCAATCTAGGAGGTCATTCATGTGTATTTTTAATCTCCACATCTCCCCCACCCCCAACCTTTGGGGTGGTGGTATCTGTCTTTTCTGAATGAGGAAATAGACTTAGGAAAAGAAGTCTTGTCCAGACTTGCAGAATTACCTACTGATGAAAGGAGGATTTGAATCTAGGTTTGGCTATGTGTCTGTCCCACTGCACTAAGGTGCCTAACCTGGAGACAATGGGGAATTTTAATTCAACAACAGTTTTGACTGTATTGGATTTTTGCTTTACCTGCAGACGTCACAATTCAGCCCTCATGTCAGGTGCAAATCTACTCAGTTTCTTTTTTCTAATCATGATTTATTGCTGCATTCCTTAGTTGAGTAGCAAAAGGAGGAATTGGCTTAAGTTTAGGGGCATGTTGTATTAGCAAAAACGTAGAATTTTAAAACACCAGAAACAAATTGTGCTTGGTGAGATGCAGATGGGAACTAAGTAACCAAGACCACAGTCGTACACCTGGGCTTAGGGGTATTGAGGTTTTGGGGGTGGGGTGGGACTGGTGGCTGAGATGAATATGAATGAATAAAATTCAAGTAGTGTGCAGCTGTTTTAGTATTAGTAGAAGTACAAGTCTGTCTAGACTGATTTGCTTAGTTAGTTGAGGATGATGTTAATGAGGCCAAGGCTTAACTTTGTTTCACGTAGAGAAAGACTTTGTAACAAAGTCAGTTACTCAGATACAGTATGTCTAGTAGTTGATTACAAAGAAGTTAGGGTGAAGACATAATAATGATTAAATGCTTATTATGTGGCAAATATTTTCTTTAATCCTCACAAATATCCTAGATGATAAACCACATTTTTTAGTGTCAGAAATTGAGGCTTAAAGAAGTTAAATAACTTGCCTAAGTTTGTCTCTAGACCTTAAACGCTAGGCTTTAACATTCAGGTAGAGTGAGGTTAGAACACTATATTTTGCTGGACTCTGTATCTCCAGCACCCAGAACACTGTTTGGCATGTAGTGCTTGCTAAAATATTTGAATGAATAAATGAAGGAATCATAAAATTATTACCTCTACACTGAAAAGCAGTTTAGAAATAATCTACCAATGGAGCAGTGGTATTCTCTTTAACTGGAATAACAACAGATCTTAATTAGGTGTGGTTATAACGACCTCTTTAACCTTATTTTTATCCTACTCTTTAACCTTGAGTGTGAGGCAAGTTGCTTCCTAACTAGCTTTGTTTGTGATGCCTGCTGGGAATGCCTTCCTTCCCCAACTTGGCTGTCGGGATCTTTCCCTTCTTTTGAACCTACCTTTTCCTTGAGTCTTCTGCCCCTTCTTAGTCCCTGGGGATGTCCTTAGCATAAGAGTAGTACTTGCCACCTATATGTTCCATTTCCTGCTGTTAAAGCCTTTTCTGGTAGTTAGTTTCCTTTACCAATGCCTAGCCTTTCAAGCCTTTTCTGGTAGTTAGTTTCCTTTACCAATGCCTAGCCTTTCATCCTTGCATACAGTTGGAACTTTGGTGAGTTGGAATGTTAGTGAATTCTGCTGCCAGTCAAACCATGTAAAATGAGAAACTCCTAGCACAATGTAATAAAAACTATTTACTCCCTATAATTGAATGCTAGACTCTGGGATTTTAGACAGCATTTTATTTAGATGTAAGAAGACATAAGTAGAAGCATAATGAATTAATTTCCTCATTTGTGGAGTAGTGAAATAAGTGGTATTCTTTGTTATAGTGCTGGGCATAGAATAGATATGTCGTTAAAAACTTCTTGACTGGAGGTTGGCCAGGTGGCATAGTGGGTAAGTTTGCGCACTCTGCTTTGGCGGCCCAGGGTTCGCTGTTCAGTTCCCTGGGTGCGGACCTACATGTTGCTTATCAAGCCATGCTGTGTGGCTTCCCATATACAAAATAGAGGAAGATTTGCACAGATGTTAGCTCAGGTACAATTTTCCTCAAGCAAAAAGAGGAAGATTGGCAACAGATGTTGGCTGGGGGCCAATCCTCCTCAACAAAAAGGGGAAAAAAAAAAACGAACTACTTGACTAAGAACCATGCTATCTGTAAGTGTTTACTTGTAAACTTAGAAACACTTTACTTGGCATTTCTGATGGTTTTCATAATCATTTACGCAGGTGAGATTAGTGTGTGCTAAGAGTGAGTAGGAGGAGGCCAGCCTGGTGGCCCAAGCGGTTAAGTGCACGCACTCCACTGCAGCTGACCGGGGGTTCGCTGGTTCGGATCCCGGGCATGCACCGATGCACTGCTTGGCAAGCCATGCTGTGGCGGCATCCCATATAAAGTGGAGGAAGATGGGCACGGATGTTAGCCCAGGGCCAGTCTTCCTCAGCAAAAAAAAAAGAGGAGGATTGGCAGATGTTAGCACAGGGCTGATCTCACAAAAAAAAAAAAAAATAGTGGGAGGTTTTGAGATTAGTTTGATTAGATATAATACTAATTCATATATCTAAAGAGATTTTCTGTTGGGGAGAAATTAGCTTGAAATAATTAATTTGAAATATCCAGCATCTGGTCAAGATATTTGATAGGCTAATAAGGTATACATTTACAAGATGCCCTATTAAAAGAATAGCAAATTTGGAAATTATAGGTAGTGAATCATACTTAATAGGCCTCTCTTTGGCCTTTGGAGTCAGACAGCATAAATAGCATTTCCTTTGTGGACCATGGGAGCATGTGGGAAAGAACACAATTTGGAATGAGAACTACAGTTATGTGTCACTTAACAACAGGAATACACTCTGAGAAATGCATTGTTAGGCGATTTCGCCCTTGGGCAAACATCATAGAGTGTACTTACACAAACCTGGATAGTATAGCCTACTACACACCTAGGCTATAATGGGACCACCATCGTATATGCAGTACGTCGTTGACTGAAATGTCTTTTATGCAGCACATAACTGTGGTTATATCTATCAGCTTCTAGGAGCTTGGTCAAGTCACTTTAGTTTCCCCTGAATTTTAATTCTTATTGGTATGTCTTTGTATAGAAGTTTCTGCAGAAGAGGTTTTTTTGGGGGAGGGGGTGTCCTTGTATATAGAACCTCAGATTTCAAGGTACAATTGAAAGACATGTGATTTTGATAGGAAACTTTTGAAAGAATGTTGAAGAAAACTCACAACTTGTGGGTTTCATTATATCTTTTTGAAAAGTCATCTTTTCAAACCAAAGTTAATGTGGATTTTTGACCAACGCAACCTAATACTCCAAAGTCATAACGTAAATTATTTTTAAGGAGCTAAAGTAATTTTCATATCACTCCAGAATTGGAGTATAAAGAGGGATCCTGTCTAAATTTTGGTTTAGAGTTGATCATAAGCTTTACAGATAGTGATCTGATAAGAATTGTGAT
The DNA here is from genome assembly GCF_057802395.1 of Ceratotherium simum simum. Classification (NCBI taxonomy): domain Eukaryota; kingdom Metazoa; phylum Chordata; class Mammalia; order Perissodactyla; family Rhinocerotidae; genus Ceratotherium; species Ceratotherium simum. The sequence goes on along the minus strand of NC_141910.1, from coordinate 1,438,876 downwards.
GTTGCTTAAGTTTTGTGAAACCACTTAAGATCTTAACCCTTTATTTTTTTTGCTGAATAGAAGTTAGATAATCATATCAAAGACCCTCTCTCCCCTACTCCTAACTAAAGAAGTATGATACCCTGATAAATTAAGATTTGAATTACCATGGAGGTCTTAAAATTACCTAGTCTCCTTGCCAGATAACTTTACATACATTGTCTTTAAAATCTATCTAACAATTCAGTGAGTGGTAGATGTTAGTACTTTCATTTTAAAGCTAGCAAAACAAGATTCAGAGAGCTTAGATTTAAGCAGGGGTTCTTAACCTGTGGTGCTGGTTAATTGATTTCATTTGTAATCCTATGTATTTTATTTTATGCATCAGAAGTCATTCTAGGAAAACTTCAACATAGTTGGGATTCAAACCCAGGGCTTTCTAATTCTGAACTTTGTATATGCTCATTCCTCTTACACCACATTGATGGGAAAACTCTGTCATCCAAAGCTAGCTTGGGTTTGAGGTTGATGCGGGGCAGAAAGACTAGCCAATTTAGGGGAAATAACAGAGGACCCGGATTCTGTGGCTAGGGAAACAGAAAGGAAGATGAGCAGTCTCTGAACACCTCTGTGAAGGAACATTTGGTTGGTTGTAGTGATGGATAGAACACATAGAACAAGGGGAGAGTACACAGGACCTTGTCACATAGTAGGTGTTCACATATTTACACAGAAGATATGCAGATTCTTGGGGGAAGTTGCCTGGGAAGTTAGGGATGCACATTTTGTTGTTGGGAGAGAAGAGTAGGGTGGGTCTTAAATTTCATTGATAGCCATAAAACTGAAAGAAGGTTTGGGATTGAGGCTAGTCGTGTATCAATTCCTCCCTTCTAAATGGATGAGAAACAGAAGGTGAGAGCCCAATTCAGAGAGAAATGTATTCTTTCAACAAAAGTATTTGAGTACTGACTGGGCACTGGCTGCCAGTGAAATACAATGGTAAGTAAAAGCAGACACAGACTTTGACCTATTAGAATTTATAATATGTCAATCAGTTGACCACAAATAAATAATTCAAAATGTGGATAAGTGCTAGGAAGGAAAAGTACAGGGCTTTGAGTACAATTAGCAAGGGGGCCTCTTTTGGGAGAGACTGAGGCTCTTCGGTAAGGGAAGGCTTCTTTGAGGAAAGGATTTTTGAATTGGGTTCTGATAGATGAATGGAAGTTAACTAAACTTTTCGGTTAAAGGTTGAAAAGGGAGATATGATTGTCTGTGAAATTATGAACAATGTTGATAGATAATTAATTCTTTGAAACCAAAAATGAGAGGCCTGTTTAGTAAAAGGAGGAACTTTATTTTTTTATTGAAGTATAGTTGATATACGATATTAATTTCAGGTGTATGACATAGTGATTCAACATACATAAGAGGAGGAATTTTAAATTAAATAAAAATAGTGATTTTTACATTGAATATTGAGGCAGTTTATTGTGTATCAGTTAAAATACAAAAGTCATTTAAAAAGATTTAGGATAAATTAAGGGGTAGCATGTTCATAATGGGATAAAGCTAGGGTGGTTTGGTGCATTTATCTGACCTTTAAGGTTTTGTGAATGATTTCTACTTCTGGGTCACTGTCAGAGACCCACTTTTGGAATGAATTCTTTTTTTATGTCTTAAAATATTCATACAAATTGTAAGAGTTTTAATTTTAGGATAAAAAGATATTTTGCAAGTCAGAAGCAGAAAACTTCACAGTTACTTGGAAAATGATATTTCAAAGATAGTTTAACTTTTATATAAGAGGCTAGAGGAAGTTCTGGAAAACTCTGGGGTCATTTATCAATAACTTGTTTCTGTATTTACCAAAATAGTCTTAGACTCCAAACTCTCAATTTCCCAGTTTATTCAACTCAAAGGGATAGTGAGGCTGTGCTGTCTATTAGGCTTTGTGCTAAGTTCTACTGATACCAGAGGAATTCAAAAGCATGTGGTGGGTTGTGGTGATGGGGGGTCATCTTAAGCCCACAGACAATGTCAACATAGAATTACAATGCCATGCAATAAGTACTTCTTCTGGGTTTCAGATTTCTGTCTTTAAGTTCTCAAAGCTCTGATGTCTAATTAACATATGTAAAAACCTTCTACATGGGGGTTCTTTGATTTTTGGGCTTCCCAGAGGTTACTTTGGGGGCAGATACTGGCCCTCAAAGCCCCTAACTTCTGCTTCCCAATGTGGTTTGGGACCCAAAGCTTGATCCACGTCTGGTTAGTTTATTGTGGGCTGTGAAGGGGCAAGTAAGAGAGCAGGAAAGGGGAACAGCACATTGAGCTAAAACATTTGAATAGAGTAATAAGGGTATAATTCAACTTGGGCATTTTTCATTTTTATTTTTGTTAATCGAATCTGTTTTTTTCCCCATTCTGTTTGTCAAGGTGTGTGTGGAGTTTGATGGGGAATCTTGGAGGAAGAGAAGATGGATAGAAGTCTACAGCCTTCTAAGGAGAGCATTTTTAGTAGAGCATAACTTGGTTTTGGCTGAACGAAAGTCTCCTGAAATTTCTGAACGAATTGTTCAGTGGCCTGCGATAGTGAGTAAAACTGGGGCTTATTGACTTCATGAGAAGAGGGTATTTCATCCACTGTGAGTGAAACAAGGGAATTGTATATGTAATGCCCATATTTGGTCTTCTGGAAAATAATAGTACAGATATATGACAATGTAGAAGAGTCAGAAGAGCACTCAGCATCTTCTGTCAGTCCTGCTAGGAGCTCTGTGACTCTGGGCCCTGGACTTTTTTGGGGCTCACTTTCTTCACTTGAAAAATGGGCATGGAGGTAATGTGGGGAATGTCTAGGTCAGAGGTCTGAAACCAGCAGACATATACAGACATACAGATCTCTTTGGTTGACCCTCACAGTGTTTTAAGAAAATTTGAATTAGTTGTCTACTTTAAAAAATGTAGGCAGTACACCTAAAAATCTAGATTTCCAGTTTCTCCTGAAAAGAACTGCAAGATATGGCAACACTGCAGATTTGTGGCAGTTCTTTATCGCAGCAAAAGGCTGGAGCTGAATGGCAGCTGTTGCCTGGCCCTGTAAGGGTTTCCAGTCTTAGCTTCATGATCTCTAGGCTTCCCTCTGGTTCAGGATATTCTTTGGCACTAAAGATACTGGCAGTCGGTATATAATTGTGTCATTTCTGTATCTTAAGTCTGGTGCAGTTAGAGAAGTGTCATCACTATGCCTGGAGAGCACAGTCCAGGCTTTATGAGACATGAGCTGCGGCTTGAAGGAGGAAGGGCTAGATATGGATAGTTGGAAAGGCTGGGAGGATGGTTGAAAGGCTGACCAGATTGTGAAGGGTCTTGCATGCTATGCTAACAAAGTGAAGATTTTGCTTATGAGTCAGAAGAGCTGCTGGAGATTTTGAGTGATGTAGGATTTTGGTTAAAGTTGTATCTTGCTCTTTGTATTTCTTTCCCCCAGCTATTAAGAATTTGCTAAGCACGTGGCCCTCTCTGCCCAGAAAAATGTACAGACACACAATTTTGGGCATGAATGTTAGGGAAGCCATGCATCTGTGGATCCAGACCTATATGTTAATGACTCCCAAATGTGTATCTGGTTTAAATTATTGATTTTAAATAAAAATTATGTGATCTTGTTGTGGTTGCATAAATAGTTGTTATTGAGATACTTGTAGTAAATAAAAAACTTAATGGGTTTATCTCTTTCTGTTTGTGTGGAAAATTGCCAGTCCTCATTTTCAGAATTATGCTGACAGCAGTTATAATGCCAAAACATTTTCTTTTGTTTTATTTTAGATGTACAAATCTCTGTTGGACAAAGTTGGTTTGGGATCTGTAACTTCTATTCGCTTTCTAGGAGATCAACAAAGAGTATTTCTTTCTAAAGACCTTTTGAAGCCTATACAGGTAAAACATAGAAACAATATTAAACCCTAAAAATAGAAATACAAACTCCTTTAACGTGAGAACTAAAATACTGATGTTGATTGCTCTATTTCAGATATCTAACAGAGAAAAGAACCCATCCCATCAGCAGTTAGTTGTTAGACATCATCCCTCGGTGTTAGCCATTGGGTTGGTGCTGTCCATTTGGGGTTGGAAGGACAAAGTTGATGGTGTGTGTATGGAAACACCTAGGTGATAAGAAAATAATTTTAAAAAGGTTGACTATCATTCATATATATACATATAGTCAGTATATGTTATTCATGGATTCTGTATTTGTGAATTTATCTACTTGCTAAAATATATTTATAACCCCAAAATCAATACTTTGGTGCTTTTACGGTCATTCGCAGACATGTGCAGAGTGGCAAAAAACTTGAGTTGCCTGACACATGTTCCCAGTGGAGGTCGAATAAGGTGACATTCTGCCTTCTTGTTTCATCTCGTACTGTAGACAAGAATCCTTTTTGAGGTCTATTTTAGTGCCGAAGTTTTGTGCTTTTCATTGGTGATTTCACTGTTTAAAATGGCCCCCAGGGTAGTCCTGAAGTGTTCCTAAGTGCAAGAGGGCTGTGATGTGTCTTAGAGGGAAAATAAATGTGTTAGATGAGCTTCATTCAGCCAGGAGTTATAGTGCTGTTGGCTGTGAGTTCAGGGTTAATAATGCAACAATATATACTAAGTAATGTGTCTTTTAACAGAATCACAGATAAAAGAAGGTTATATATTGATTGGTTGATGAAAATGTTGTGACCAGAGGCTCAAAGGAACCTAAGGGGCAATGGCTCAGTATTCACTAATAGGGTCTGTGGTGATTTAACAGAGCATAACCACCATGAATAACGAGAATCGAGTGTGTGTGTATGTGTGTGTTTGTGTGTGTTCTTTCCAGTTGGCTTGCAAAACTCCTACTTTTTTTTCTTCACAACATTTAGGCTCCTGGGTCTTGCTCATATGTGATTATTTTCTTTATTATGAAAATATTGTGAGGGAGAGGAAGAACACACAGATTTAATTTATCTCCACAGATCACTACCTTGGGAATAATGTTGGTCTTATAATAATATTCATCTTTTAGGTGTCATTTATGAAGTGTAATAATCCCCTTCACCAGTTTCTATTTTGTGACCTGACTTGTTTCTGTGGCCTGTGGAACAATTAAACCAGTTTATTTGCCAAAAGGCACTTTAGGGCTAATGGTCATAGCCATTGCAGTGCCTATATTGGAAAACCCAAAGCACTGGCTTTTTCTCTGAAGTTTCACTTTTACTTCCATATTCTGAAAGTGAGTGTAAACAGGGTTCACTCTGTGAACCTTAATTTATAATGTTTAAGTAAGTAGAACAGAGGAAGATGCTTTTTACTTAAGTTAATTTTAGATGCAAGTTTCTGTCATGTGTCAGATAAGGCATCTTGATATTTTTCCTGCCTTAGAAGGAAGAGTGACCTGCTCTTAAGGACCTAGGAGCATACAGGAGGGGCTGTGGATGTCTTGCTTTACTGAGTGATGAGTATTTCTTAGCATTGGTTTCTGGGCAATTCTGTTTTACATCTTACATGTGTCCAAGCTTTTCAGTTAAAGTAGAACTCATAATTTTGTTTCTTGAGATTGAAAAAGAAAAATCTAGATCAGTAAGTTTTTATTTGTTCTCAGGGAGATGCACTGTGGGCTATCAGTGTGAATGTTGTTATTAATATAATATTAATTGAGGGAGACTGATGTGTGCTCTTGACTTTGGCTGATGATAATAGTGGTCAAAGTTTAGTGCTTCGGGGCGTTCTCTTATAGGTATGGATGATCACATTAGGTTTCTTCTGTATGAATCTCTATGTTAGGGGATGTAATTACCGCAGTAGGATGCTTGCCCTAAATAATGCACAGAGAACCTGAAGATCATTTGACATGTGTAAAAGTTAGAATTGAAACTTAAAGTCTGAACACCAAGAGTGAACCCTAACGTAAACTATGGACTTTGAGAGATGATGATGTTTCAATGTGGATTTCTCAATTGTAACAAATGTACCACTCTAGTGGGAGATGTTGATAATACGAGAGGCTATGAATGTGTAGGGTCAGGAGGTATATGGGAATTCTCTGTATCTTCCCCTCAATTTTGCTTTGAACCTAAAACAGCTCTAAAAAGATAAAGTGTTAATAAAAACAATTGGGCAAATGAAAAAAAAAAAAAAAAAAAGAAACTTAAAGTCTGCCTTTTGGATTGAATTTGGCTCAGTTATCTGTGGGTCAGAAAAAAGACAAAGTATCCAGGGCAACTATCTGGCACTTTTGGTGAGCCCTAAAACTCTGCTAGGCAGAGCAGAATCATTTTACCTTATTTAAGAGCCCTTTGTGGCTCTCCCCATTAACATGCTGTTTTATCTTATAGTAGGAATTGGAGAACACATTGCAATTTTTTGGAATTGTGGTAGCATGAGGGGAAAAAAACAACAAACCCACACATGGCTCATTCTGGTAATTAATGTTGAGCTCTTATGACCCTAGGTTAAGTCTAATGTTACTTGGCTTAAGAAATGCACTTTCCCACCATGGCCTCTAAAAGACTAGTTATCCTTCCCAATGGGAGAAATGGATGAACTATTTTTGGCCACTATGTACCCATTTCACAGTGGCAGAAAAGCATGAAGGCCTGATTTTGGCAGGGCTTCTGTGCTGTATAGTTTGTGTTTGGCCGGTTATTCCTATTGACAGTTTCTGTATACATGTATTGTAACTGAGTGTACACACAAAGCCAGAAGACTATGAAATAGTGCCAAAAATGGAACTGCTGCCAAGAATTGAGTGTTTCAAAACTGGCTTGCTGAAGACTTAGGCTATTTTTTCAGATTTTGTTATTACTCCCCAACCCCCCTTTACCATTTGTAAAGAAAAATGCATTTGGAATTCTAGTTAGGTTAAATGAATCTGTATGAAATAATTTGTTTGTTAAAAACAGCAATTTCAATGAATTGGCACTATGGATCTGTGTGTTTCTGTGTGTCTTTTGCCCCTTGGATTTGGATCTGTGATTTCCCTAATCCCTAGTGTTTGGGATACAGAGTGTGTTTGACATGGGTTGACCAGCTGGTTTGTTGGCTTATTATGTTTCCCATAGCCAAAGTTATATCATATTTAAAATTATGCTTTGAGCCACTCTTAGTATTTGTCATGCTCTTAGCTTGGGGTGACTTCACTTCAGTCTACCTTATATCTGTGATCATTTGGTTTCTTATTATTTGACCTGTTCAGTTCATTGGAGTGCAGTGGTCTGGTGCCATCAAATAGCTAATTGACACTACTTTACCCCCTCTGATTAAACTGATTGAAATATCCGCTGGAATTTAAACAACTCTTCTTGTTACCTTAAAATGTAATGATTTTCCATTTTTCAGGATGTAAACAGTCTTCGACTTTCCCTTATGGATAATCAGAATGTCAGTAAAGAATTTCAGGCTTTGATTGTGAAACACTTGGATGAAAGCCATCTTTTACAAGGTATGTGATTATCTGTTAGTAATAGTTCATGAGATGACCAGTGATTAGCTTGTAAGAACCTAGATTTTAGCCCTTCTCACTCGTTCTCTCATTGAAATTTCTAAGTTTTTAGGAATTTCTTTGCTGCTTTCCCCATGCAACTAGATGACTGAAGGACTTTATATGTTCTGTAGTATATTCTAAAGCCTCTGAAATTTGGAAAGTTCAGGGATTATGTGAAAATTATAAATGTAAATCAGATATTAAAAAAGCTCAGCTGTATTTTGACATGGAATTTGATATGTTTGGAATTTCAGTCTTATAAAATTGATAAGATATTAATTTGATAATCCTGATCTTCCTATTTACTGAGTTTCTTGGTCAGTTTCATAGTCGTGTTTTATCAGACTTAGGAGTTCCTGAATTTGGATCTTCTGAAATCTCTGTGCAGGACAGCAAATTACTTCTCAATGATTTATCTAATACTACTTGGTCTGGTACAAATGCTAGAATAAATATATTCCCACTCTAAGATAAATCAATAGGAAAATGGAACTTTGAAATAAAAAGTTTAAATTTTCTCCTAGCTTTGCTGATATGTCTGTCTTCTCTTGTGTATAGCAGTATCTTTTAATGTTTATTTCTGTCTACTACATTTTTAAAAGACTTAGGAAAAAGTTATCCTGGATGATGGTGTTGTTGGGAGATAATGCAAATTGCTCTAAGGATTTTTTTTTTTTTTTTGTTAAGGTGACAAAAACTTAGTTGGTTCAGAAGTAAAAATTTATAGCTTGGACCCATCTACTCAGTGGTTTTCCGCAACCATTGTAAATGGAAACCCAGCATCAAAAACTCTTCAAGTCAACTGTGAGGAGGTAAAGATGATAATTGCATGTAAGATAAGGTGACAGAGAAAGATAATTACAAAAAAAGAATTATATCTTATAGGGGCTAACCACCTTTATTATATTAAAATATTAGAGTAGAAAGAGAAATATCACAATTATTTTAAAAAGGAAATTATTTGTAAGAATCCTCTGTTGTTATGTTAATAGAGTTAATGTCTGGTATGTTCCTGAGCATTTTTTAATTTTCTAGTATCTTTGTTTTATTTATTTATTTTTAAGATTCCAGCACTGAAAATTGTCGATCCATCATTGATTCATGTTGAAGTTATACATGATAACTTTGTGACATGTGGTAAGCTATATTGTTTGGTTAAAAACTTCCTTCTCTTTCCTGTCTTTCTCCATCTCATGTTAAGAGAAAAAGGGAAGCCAACTTACCAATTTTTAAATATTTTAGGTAATTCTACAAGAATTGGAGCCGTAAAACGCAAGTCTTCTGAGAATAATGGAAGCCTGGCTTCCAAACAAGCAAAATCTTGCTCTGAGGTAACCTTGATTTATTTTTGTCACTTGTGTAAAGCATTCCTTAACTCTAACAGTGCATGGCCAGTTTGTTTAGTGGTTATAAAGCTGTCTTCTCTGCTCTTCTGTGCTGTCTTGTCTGCTGTTTGTTGCTTGTTCCAGATCTTGGCCATAATTTCTACAGTCGAGCAGATGGAGATAATATAAGTTTCTGGTTCACTATTTTTGTGTAAAAAATGTTTCATTTTTTGATATTTGCTGAAAATTCTTAATAGATTTGACAATTTCACCATATGGAGGTGTTTTTGAAGGTAAATTTAGTTATATGTATGAAATTGGAAGAATGCCTCGCATGAGATGAAGGCAGGAACCTTAGAATTCTGAGTGGATTTCATGTTGAAATGGGATTCCCACCTCCTCAATAATAGAGAGGTTTGATTGGTCATCTATGATTGGATTAACAGACATGCTAGTTTTTTTGAAGGAAGTGGTTGGTTTGCTATTACTACTTTCTGCCCAGGAGAGTATAGGCCTCTATGAATGCCACTGTGTGTTCAAGTATTGGATTTAATGCTATTCTGAAATAGTTAGGACTTGGATCAAGAAATTTAAAACCGTTTGTCTTTTAGGTGAATTGAATCATTAAGACCTATTACAGTACAGATAACTTTTTTGCAACTTAGGTATCCAAATGCACTTGTTTTACATGGATAGTTTCCTGTGTTATAATTATCAAAAACACCTTTATGATGCTCTGCTCCAGGCTGGAGTTTAGAATTTTATAATTGACCAAGTTGATACTGTTAAGATTGTTGGCAACATTTTAGAGGGTACCTTTGGGTATGGGGGAGCAAGGCAAGGAGAAATGGTATGAGAGTGGGCCAGGGTCACTTAATGAATCTAGGGTTCTAGATCAGGGAAGACTGGACTACAGCATCAGCTAGAACCAAGGCAAGCTCTGTGCTACACAAATACTTAAGAATCTGGCCACCTAGGAGTGGTTGGCTTTCCTGAATCTTAAGCCCTTATACAGGCAACAGGAACTTTGATACTTGCCCAAAAACTCTGTAAACCAAGGTGTTTAATACCTCTGTCTTCCTTCCAAGTGAGTAGGCCTGACCTCAGGTTGTTCAGGAAAGAATGAAGAGGTAATTATGGAAATTAGTATTACTCCCTTGCTTTTTGGCCTTAAAGTTTACAAGAGTAAAATAATGTAGTAAGGACTATAAAGTGAGGATGTCAAGTAATTATTGCATCTTAGAGTTAAGTTCACAGAGGATGTTGTCAAGTAATCCACAGTATTAGAAGCTGAGAGAGAAACAGAGTAGAGTAATAACCTGTCAGGTTTTGACGTTGGATAAATTGTTAGCAGTCTCGAGTGGAGGTGATAAAGGCCAGTTTGGAGAAGTTGATTGGGTGTTTCCTTCATTGGTGGCATTCATGGAGAATGCATCAATGTGATGAAAAGGAGAGCCACACATGTTATGGTATGTGGGGAGGGAGCAAGGGAATAGGAAATGGCATCTTGCTGGATCATGGAGGAATCAGTCTGGGATACAGGCAGGACTGGGGTCAGTGGGGACCTCCTGTGGTTTGGGAAGGTGCTAGTTCTTCAAGGTGTCAAGTTTATCAGTGATGGGACAGGTAGTTGAGCCGAGTAAATTTATAACCTTCAAGGAGGTCTTTGTGAAATGTGGTAATATATATGTACGTAAGTGATCCTCTCTGCCTGACTCACACTCTTGAAGGCAGGGAGCATGTCTTTTTGATCTCTCTCAGCATATTGTCCAGCTCAGTAGGTTTGTGTGCTGCTAAACTGATTGTGGGCACAATAGAAGCTATTTTTTTTTTTTAAACCTGAACTTTGGCTGGGAGATAAGTCCATTAACCTGTTTCAGCCTTAACTTTTACATCTAAAATGAGAAATTATATTTGATGTTGTAAAAATGTCTGGTTCAGCTCTTAAGCCCTCCACTAGTCATCTTCTCATTCTAAAGGAAGTTGGAGATGGTAGATTTTTATCTGGGTATTGACCTTTTTAGAAAGTTTTTTTTTTTTTAATTATAAAAGTTATTCTCTTTATACTGCACTTGTCAAAATAAAGATTCTCACAGTAAAAAAAAAGTTACTCTCATTTTATAATTTTTGGTTAACTCAGAAAAACATAGTAAAGAAAGAAACATCACTTATAATCACACTTCTCAGACTCTCACTATTCACGCTTTGGAATACCGGTCGTCCTCTTGTCTTTTTTTTTGCCCCTGTGTATTTATGGAGGCCCTTCTTTTTTTTTAAATAACTAAAAACCATGCTCTTTTGTAGCCTTCTTGATTCTTTTATAGTATATTTTGAATATTTTTCCATATCAATAAATATCTTTTTTTATCCTGGGTGATTCTTATAATTGGGCAAGTTTTGGAAGCACTGGCCTGGCCTAGATTTCAAGACAGCTGGAGAGGTAAAGGAAGAAGTAGGGAGAGAGTTCGTTTAAATGTGTGAGTGAAAGGTGAGTACAGTAACACACTTGGCACATGTCCCTCTGTGTTTGCACTTCCCACATGTGTTGGACTGGCACAGAGTTTACTTTAGAGTAGTCTTTGGATGACAGGAGTTTGGGATTAGGTAGATGAGACTCTTGGTTTCCTTGATGAATACTTTTGGATAAGGTAAGCCTATTTGCCAGTAACTCTGGCTCCTTGAAGGTCTTCTCTGCCTAGCAGACTAGTCCTCAGAGTTAGGACATTCTTGGTTAATTGGGAGAGTCTGCTAAGGAGTGTGAGCCAGCAGTGTCCTTTTTAGATTACCATCATACACTCAATTATATTATCTCCGTCTGCTGGCAGGGAGGAACTATTGCCATGACTGGTATAGAAGACCTTCAGGGAAAACTCTTCAGGTAAGAGGATACTTTGACCCTTGTTGAGTCAGAGGCCAGTGCAATGGTGTGCACGTGGAGATGGGGTTTGGAATCGGAGCCCTATCCCTGTTGAGCTAACCCTTAGGAAAGTTGTAGAGTGATATGCTTCAGTTTCTTAAAGGAAAAGCATCCTAAGTTATGCTAATTCTAACACATGATGACTGAACTGAGAAAATTCTCATGATATTTTTCTGCTTTGAGACAGCTAATCTGTGTGCCGGGCACTGTGGTAAAGCACAGCCCTATGCTTCATTACTCTCATTTTACCATGGAGGAAACTGAAGCTTAGAGAGGTTAAATAATGTGCTAGGAAGTGTTAGAGACTGGATTCAAACCAAGGTCTGACACCAAAACCCAATACTCTTAACTACTGTGCCGTTCCTGCCACTCCTCTCCAAGTCTTTTCCTTGGTATGGTGAGTCACAATTGTAAAAACAGCGGATTCCTCCTTCCTTCCCTCTATTCCTCCATCCCTCTTTATATTTATTGAATATTTAATATGTCTTAGACATTGGTGAACATTACTGCCTGGCTCTTGAGTTAACTCATAAGACATAGCTATTTTGAACTATTAAGTGCTAACAGCATTCATTTGTTCATGCATTCTGTCGGTCTTATTTATTGAGTATCTGCTATGTGCCTGGCTTTGTAAGGTATAACAGTAGACACAAGAGCAGGGTCTCTGCCCATAAGAGTGTATGTTTCATTGTGAGGAGACTGACAATAAAAAAGTAATTTAAATAAAGGTACTTTCACAGTGTGACAGTGCAATGAAAGATATAAACATGGTGATATGATAAAGAATGAGGAGGTGGCTTGTGGGGCACTGCTTTGAAAGAGTGATCAGAGATTCTGAGGTGCTGATAGTTAGCGGATTTGAGGGTGAAGGGATGAAACTCGCCAGCCAATGAAAAACATCCATACAGGGAATAGCAAGTACAAAGATGCAAGCAAGAAAGTGCTTAGAAAATTTGAAGACCAGAAAGGAAGCCGGTATAGTTGGAGCACTGTGAACAAGTGGAATGCGATGAGTGGAGGGGCTTGGCAGAGAGCAGACCACATAGAATTCTTGTAGGCAGTGAGTGCCATGATCTGAGTGAATTATATTTTGTAAAGATTGCTCTGTGGTAGAGTAAATTTCAGGTAGGAGGCAGAAGATTCAGGTAAAAGTGGAAGTCAGGCCAGTTAGGAGACACATAGTCATCTAGGGGAAAGATGGTGGCATGGAAAGAAATGGATAGGTTCCAAAAATATTTTGGAAATAGAGGCAGGATTTACTGGCTCATTGATTGGATATGGGAAATGAGATGAAGGGTTTTTTGACTCTAGCAGCTCAATGGATCTTGTACAGAATAAAAATTTATGCCTCGGTTTGCGATCTGAATTTGCTAAGTACGTTACTTTCAGGAGAATAACTTAAGAAAAGGTGTATAGTGTATCAACTCAAAACATAGTTCAGAATAAGGAAGGTGGTATGAGGGAAGATGCTTGGTAAAAGTGAGCCTTGATAAACATTTTGAAATGACTTCAAAATTACACTTTGGGAGGCTAATCTTTTAATAGGTGATTACCAGAGAACTTTAAAATAGAGTCGAAAAGGACTTTAGGAATAAATTCATCTAATTTCCTCATTTTAAGGATTAGGTGACTGAGGCCAAAAGAGGTCAAGTTGACTATTCCAAGGATATTCTTAGAATAGCCAAAGCCTCCCACAAAAAGTCCCTTCTGGGGAACACTCAGCTAATATTTAGCTAAAACTGAGTTGACTAAAATAGTATAATATATGATCAGATAATTTAGTACTTTAAAATAGTTTGAAGCTATGCCAAAACTTTGATAGTGATTAAGTAAACTCTTCGTATTTTTCAGATATTTCCATTTACTGTAGGCTAGACAATCTTTTCAGGGCTGCCAGAGTAAACGTCTGAGAAAAAGATTCATGAGTAGACTACGTATAAATATATTCAGAATTGTGAGGTTTTAAAAACTTAGGGAAGTTCTACATCAAATTTTAGAAGTTAATATCTAGAAGATAAAGAAACTTCAAAGAGGGGCCGGCCCAGTGGCGCAAGCGGTTAAGTGCATGTGTTCCACTGCCGCAGCCCAGAGTTCGCCAGTTCGGATCCTGGATGCGCACTGACACACCACTTGTCAAGCCGCGTTGTGGCGGTGTCCCATATAAAGTAGAGGAAGATGGGCATGGATGTTAGCCCAGGGCCAGTCTTCCTTAGCAAAAAAAAAAAAAAAAAAAAAGGAGGATTGGCAGATGTTAGCTCAGGGCCGATATTCCTCCCAAAAAAAAAAAAGAAACTTTGAAGATTCTTTAAGTTTAGATTTGGTGGTAGGGTAAATGTAAAGGTCATTGTGGTGTGAAAGAGATATGATTGAGAAAGGTGTATGGCTTAAAGTTTAAGCACATATGAAGAGGCTGGTGAAGATGTATGGATTTCATCTGGGTTAGCAGTAGACTATTTAGTTGTCTGGAGTTGAGTTTAATCTCTTCCTTCTCTTCCATGGTAGGAAGTTTATTTTTGTGGATAGTGTAAACTGGGAAGAAGTGGGTCCATTATTTATATTTTTGCTAAGATAAAACTACATGAAAAGGGAAGGAGACGGGTGTCCCAACTTTGTCCCACAGCCCTGACTTGATATTTTTTGCAGCTTGGGATGAGCTTTATGACTTGATGAGCCACATAAAAGCAAGAACCATGTCCTCAACCTTTATCGTATTGTAAAGGCTTATCTTGGTACCCAGTAGGCAGCACTGCCTGCAAGAGTTGTATGTGGTCTGGTCTCCTGCCAGTCTATGCAGTAAGTGCGTGGTGGGCACTCAAGTAACGTTAAACTGAATGCATGTGAAGCTGCCACCATTTGAAGATTGTCAGTTAAAAGCTCACTTCTGTGCATTGCATTATTAGAGTACTTGCCACATGGATGCATTTTCTGCATAGTGATTCAGAGATCTGTAAAAGATCAGCTTGTGATCTTTTATAGTAAGACTCAAGTTTTGTGAAAAGCTGGGTGATTTATTTAACAGCCTTTAGATATAAGTCCTTAATGTTGTGATTTCTCACTTGTTCTACTGTCCTGTTTTCTTTGTTTGGTGATGGTATTGTGCTTGTTGAGTACTAAACCAAGCAAATAAACTTGACTCTTGCTAGCACTTCGTAATTCCCCAACTAGGGACTTTCCTTTTAATATCTGTTGGTTTGGTATCTTTTAGGCCTCTCCCAGTGTGTGTCCTGTACAGTCTGTTCCCACACCCGTTTTTAAGGAGATACTGCTTGGCTGTACTGCAGCAACTCCACCTAGTAAGGACCCAAGACAGCAGAGTACTCCCCAAGCTGCCAACTCTCCACCTAACCTTGGAGCAAAAATTCCTCAAGGGTGAGTAGTTATTAAAGATATTTAATCATAATAAGAAGAAAAATTATTTTAGCTGTGGTTCTTTCTGTTTGAGCTTACATTGCTCAGGTGGCAAGACTTACCTACATTTAGTGTTTCATAGAGAGAGTGTTAGTATAGCTAAACTTTGGCATAATGACCTGTGATTCATTGTATCTCAGGTTGTCCAGGGAAGTTTTTCATTAGAGTTTCCAAATTGGTCAGGTGCCTCCAGAGGTGAAAAGTGTGGTAGGCATACAGAACAACATAGAAAACGTTACAGAAATGAAAGAGGTGTGACTTGATATAGTGAGAATAGTCAATTGAAATACTACTGACAATTATAGAATAGATATCTACTTTCAAGGAGAAGGGAGCAGATTGGTTGGTTGTGGAAAACTGAGGTCAATGGGAGTGTGGGGAAGAGGAGACATGGTTACAGTGAATGGTTCTCATCAGCCCAGACCCCAAGTATAGGTGAGAAAGGTGGTGGTAGAGAAAACACTAAGTCAGAGAAATGAAGCAATAGCTGTAGGAAATATAGTTACTGATTTATAGGTGAAGAAAATAAATAAGAACTATGAAGTTTAACCAGAGATTTAGAGTGGCTGCAAGGTTAATAGAAAAGTTTTAAAAGAAGGATCTCTTTTAGGAGGGGTGGTGGCCTGTGCATGCAGTTGATAAAGACTTAAGATATCGGTCAGAGAGACTGTGGTGTAGAAAGGTAGGTTTGGAAGACCACTACAAAAAGGTGGGAGAATGGTTGAGCATGTTGGCTCACTGGGAGAAAAGTGGGCTGCCTGGGATAGAGCTTGGAGGATAGCTGCATAGCAGTCAAATGGAAGGAGGTGCAGTATTCAGAGTAAACAGAGGGAGCAGTAAGAAGTTCAGTGGTACCCAAGCTAAGATGTCTAACATGAATGCTTAAGTGAGAAATTTTTCTTTAGGATCAAATTCTTTGTTAGAGGCGTGAAAAAAAAGATTTAAGAGGAAAAAAGGACTTTGTGTTTTGCTGGGGAAAGAACTTTTAGGATGAATTTCAGAGAAACAAAAGTTCTTTATGGATACCCCTAGTAAGATGAGAGATGGGGGAAATACCAGATCATTCTGTGAACAAGCAGGTAACCCATCGGCTCTTCTATTTGCTTTGCATCCTGATCATTGATCAAACAAGAATGAAATTATCCAGTCTTAGGGCTGATTACATGTTCATAGCAGCAGGACAGGGTTTTGTACTGCTGATAGTTTTGGTTCCATATGATACTCAGTTTGAGGGAAAGCTGAGGTTCATTATGCTCTAAGAAGTAGAACTAACTCGATGAAGTTAAGGATTTATGAGAACATGCAGATAGGATTTAGGGTTGTATTTTTCTGAGTGTTTAAGATATTTTTGCAGAGCTGTTGGCTGATTACTTTTAACTCAGCTCACAGAAACCTATCCTAAATTCTCTAATGTAAGCAGTTCTGTTTTCTCTTTCATACTGATTGCCTTAGGGAACCAAACAGTTGTTTTTGGAAGATAGAGGAGCGATAAAAGAGGCCTAAATACTAGTTTTCCTTATTATCTTTTTCAGATGTCATAAACAGAGTTTACCAGAAGAGCTTTCTTCATGTGTAAATACAAAGCCTGAAATATTGAGAACAAAACCAGATGTCTGCAAAGTAGGGTTGCTCTCTTCCCAGTCCTCTCAGATTGGAACTGGAGACTTGAAAACTCTGAGTGAACCAAAAGATACCTGTACTCAGCTGAAGACCAGCACTGATCAGGAAAACAGATTGGAATCTGTTCACCCATCAACTGGTCTTCCTAAGGAGTGCCTACCTACAAAGGCTTCTTCTGTGGCAGAACTGGAAATTGCCAATACTCTGGAGCTGCAGAAGCACCTAGAACATGCACCTTCCACATCTGATGTCCTTTCAAATAAACCAGAAGAGAAAGCAGATGTCAATAGTGATAATCCTAATAGTTGTGTGGAAAAAAAAGTAGAACCTTCAAATTTTGGCTGCCGGTCACAGAAGTTAAAGGAGTCTTCAGTAAAAGTAGATAATGAAAGCTGTTGTACACGAAGCAACAATAAAATCCAGAATGGTGAGTGTTTCTATGTATCTTTATTGGTAGAAGGTAAGAGATGGTAGGGAGTTTAAATATATCTCCTCCTTACTGCATGAGAATATGAAAATGACTGTAGAAAGAGTTCATACAAGCAGAGAAGTTCAAAGAAGACAGTAAAATCCCAAAATCTTCTCAGAAATGATTACTGTTAATATTTTGGTGGACCTGGTTCCATGTATATAGAAATACAGATAAACTGTATTACACAAATGGATTCATTCCAACAGCTTTATCCTGTGAGTTAGTGTAGGCATCTATCGACATTTTAAAGGCTGCAAGGATTCCATCATATGCATTTACCATATGACTTAACTGCTTCCTATTAGATGGGTAATTAGGTGGTTCCCAGTTTTTGGCTGTAAGAAAGTAATTTTGAAACAAAAGCTAAAGTAATCTGATGATTATCTTTAGCCTATCACTGATCTTTCTGTAACATCCAGGTGGGAGTGGAGGAGGTGATTCATACTTTATACTCATGCAGATCTGAAACTTTTTTAAAAGATAGAGAATTGCATCACCACCTTTAGAAAAGGGACTTTTGTTTAAAGATTTTAAGGACGAGGCTGAAACGCCAGGCAGAGTCTCTTTGCTTGAGAGGAGGTCCTTCTAAAACTAAATGCTCTTCTTATAGAGAAAATGGTACACTGAATTTCATATTATTTATGTTAAGTTTGAGGATGCATTCCAATGATGGTAGTTATCAGAAGCTCTCTTACTAGAATTAGTAGAACTAAGTGGCTTCAGTATGTCAAAAGGTTCAGAGCTATTACAATTTAAAAATACCTTTGATAATTGCCAGCTGTGTGGGAAAATTAGTGGGGATTTTGGTAACTTTTAAAAATCTTAATAAAAACACTATTCATTTGGATACTTCCACACTCTAGCTTTTACTGCAGACTTCTGAAACTAGAGGGCCAGATGGGTGGATTTGACTGTGGGTCTTTTTGATAGAGTTGGAGGAATAGAAAAAGAACTTTCTTTGCCTGTTGATACTTCTAACCCGGCTTCTTCATTCTTGAGGCTTAAGTTGATACAGGTATTAATTTGCATAAAATTAATTGCGTAAGATTATACTGTTCCTTGGGAGTTATGTAACTCCCCAAAGAAAGTGAATATTCATAACCATATCCCTGTTCTCTTTGTTTAATCTTTTTTGAGTCATCAGCCCTCACATTCAGCTAGTTGTTGAGGCAAATTATTTTCATATTATGTAAAGAAACAGTAAAATTTCTACATTGGTAAGCACATTATAGGTACATCAGTGAGTTAGGAGTCCAGCTTTGTTTCTTTTCCTATGTTGTGCAACTATGCCCCATCTATAGTGATTTTAAAAGAAGTGGAAAACCTAGTCACATCTTGGTGTGTGCTTTCTACGGGGACTTTGGGCTGAGAAGTTAGAGTGTGGTCAGGATCAATGTGCTGTTTCCATTAGTATTGCTTGTGGGTGTGGAAAGACTCGACTGGAAACTGTTCCTCTCCCCCGCGTCCTTGCTCTGCTTAGAGGCTAGAAAACAAGCAAGCTGGAGTTGAACAATTGCCTTTTTTCTGTTAGATGTATGGCTCCTCGGAAGCTGGCATTGCTTTTTTCCCTTCACTCTGCTCTGAGTAGAGAATCATTGACGGGATCAACTATTGTTGTCCTTACTAGAGAGCTGGATTTAGATAGTTCAACTTGCTTATTTCTGGATATTTCCTGTTTTAAGCCAGGACAGAACGGATAAGATAACCTTTGGGCTCTTTGCCCATGGTCTGTGAAAACCTGGTCCAACTGAAAGGATGATGTCTTTTCAATGTCTGAGTAATTAAAATTCCATCCTCAAACTACTAATCTCTGTATTTTCGCTCCTTTCTTACTTTACCTTCTCTTTCACTATAACTGAATAAGAATGTTTAAGGGATCTAGACCTGACAGCATCCGTTTAGCATTTTACAGTGTGTGCTAGTCCTGCTTTAGAAGAGAAAGGTAAGATTTGATCACCTCTAAGGTAATTATTAAAGATGCTTCTTTTATTTAAAGCCTTCTTTGGTTTGGGATCTTTCTTCCAATTTCCTCCAAGACTACTAGTGTCTCTCACTCATCTCTCAACTGGTTCCCCAGAAGTTGTTTTTGGGGTTTCTTTTTTTGCCTAAGAATCTCCTTCCCTCTTCTCAGCTGCCCTGGACCCTGAGAAAAGGTCTTTTCTGTTGGTTTTATATGCAGTATTCCTTAAGGCTCTTGAATTACAAATGGATTCCTTTCTGTGTTATTTGGCCTGACACAGTGGTTGTTCTTTCCTGTTATATCTCTACTTTTTCCCTTTTTTTCTTTGGAAGCCGTGTTAACATTTCCTTTCCAGTTCTTCTGCCCATTACCAGTTAAAACTTAAAACATGCATTTACGTAGAATTATAATTCTGTCTTTAGCTAGTGCCCTTAATCCTGAATGGAACGTACATGTGAAGGAAATTAAAGTCATGTCAAAGGTCAAGTGACATCTCTTGGAAGCTTTTAGAAGATAGCTCTTATTTTATAGACCAGGGTGCTCTGCAGGAAAGCTCTTTAGTTTTTATTATATTTAGAATGGTTAGTTTTTGCAGAGAACACACCTTAAACCAGCCTTTTTTGAGTATAAAAACTGACAGAATTGATTTCCACGCAGTCCTCTGTATGTTGAGGTGAACCCATCTCTGTACATTGCTAATGTTGCAATGAGTTTAAATTCAGTTATCTGATTTGGAAAAGTCTTCCTAAAATATTTCTCTTATGTGGGGTAGTGAATAGAAGTATACACTAACTTGGAGTTGTCAGTCTGGTTGTTGAATTTGGGGTTTTAAGTTGCCAGATGGATTCACCAAATAAGAATTATTTTATAAAGAGAGTAAAACTTTTGTAATTGTTCTGATAGATGTCTTTTGTTAAGCCATTTTTAGAAATTACAATTGAATCAGTGATTGAGATGAGGAGTTCTCCCTTTGGGAAAACTGGCCTTTTGAATAGAATTCAGTCACACATTGATGTGATTTTTAAAAATTTAAGGTCCCATTTTTTTAATCTTTTGTTTTCCTAGCCCCATCCCGGAAGTCGGTTTTGACAGACCCAGCCAAACTCAAGAAGCTGCAGCAGAGTGGTGAGCCCTTTGTACAGGATGACTCCTGCGTGAACATTGTTGCACAGCTGCCCAAGTGCAGGGAGTGTCGCTTGGACAGTCTCCGAAAGGATAAGGAGCAACAGAAAGACTCGCCTGTGTTTTGTCGTTTCTTTCACTTTAGGAGGTGAGGCATTTTGGGAAAAGCTCACATAATTTGGGCCCTATAGCATCTTTTTTTTTTCCCTCTTCCTCTATCAATAGTAAATCTAGAACTAAAATGAGTAGAGATTGTATTTTTAATCTGTGGGTTTGGGAATCTAGATTTTACTGTATATCATTTCCTTCTCATTCTCCCTTTCAATTTTTTTGAAAGCAAAGCAGCTTAAAAATACAAACTTCTATTTCTAAAAGTAACAAACTTTATAGAAAAATGTTGAAGGCTCTAAAAAAACCACTATAAATAACTACTGTTAACTTTTCAGTGCATTTTAGTGTTTATATGGTCATAAAATACATTCAAGTTTACGTACTTGGTGTATTATATATACTCTTTTGAATCTTATTTTCCTGTATGTAGTAGGAACCACTTGATCTTGTTAACTTTTTTCTGCAAATACTTTTGAGTAACTATGTAAGAACTCATAATAACATGGTTTGATAATTCACTTAACCAATTCCCTTGTTGGTGTTAAGATTATTTTGTATTTTTTGCCACTAAAAATAAGGTAGAAATGATCATCTCCACGTCCATGTCTCTGATGATTTACTTTGGAAGGAATACTGAAAGTGGCATTGCTGGGTCAGAAGGTGTGTGTGTTTTAAAGCTTGGATACATATATTTTGCCAAATTCTGTGCGGTTTGCACCTGCATCCAGGCCCATTGTCAGGGTTTGAGCATTCCTCTCCGTGTACCTTTGCCAGCAAGAAGAGGCGTATCTTTTAAAAAAATCTTTTCCAGTCTTACAGGCAAAGACTTTTATTTTTATGTTATATTTTTTTAGAGCCAAATTAATTTTCTTTAAATTCCTCTGTCCTGAGCGAAGAAAGGCAGCCTTTTGTTGTTGTTTTGATATATAAATGAGCAGTGTTGTTCTGGTTATAGATGAACTTTAGATATGATTCACTTTCTTAGAAATCTAGTTACTTTCAGGTTCAGCTAGTTCTAAACATAAACAGAAGTGTTGACTTAATTTCTTCCTATATTCCTCCTCCCCTTTAGTTTTGTCAAGATTAAAGATTACTGATGTACTGAATTAAATGCACAGGTATTTTAGATAATTTTTTCTGTGCTGGTAACTTTCAGATTCAAGCTTATTTAATGAATTAGAGTTTTTTAGATGGTAGTTTGTCCCATTCATTCCTGAGTGTATTGCAAAAGCACGGTGATAAAGTGTGTGTAGCGTTTAGAGCTGTGATAACTGCTAACATGTTAGCCTAAACTTATATTGATATATATTCTGAATAATGCCTGGCCCAGAATAAGTTCTCAGTAAAGGTTAGCTGTATTCTGCTTCCTCTCTGGAGAATTTTCTTTTTACACAAGTAAGTGTGTTAAGATGCATATGCATTTGTGGGTACTTAAATATATTTTGAAGAAAGCACAAAATGGCTATGCTTCGTACAGATTTATGTATTTCTGTTATAGACTTGATTTCATGTCATTATGGCTCCTCTGTTGTGAAGGGTGTAACTGGACTGGTTGAGAGAGTGTCTGGTTTTTGTTTAAGTTGCAGAGGCATTTTAAGGAGGGGCTAATGAATTTTTTCTTTCTTTTGAATGTTATTAGAGCTTTTTTTTTTTACCACTATTTTGTAACCATCTAGAACTCATTGGTTTTATGACTTAGCTGTTTTCCCCTTTTTGACCTCTTTGAAGGGTAAAGTGCCTTTACTTAATGTTGCATAATAGAAGCCAGTATAGTAGAAACTAGAGCAAACTCACTTCTTTGGTAAAAAAGAAGATCATAATTTAAAAAACAGAGCCTTTTTTCCGCTAATGTTTAGAGTGAAGAATCTGGCTGTCCTTAGCTTCCTGATCAAGTTTGTTTCTCATTAAAATCTGCAGATAAAATAGGCGAGGGATCTGGATGGTAAAGCTCAGTTGCCAGGTCCTGTTTGCCATCTTCTCTCCCTTTGAAATGGCTTTCAAGTTCATTTTTTTTGTGTGTGAGGAAGATCAGCCCTGAGCTAACATCCATGCCAATCCTCCTCTTTTTGCTGAGGAAGACTGGCCCTGGGCTAACATCTGTGCCCGTCTTCCTCCACTTTATATGGGACGCTGCCACAGCGTGGCTTGACAAGCGGTGCGTCAGTGCACACCTGGGATCAGAACCCTGGGCTGCTGCAGTGGAGCACGCGCACTTAACCGTTATGCCACCGGGCCGGCCCCCTCCACCATGAAGTCTTCATAGTAGCCCCACAAACCTCCTAGCCAACACTTCCTCCTCTGGCTCCTATAAGATTTAATGATTTTTATGATACCTGCCATATTGTACTTCACTGTGTGTTTTATGTCTACTTTCTATGTCTCCAGCTAGATTGACATATAATGTTGTGTTTAGAGTAAATTTAGAACTGACACATAGCTTAGAAAAAAACATTCAAGTGTCAAAGATATTGAAAGAGAAT
The DNA here is from genome assembly GCF_057802395.1 of Ceratotherium simum simum. Lineage (NCBI taxonomy): Eukaryota > Metazoa > Chordata > Mammalia > Perissodactyla > Rhinocerotidae > Ceratotherium > Ceratotherium simum. The sequence goes on along the minus strand of NC_141910.1, from coordinate 1,415,966 downwards.
ACTGAGAAAGTATTCTGCCTTTTACTCCACCTTCTTAGATACTGAGGCCCATCTTAACACTGCCTTTAATTCCAGAAGTTTGTACAGTAATTTGCAGGTAGGATTCATCTGGATGCTGAATACCTCACAAATTTACATGGTCATGGCTTCAGTGACTGTCTGGGGTTAGCCTTCCCTTGGTGAGCATTATTCTTGAAGCAGTAGTTGTATTCAAATCTGATCAGATTATTTGTCACTTTCTGTTTGTTATCATTTTACTTCTGTGGTGACTTGTGGTTGTCGTTGCTATTAAGTCCCAAGTCCTGGCAGGTTCAACAGCTGTTCCTGGAGGCAGTATGCTTAGATCTTCGTTCAAATGCAAAACACACAAAATCCATCCCTTTGTCTTTTGGGGGAAATCTTGGAAGTTTTTATTGGTATTTCTGCTGACAAGGCCAAATAACAATTGGCTGTAATTAGTCATAGAGATTATAGAAAACTGGGAAGAATTCGATTTAAATAGTAACTATAAGATGTAAATTAATTTTTTTGGTGTGTGTAACACACTTTTTTTTTCCTCCACTTCCTCTAGGTTACAATTCAACAAACATGGTGTGTTGAGGGTAGAAGGCTTCTTAACACCAAACAAGTATGACAGTGAAGCAATTGGCTTGTGGTTGCCTTTAACCAAAAACGTTGTGGGGACTGATTTGGACACAGCAAAGTATATCCTGGCCAACATTGGAGACCACTTCTGTCAAATGGTGATTTCTGAAAAGGAAGCTATGTCAACTATTGAGCCACACAGTAAGAACATCTCTTAGGGGGTAGGATTTTTGAGTCCAACTTGATTTTTGTTCCTAAATGAGGCCTAAGTCCTAATTGTGTGGGTTTCATTTTCACCCAGAAGTTTAGATGACTTTGGTATAATGAGGTTGCATTTTTCCTTTTGTAACAGATTCTGCCTCTTGGTTTCATCAGAGTCAGTCACCTATCTGTGAGGTTTATTTTGGGGCAATTACCAAAGGAGTGGAATTCCTTTTTTGTTAAGAAAAGTAAAGGTGAGATGGTGCTGGTATTTGCACAGCCTTACCAGTAGTGTGGGCTCACCAGAAGCGGATGAGGCCTCAGGTTGGTTTATTTTAAGACAAAGATTCTTAATCAGGAATACATTTCAAACAAGATAAGAATGGACAGGCTCTGCTCTAGACCTACCGCATGAGTCTGGGGGGCTGGATCTCAGGCGTGAGAATGGGAACAAGCTCAGATGAAAATGATTCTGTCAGAGTCAAGATTTTAAGGGAATACTTGGAGGTTCTAGCTGGGTGTGTGCCAGTGTTCTCCACTCTCACACTGATCTGGCAGCCCAGTAAACCACAGGGCTCAGCGTGGGTGACACATTAGAGCCAGATCTCCTTTATGACATTGTGAGGTGTGGTGTCTGGGAGGGCACAGCGCGCCTCTATTGGTTCGCATGCTTCTGTAGAAGTGAGATATCCAGCCAGAGGCATCTATCTTTTAAGTCTCACATTTTCTTCCATTATTTTATCTTTCTCAAATGGCTGAAAGTTAAAAATGAAGCTTTTCCATTCCTCTGGTGGATATTTTTTCAGACTTTGCATAACCAAATAATGTTTCAATACAAGCGGCTGTACGTACCAGTCTTAAGAATTTTGGTTGTAGGTACTAGACACTAACTGAAGCTAACTTAAGCACAAAAATAATTTTTTTACATAGGTATGGATACTGTTACATTCCAGAGTCCAAGGAATGGGAACTAGGGCATTCCCAGGAACAGGAATTCAGAGCTAGGTGGGGAATGGGATCATGAGCTCCATGGGTAGCCAAAGTCTTACTGAAGAGAAGAGCAGCTTTAGAATCACTCCATTCTTTTGGGGTAATAGAGACTCTAATAAGTCAAGAATCTTATTAAAGCTGTTTTTCCTATAATCTTCTGTTTAGGACAAATGATACCAGCTTTCCATTTTCAGGAGAGCTACAAAGTCTCCTTATTATATACATCTAAGTAAAAGTAGTAGATTTAAAGAAAAATTCTTAAGTAATGGGTCTAGAGGTGATATGTAAATGATTAGAATGTAGAAACACTGCTTTGGAATATATTGGTAGCTTCACTCCTGAATCAGCAGGGCTATTTTAAGCAACTGATGTTGTTTCTTTGCTCAAGGTGAGTCGTCTGAAAAACGTATTTTTTTCATACAGAAAAAGGAACAGATAGTTGTCTTTTAAAAGCATAATTAAGAAACTCTGACCTTGAAGATTTAAATGTGGTTAACCTTCCTCCTTGCCCTTTTGATTATCCTGTTCCTCTTTATTTCCTCTGTGACAAGCTGGTCAGTTGGAGAGAGGAACTCACTGTGAGTGATATTGAAAGATGCCACCACAAGGTGTTCCGAGAAGGGTTACCCTCTGATCCTGAGATTAGGAAGCAGGTCTCAACCTTTATACATTTATTTTGTCTTTTCAATGATAAATAATCATTAAATGGGTGGCTAAGAGATCTAAGAATACTCTCTAATAAAACAGTCCAGGTGACCAAGGGAAGTTCACAAAATCTCATCTGTAAAATGACTAAAGCTCTGTGTATTGTGCACTGAGCTATAACAGTATAATGAAATGGCAGAAGTTCACTCCACAATTGGATTAATTCGGTGCTGACTGAAGTTGGTCATTTGTGTTGTGGTTAGTCTGAAGAAAGGATGAATTAACCACAGACCGGATTAGGAAAAAGATGTTCTCCGTAGAGCAAGAGTATGGCAGTATTGATCCAGTCTTATTCAGGAGAGAGAGACAGACAAACAGACAGACAGAAAACAGTTGTCTGATCAGCAGACACTGGCCTTTTCTGTGACCCAGGAAACTGTCCTCCCTTTGCTTATACTCTTTGAGGCTTTCTGATACCTGATATGGTACCACACCGTCGGGGGCGGGTACGATGTCCTGTCCAGTCCTGGAGGCCCTTCCCTCCAGTTATCAGGGCTTGGCCACTGGAACAGAAGGTGCTGCTTTGTAGAATCCTGGATTGTGCCTCAATCTGTTGGATATTTGGTTAGTGTGAGGCTGTCCTGGGTGCCTGCATCACTCTTGGCACTAACAAAATCAAGTTTTCGACTCTAGCCCATGAAGGAACCAACTTTGAACTATTGTACTCCCAGTAAGTTAATGTGCTGCTCCCTCCAGGTTCCCTAAGTGGCCTGGAGTTTTTAATGAGTAGTCAGTGGATTCAGGGCATCTCTGAATAACCTGACACTCTACATTGGATGTTGGGTTTGTGTATCTGAGTCAATTTTTTTTCCCTTTGGAGAAAACACGGTCCATGCTGTCTTCAGATTCTCAAACGGGCTTTCCAAAAGGTAAAGAACCACTGCTGTGTGATACCTGGTGTCTAAACTGCAGCTTGTGTAACCACTGCTGCTTTTTTCATTGATTTATTCAGCAGTGCTTACTATGCACCAGCAGTATGCAGAGCTCCTTGGGGGCCATGGTGCAGCCAAGCAGGGATTCTGCTTGTATGGAGTTTAGTCTCCTCGAGGGAGGTAAAACTGCACCCGACTATACTGTACTATACTGTACTTCACTATAGCGTGACGAGGCCTGAGTCTGAAGTACAAATACAAGTTGATGGGAGTGCTGAGGGAATCCAGGAGAGCTTCATGGGGTGTTGGTGGTGGGCGGCTGATTTGAAATGGGCTCTGAAGGCTAAACAGAGTTAATGAGAACTGCAGTCAGAGGGAGGAATGACATCAATTCCCCTCCCCCTTCATGTTTTATTTCAGAAGCCCTCTCCTCCCCAAGACTAAATGACTTATTGATTTTTATAGGACAGGTTGCGTGGAAGCGAGCTGTCAAAGGTGTTCGAGAAATGTGTGATGTATGTGACACCACCATTTTCAACCTGCACTGGGTCTGTCCTCGGTGTGGGTTTGGAGTGTGTGTGGATTGCTATCGAATGAAGAGGAAAAATTGCCAACAGGGTGAGAACTGACTTGATTCCTCCAGCCCCCTTACACACTTAAATTAAGCCTTTCATTGATTTGTGGTTGATGGATTTCTGAAGCATTTGGGGCCCAAGAACATAAAGAACAATTACTACAAATCAGTTATTCGCAGGTGCTACCTACAAGACTTTCTGTTGGATAAGATGTGTGAAGAGTCAGATACATGAACCAGAGAACCTAATGCCTACACAGATCATTCCTGGAAAAGGTATTTCATGTGATGTAATGACTTCTTTTCTCCTTGTTTTGGTTGGCTCATAGGGGCTGGTAGTTTGGTTTTACTTTGTATAATATAATTACTTGCTAACTTAATTTTAGTACGTACCATAAATTATCCAGAAATGTATTAAATAATGTCCTCTAAACTTTTTGATTATGGTCTTGTAAATATTTTTGTAGAAGGAAAGAAAATGGTGCGTTTGGAGGAAGGCATGCTTAGGGTGACAAGGTGGGAGTGTAAGCACCACACTGCTAAAAAAAGTGATCCTTGGGGCCGGCCTGGTGGCGCAAGCGGTTAAGTGCACGTACTCCGCTGTGGAGGCCCAGGGTTCGCCGGTTCAGACCCAGGGTGTGCACCGACAGACTGCTTGTCAAGCCATGCTGTGGCGGCGTCCCATATAAAGTGGAGGAAGATGGGCATGGGTGTTAGCCCAGGGCCAGTCTTCCTCAGCAAAAAAAGAGGAGGATTGGCAGATGTTAGCACAGGGCTGATCTCCTTACACACACACACACACACACACACACACACACACACACACACACACACACACACACACAGTGATCCTGTTGGAAACGTCAGCTTCTGCTTTGTAATGTTGAAGTTGAAAGTACCTAATATCCTTGTTCAGATGTTTGCCTCTGCCCTCTTTTTACACACACACACACACACACACACACACACACACACACACACACACACAGTGATCCTGTTGGAAACGTCAGCTTCTGCTTTGTAATGTTGAAGTTGAAAGTACCTAATATCCTTGTTCAGATGTTTGCCTCTGCCCTCTTTTTAGCCCTCTATGATGTTGGAGACATTGTTCATTCTGTAAGAGCAAAATGGGGAATAAAGGCAAATTGTCCCTGTTCAAACAGGCAATTCAAACTCTTTTCAAAGCCAGCCTCAAAAGAAGACATAAAACAGGTATTACTGTTTATTCTAGATTCACGATCTTGTGACTGTTGTCTGTGTGTTTTCAAATAACCCAAGAATTTCTATAGTATGTTTGAAAAGAACATGGGGACAGCTGTCAGTGGAAAGAGATAATTCATACCTTTCATGTGACACTTCATAGACCCATTCTCCCTTTTCACGTTACTTTTGTGGACCTCATCTGTAGCCTTTTTAAATAGGTTTTTAATTTTGGTCTTGAAAAAGCAAAAACCTTCTATTTTAGTTTACCAACTAAGTTGCTATCAAATTTGTATGGACTTTTAAAGACTTCTGCTTTGCAGAGTTAAAGTTGTTCGGATAAGCTTTAAAGTTTTTTAAATTACTAAATATATTTTACCTATAATTATATGAAGAGTTGAAGGAAATAATATTGAAATGAACCTTCATGTACCTGTCACTCAACGTAAAAAATGTACATTTCATTGGTCCTCCATGCGCCTCTTCCTGGTGGCATCCCCTTCTTCTCCACCATCACATCTAACCCCCCGCCCATCTCCCTTCCTCTCCTTCACCCCAGTAACCACTGTCCCACATTGTGTTTAATAATCAGAAATTCTTTTGTGTGTTCATAAAGCTGTGGTGGCAAACGCAGCATGAGTAGAAAGAGTAGTGATCTTTGGAATCAGAACTGAATTTGAATTCTTTTTCTGCCACTTTCTAGTTGCATAACTTTGGCTTAAACCAATGGATATATATGTGCTCCAGCTTTCTCATCAGTAATAGAGGATGTAATAAACAATACTGTAATTGGGAATCGCAGAATTACATCACACGTAAAGGGAGGGCCGGGACCACAGCAGGAATGTGGCTATTCTTTTTCCTTCTTATATATGTATGAACTCACCAGCTGAGTCATCAAGGCAGTTTTTTAAGTAACAGAAAAATAAGTGGTGTGCTCTATTCAGTTTTTTGTTTCAGTTCACATTTGAGTTCTTTTAAGAGCTGTTCATCACATTTTAAAACCTACTATGCTGTACTAAATCAAAAGAGCATTTTCTTTTCTCTGCATCTTGTTTCCTTCTGAAATCACAGCTGTACTTTTCCTATCCTGCCTCGTTTATTCATTCATTCGGCAACCATGTTATGAGTGCCTGTTCACGATATAGGGGAAATAGGCACAAACTGGTCATTTTTAAGCAACATGGTAGATGGAGTGATAGGGATATTATGAACATGAGCTGGGTGATAAACGTGTAGAGGAGGGAGTGTCTTGCTGTGTTTAAATTCTTAACATGTCTTATGTTTTCACTAGTAATACTTAGAAGCTAAAAAATGAAAATCTCTCCTACCTTATAGTTCTGCTCTTTTATTGCAAGATTGCTGCAGCTGTGGTGATGTCCAGGGCTATTAGGTGGTTTGGTTTTGGATATTTACCTCTTATTGGGGAGCTGTTAGGAGAGAAGGTAAGAAAAGGAAAATGTAATCTTTCAGCTTGTGTAAAATCTCCTTTTATACTCAACGCAGACTTCCTTAGCTGGAGAAAAACCAACTCTTGGTGCTGTGCTCCAGCAGAATCCCTTGGTGTTGGAGCCAGTGACTGTTGGTGGGGAAGCTGCCTCCAAGCCAGCCAGCAGCATGAAGGCTGCCTGCCCAGCCAGCACATCTCCTTTAAACTGGCTGGCAGACCTGACCAGCGGGAATGTCAACAAGGAAAACAAGGGTGAGTGTTTCCTGCTGTCCTATGGGTGACTGAGAACTTTAGTCCGTTCTCAGAGGGACTTGGCAACCTCAGTTGCTGTGAGAACAGAATGGTTAGAAGTTGTGTAAAATGGAAAGTGGTTCCTTGTAGTCACCTGAGACCTGACACAAACGCAAGTGTTTTCAAAATGCAGCACCAGAGAGAACTTTTGCCAATGATAGAACTCTAGGAAGGGTTGAGATTGTGTCTGGCAAGAATGGAATGGGCTGAGACTTGTTTGTTTTAGTAAGTAATTTTTTGCCTTTCTATCCTTACCCTGTATATAGTTCCTATTTTTTCTAAATTGCCATGTTCTAGTTTTAGTTTTATTTTTCTCATCTGTGTTGTTGTCTCAGGATGCTTGATGATAGTATAAAGAACGTGGGCTTTGGAATCAGGTAATTAGATTAGAATTTGGGTGGTTCTCCTTTCTGGCTATGTTATAAGAAAGAAAAATTGCAGGTCAATTTCCTTCATGCAAAGATCCTGAATAAAATTTCAGTGAATAGAATTCAACACTATAAATAAAGGAATTATACAGCATGACCAAGCAAGGCTTCAGAAATGCAGATGTACTTGAACATTTAAAAAGTAGGAGAAAAATCATGTGATGAGACAGAAAAGTAGTAAAATTCAATACCTATTCATGATTTAAAAAAATTTGACGGCAAACTTCATAAATAGTGATTGAATTTTTTGTGTGTGTGTGTGAGGAGATCAGCCCTGTGCTAACATCCGCCAGTCCTCCTCTTTTTTTGCTGAGGAAGACGGCCCTGGGCTAACATCCGTGCCCATCCTCCTCCACTTTATATGGGACGCTGCCACAGCATGGCTTGCCAAAGCAGTGCGTTGGTGCGCACCCGGGGTCTGAACCAGCGAACCCCAGGCCGCCGCAGCGGAGCGCGCGCACCCAACCGCTTGCGCCACCGGGCCGGCCCCGTGATTGAATTTTTTTTAATTGGTTGAATATTTTTCAGCAGCTTCCCTCTGTGTTCAGGAATGACATAAGGATATCTGTTATCACTGTTTTATTAAACATTGTACCAGAAGTCCTGGTTAGTGCAGTAAGGCCAACAAACAAAAAAAAGATGTTAGAATTGGGAAGAAAGAGATAAAGCTGTTGATATTTGTAGACAATCTAATTACACGTGAGAAATCTAAAAGAAACGATATTTAATAAACATATCTGTCAAGGTTGCTAGTTACAATGTTAATTTACAAATATCAATTGTATTTTGTTTGCCAGGAACAAACAAATAGATATGGAAGTTTAAAAAATAACCATTTATTGTAGTATTACCTTGGATATTGGATTTTTTTTTTTTTTTTAACTGAGGAAGATTCACCTTGAGCTAACATCTGTTGCCAATCTTTCTCTTTTTGCTTGAGGAAGATTCACCCTGAACTAACCTCTCAGCCAGTCTTCCTCTATTTTGTATGTTGGTCGCCGCCACAGCACGGCCGCCAACGAGTGGTGTAGGTTGGCGCCTAGGAACCGAACCCAGGCCACTGAAGCGGGGCGTGCCAAATTTAACCGCTAGGCCACGTGGCTGGCCCCTGGATATTTACTGTTTTAATACCAGTTGGAAGTCCTTGTCTAAGTCAATATTTGTCCTCTCAAGTTTTTTGGTTCCAGTAAATGAAAACCAAGTTCCAAAGTAATTCTGTTAATAGAAGACTAGTAAGGGATTTGCCTTTCAGAGCGCTTTTCCATCTGGATGTTTTTGTTTTTCGTTTTTTAGAAAAACAACCAACGATGCCAATTTTAAAGAATGAAATTAAATGCCTTCCACCCCTCCCCCCTTTGAGCAAATCTAGCACAGTCCTCCACACCTTTAACAGCACAATTTTGACACCTGTAAGCAACAACAATTCTGGTTTTCTCCGAAATCTCTTGAATTCCTCTACAGGAAAGGTATGCATTTGTTTTATTGTTTGTACTCCACCTTGTAGATGAATAGTCAGAACAGGAAGAGACCAGAGAAATTGAAACAGAAAGTGGAAAGAAGGATGTGAATCCCATGCTTTCCTTCATGGGTACAGAAGGCTGTGTCATTGGCAGGTGGACTTCTCAGGGTTACAGTACTGGGCTAGGCCATTTTCTCCTGTTACACTTTCTCCTGTACCCACTTTCTATGAGTTGTGATGTCAAGTGGAGGAATGGGACTTAACCTCTTTGTCTGAGGGTCATGGCTTGGACTCTTTTCTGGATGTGTAATATGTACTCATCCTACCATTTAGGAATGGGTTTTTTGATGGTAGGGACTGACATATTTAAGACTTATGTACTTTCTCAAATTCAGACAGAAAATGGACTCAAGAATACGCCAAAAATCCTTGATGACATCTTTGCTTCTTTGGTGCAAAATAAGACTTCCTCTGATTTATCTAAGAGGCCTCAAGGACTGACGATCAAGCCCAGCATTCTGGGCTTTGACACTCCTCACTATTGGCTGTGTGATAATCGCTTGCTCTGCCTGCAAGATCCTAACAACAAGAGCAACTGGAATGTGTTTAGGGAGTGCTGGAAACAAGGACAGGTGAGAGAGGCTCCTGCTCCCCAACCAGTTCAGATCCCCCTTCTCAGTTCTTTTGGCAGACTTCTGACGACCCACTCCACCTTTTTTCCCCCCTCAAGTATAAATGGTATATACTTTATCTCCTATATTTGTACTTTATGATTTAGGGTGAGTATTAGAGTGTGGCTGTGAGTCTTATTTTTCAGACATTCCTGAGCTGTCTTTTCCAATGAGATTTTGGTTGCTTCCAACCAGCCCTCGCTGGATTTTTGATGAGAGCATTATGGGTTCAATGATTCTTACGTGATACACCTCAACTGGAAAAGTGGAAGTATGACTAAGAGGCTGATGGGGTTTGACGGATTAGACAAAATATGATAAAAATCATGTGTCCTTCTTCCATGGGTTAAAAACCTTGTGCTGAAGGCACTTTTAGGTGGGCCAGAGCCGTGTGGTGTCATCTTAGAATTGGTGTGTAGTCTCCCAGGGGGCCTGCTTTAAAGGGCACTGTTGTTCCATCTTAAGTTTTGGTTGATAGTTTAGGAGATACTTGACTTTTTAGACCTGCTCCTCTGCTTTCTTGTTTTGGTTTTTTGTTTATGGAGCTTTGGCTTCTCTTCTGGGCCAAATGGAGTCCTCACTAAAGGAACAGGATGTGAGCAATTGCCAAATAGAAAAATGTCTATATTTAACCAAAAAAAAATTCTAAAAAAAATTTTTTTCAGCTCTGTGTGCTAACTAATAATTGCTCGTGATGACAGACTGAATGCAGTCTACCAGCATGTTTTGTTTGGATTACATAATGTTAAAAAAAAACTCATTGCCAGTATTTTAGTCAGGCTATTTCACATAAAGATCAGGATTTCTGGCTTGTCTTGGATAACCGAAAGACTTGGCAACCTCAGGGCCTTATTCCTGCCTGGCAACAACAGGCTGGGTGTCAGTGGCAGCACTCTCTTTGGATAGGACACTTGTACCACCTCTGTCTCTCCTTCACATTCCCTGCTTGGCCCTGAGCCTTGGTGTTGGGATTCTGTGAGTAATGGGATCTGAGTCAGAACATGTGATCCTTGCTCCTAGAAGCTTACTAATGTAGTTTGAGAGCAAGGGGTATGTGTAGCAGATGAGTGGTGAAGACAAGAAATGCTGTGGGAGCTCAGAGGACTATACTGTCACTTTGGGATCTGAGACTGAGGCCAGCCACAGAGAAACAAACCAGCAGCTGTTTGAGAGGGGCTGCTGCAGTTATGGGGACAGAGCTGGGGGAGTTCAAACTAAAGTCTTCATTCTCTTTTTCTAGCCAGTGATGGTATCGGGAGTGCATCATAAATTGAACACTGAACTTTGGAAACCTGAATCCTTCAGAAAAGAATTTGGAAATCAGGAAGTCGACCTGGTTAATTGTAGGACCAATGAAATCATCACAGGAGCCACAGTAGGAGACTTCTGGGATGGATTTGAAGATGTTCCGAGTATGTATTTTAAGACTTTTTAAGGGGGTTGAGGATGTGAAAGACGGGGGCGTGGAAATAGCAGGAGTCTGAAGCCCTTCACTGGCATCAACAGCATTTTCCATGATTTTAGAAGTTAAAATTAGTGTCTTATCTCCTGTTCCCCCTCTTTTTTTTTCTTTTACAAAGTTTATGCTTTTGATTTTTTTTTTTTTTTTAATTTTTATTTTATTTCCCCCCAAAGCCCCAATACATAGTTGTATGTCATAGCTGCACATCCTTCTAGTTGCTGCACGTGGGACGCGGCCTCAGCATGGCCGGAGAAGCGGTGCGTCCGTGCGCGCCCAGGATCCGAACCCGGGCCGCCAGCAGCGGAGCGCGCACACTTAACCGCTAAGCCACGGGGCCAGCCCAAGTTTATGCTTTTGAACTGAGGCAAATTCACTTTGTAGTTCCTTAGAGAGGTGAGGTTTTGGTCGTCTGTTCTTCAGGTGGCTCCATGTCCTCCTGTGACAGAAGTTTTCTGTTTCCACTTGAGCCTGGGGTGAGAGGGGCACAGAGCCAGGGCTTGTGACTCAAGGCTAGTGGCTTTGTGTGTGTCTCACCTTCCTATGTCCGTTTTATTTATTTATTTTTTTTAATTTTAATTACTGTTTAACAAGGTAAGTAGACCTGAAGATGCCAGAGAATATGAATTTATTTAACACAAGGTATACTGGTCACTGCCTACTTCTCTGGGGGAGGGGGGATTGTGGCAGTAAGAAGGCTTGTGTGTCTGGTGCTGAGGTTTGGCCCTTTCTGTGGATTGGCCAGTCAGTAAACTGTTTCCAAGAATATCAAGTCCATCCTGGGCCCTGGGAATTCACATCAGCACAGACTCCTGTCACCATGCCCCCATCCCCATTGGAGGGTTTGGCCAGTTCATTCTTTAGACTCTCAATAGTTCAAGTTTACTCATTCATCACTTTCATTGTTTTTAGACATACTTTCACCTTTTATCTCCTGCTTCCTTATATCCTGTTACCCATATTTACAGGTTATGGCCCATACTTTCAACAAAGTTATAACTAACTCTTATATAATGTGTAATGGAGTTTCAGACGTAAGATGTTTTCCTAGGGATCAACATCTGTGAAATGGAGGAGGAGGAAGCAGGATTGGGCATGAAAAGGAGTCAGCTGCAATGCAGACCCAACAAAGCCTCAGCTAGTCTGGCAGAGAGTTGTGGAGCAAGTATTGCCCCCTCATTGTCCCAAATTGGGCTGACGTGGGAAATGTCAGGGCCCTTATCCCACTACCTTCCTCAGTCTCGAGATACTGGTGCCCTGGGAAGGGTATGACCTGGCAAGGCAGCTCTCTGCAGCTGTCTGAGCAGCAGGCCCTTTGAAGGGGATCTGGTGGCACAGCTACCACAGTATGCTTTCCAGTTAGGCCTAGGTTCAAATCCTGACTCTTGTATGTACTTGCTGTATATATGAGCTTGGTAATTTAATTTTTCTGGGGCTCAAACTGCCTCATGCCTATAGACGGTGAAGGCAGCTGAGAGTCAACCACAGCTTGCCTTTTCCATGCTGATGATTCTGCTGCACACACCCCCAGCACACCACCCACACTGCAGTGCTGCTGATATTCTGAACACTGTATTCTGTATTTTCCTGTCTTTGTTGCCTCCTGGAGCATGCACCTATTTAAACTAGGTTATGGGACAGTACTTGGTTGATTATAAAACATACAAATGTTAGTCCTCAAAAGTGCAAGGTCTGGGGGCTGGCCTGGTGGCGCAAGCGGGTAAGTGCCTGCGCTCTGCTTCGGCAGCCCAGAGTTCGCAGGTTCGGAGCCCGGGCGCGCACCGACGCACTGCTTGTCAAGCCATACTGTGGAGGCGTCCCATATAAAGTAGAGGAAGATGGCCACAGAGGTTAGCTAAGGGCCAATCTTCCTCGGCAAAAAAGAGGAGGATCAGCATCGGATGTTAGCTTAGGGCTGGTCTCTCTCACACACAAAAAAAGTACAAGGTCTGAAGTCAATCCTGGGTTCCAGTTTCAATTCTATCACTTAATAGCTGGATGACCTTGTGCATTTGTCAATTCCTCATTCAAAACTGGGAATATTAAATAGTGCCTAATCTCATTGGGATATTCAGTTTAGTTGTAAGGATTAAATGGTTAAAACACTTAGCAGAGACTGGAACACAGCAAGAAATGAAATGATAGTTATTGCTGTGAATCACAGTTATCAACATATCTTTTTCAGTTAGAGCTCCTTGGTTCCTTGGCATTACCTGCAACAGGATAATAGTTCTGTTACAAGAAAATAGTTCTGAGTAAACCGTATATGTATCTTCCAGAAGACAGAGGTGGGAGAGGGTGTCCTGTTAGAGCTGATTGTCTTTGGACAGAACATCAGGTAGTTTCAGTCTTTCTGAGCAAAACAAGTCATTTCTGTTTCATGCTGGCCTCAGAAAACTGGATTTACTAAACATCTATGGCCTTTGATTGTTAAGTGCATTGCTGTTTGTTAGTTGGGAGCTGCTCACTTCTTCCAGAACACTGTATAGGAGGAGGAGACTGGATCTGAGGGACAGCTGTCAAAACACCACCTATGTGTAATGGGCAAAAGGGAGTGGCTGAAATCTCAGAAAACAAGTAGCAGTTTAATAAGCATCTAGAAAAGACAGGGCCCTAATACAAATTAGTTGGTGATGTTTATTTTGCTACACTTGCTGCCTCCTGGGTGCAAATGGAGTTTTCTTGGCACTGTAGAAATAAATTGGATGGCAATGAGCAGGAGGGGAATATTAAAGAAAAATATTTATATACTAAACGTATCAGGTTATGAAGAATTGGCAGAGATAAAATAAATTTTATTTGCATTGTAAAGGCATAAAATGCTCATTTGCCATTTATTTTGGTCTATTTCTGAGTTATGAATAGTAACAAGTCAGTAATTCTGGTTACCTTTCAGACCGCTTGAAAAATGAAAAAGAACCGATGGTGTTGAAACTTAAGGACTGGCCACCAGGAGAAGATTTTAGAGATATGATGCCTTCCAGGTATGATTATAGACAGGGGGAGAAATGATTCTGTCCTTGACTAAGTAGGATAAATTCTTTTTGAGGTGGTGAGAAAATAGTTTTCAGGGAAATATGAAAGTTCTCATAGTTTTACTGGTGCTGATTTTTCATTTCTCGTCTGTAACCTTTTGCAATGTCTATTTCTAAATGAGATGAAGACATAATTACTGACTTTTAGATCTGGCTAACTAATGAGAGCTCCACACGTTTCCACTGTAGTGTTCTGCCGGAGAAGAGCCCGATTCAGCTGAGCAAGCACCAATTTGGGGGCAGTAGTGGGATCAGACGTGTCAGGGTTCACTGTAATATAGTAATGTCATTGCATTGGACAATAAGACAGCTGAATTGGTAGATCCATCTTCCTAATTTGAGCTTGAACTTTGAAAAGGATCCTCAGAACTAATGAATAACATATTGCTGAGTGTCACTTCTTATTAACAGGAATTTGTTGCTCAAATCTTTTGTCTGAAATATTCCAGATCATTTGATACATATGTGTGCTGTAGGAGAGAAAGAAGAATTCTTTGTTCATAAATACTATAATTCTAATCTTGAATATTGTTAATGATAGTTTTCTCTATCTTCACAAGCACAGATATTTTTGTTTCTTCCTTTTGGTGTAGAAGGAACAAAACAAATCATACGATGGTGGATAGAAAGGCAAGCTTATTTTGCAAATTCTTGGTTCTCTATCCTAGGTTTGATGATCTGATGGCCAACATTCCACTGCCTGAGTACACGAGGAGAGATGGCAAACTGAACTTGGCCTCTAGACTGCCAAACTACTTTGTTAGGCCAGATCTGGGTCCCAAGATGTATAATGCTTACGGTAAGAAAGAAATGGCAAACTTGAAAAAATTATAATGGAAATCAAGTCAAAATGTTTGGAAAATTGATTTTTGGGGAGAGAAAAGTGGAAAATATCCATAATCCTAACTTTACACAGCAATAGGCTTTGTTTTTGCATATTTCCTTTCATCCCTTGGCCACGTGTATGTGTATTTCCTTTTCATAGTTGCAGTTGTAGAACGTGTGCAATTTTTAATTTTTCTCTTTTCTACACCGACTATTATATTGTAAAATCTTTCGTGATGCTTGATAATTTTTAGTGTGATAATTTTTAATGGTTACATGGCACATCATTGAATGAATGTAATTTTATTAAATCATTTAATGTTGCTCGATATTTAGGTCAATCTGCTGGCATTTCAACTGTTTTAACATCTGCTACACTAAAATTCAGTATTCTGTGTTCGTGGGTAGTAGTAAGTTAAGTTAGTATTAAAAGCACCCTTTGAACTGGATTTTTATTGTTTGAACATGACTGAGTAGACTATCCAACAAGGATGATCGCTCGGGATAGAGATTTGTTCCTACAGTTACCAGAGTCTTCTTGCATCATTATTACTGTGACATTGAGCAGTTCTAGGTAGGGTCTTTATTTAGGTCTCCATTAGAGTTGGCCATCTTGAAGGAATTGTTTACCAATTGATGTTGAATGAAGTTTCAGTTGTTTGGATCATTCAGTGAGTTTGATTTAGTCTTTTATACTATTTGGCCCCTGTTTTTCCAGTCCTTTCAGAAATTACTTCTTTGATTTTATTTCTTCCTCCCATAATTACTCCCAACTCCAATCTCTCAGACCTCAGGATGGCAACCGTCCTGAAGAAAGGACAGAGTCTTTTGGTGTCTTTGCTGTGTTCTCTGGAGACTGTTGGGGGCGGGGAGGAGGGAAGGCATGGACTTCAGCCCCACAGGTCTTCTGTTATGGTGGAGTCAGCCCAGGGAACCACCTGGAGTGGGATCAAGGAGCATTCCGAGAGGGGAGTTAATGTTGGGAAGCTCCCACAGTCTAGTTGCCCAAGATAGTTCTGCCAGTGGAGGATGAGAAATGGTCTGTGGGAGAGAGGACATGGCAGGCAGAAGTCCCCTTGTCTGTTCTCTTTGCTTTTCAGGTCTCAGTTTAGAGCCCTGCATATGCTGTGGGTCTGTAGCATGTTCCCTAGCTGAGTTCCCTTCCCTCCAGCCCTTCAAAGCAGGTGGATGGTCAGGATCTCAGGGTGTACTCTGTTGACAGTGGGGATTTACAATGAACTTATGTAAATGAAAGCATTTTTCCACTAAGGTAAATGGTGCAGTGTTGCGTAGTGATTATCCATGTTTTATAGAAATCATGAAGCTTTGTAGAGTAGAAGTGGTTATCTGAGAAGTGTTCAAAATAAATTATCTGCTTGGTTTAAATAGCTTAGCAGTAGATCTTTTCCCCTTAGACACCAATAGATAGATGGCAGTGTTACTCTATAACAGCTTTTCGTATGACAAAATTGTTCCCATTCACAGTAAGCAGTCAGGGGTTGAAAATGTGTTCATTTTCAAACACCTTATACCTTATCATAAACATCATTAAAGAGCGGTCATTTTTCAAAGGTTGGGTAATTGAGCTGTGAATCCTCAATCGGACAAAGTTAGAGTGAAAGGCTCTTTGAAGAGATTATATAGTCAACCTCTTTGCTGCTCCAACACCACTACTAGTTTTACAAGTGGAGAGGAGGACTTCAGGGCAATAGAAGAGACATTGACCTGCTCAGGATCTCCAAGGGACAGCTAGTTGCAGGTCTGGGACTAGGACTTGGGTCTCATGATTTCCAGGCTAGAGCCAGTCTCCCTTACTCTTCCCCCAACCCCAGTGCTCTGTCACCCAGCAACCCCTACTGTGTCAATTCTTTTCATAGAAGTCCATGGTTTTTGTTTCAGGATTTTCTGTTTTCTGGGAATCCTTTCCCTGGGACCATTATGTTTTTATAATCTCAGTTTCATTTGAGTTCTGGCTCCCTCAGTTTAGAGGTTGGTTTTATCAATGTGCAATCACCTGTAGCTGGGATTGGATGGACTTTGAGCTTATGGCTGGGTGGGTGTTGTTTCCTATTTCATTTTGCGTCATCCTTTTTTTACTCAGTTGGCACTGGCCAGACCAGCAGGCAGCCTCTGATGAGGCTGAGACCTGTTCACCTCCCTCACTCTTCTCCCAGCCCCATCTCCTTCCTTCTGCCCTCAGTGTTAACACCATCCTGAAGTTTGTGTTTACCATTCCCTTACATTTATCATTTTACCGTATATTTTTGTATTCCTGCTGAATATTCTTTCAGTTTTTAACCAGTTTTTGAGTGTTATATAAGTAAAATCAGACTTTTGGATATTCATCCATGTTGTTGTATGTAACTGTTCATTCACTTTCCTTCTATCACGTTAATTGCTTTTTTTCCTTAAATTTTACTTTTTTATTTTTTTGTCATAGAAGTATTTTCCAAATGCACTCAAAACTTGAGAATCTAGTACAGTGAGTCCCCATATACTCATCACTCAGTTACAACAACTAACAATGTTTTGCCATAATTGTTTCATTATCCCCTCCCTTTATGTTTTTTTTTACCGTTTTAAAGGAAATTTCATATATCCTGTTGTTTCACCCTAGTATGTAATGCTTCACCTACTCCTTGGGTTGATATTTCAGCAAATTGGAAAGAAAGGAACGTACAGCAGGGGTCTAGGGCCACAGTCCCAGGTTGAAATTACGGGGCGCCCTCCCCTGTGTATAGCTGCTCCTAAAACTGTGGGCCCCAGCAATAAAGAGAGACTTCCCTTGGCCTCCTCCAAACAAGACAGGGCTCTTTCAGGGGCTGGCAAGTTAGAAAACAGCCTCTGCTTGCCTAGCATAAGCCATGCTTCCCTCTGCTGCCCATTCAAGAAGCAGAGTCCTTGTGTCAGGAAGGGCTGTCCAACTGACCACGGGGCTTGGCAAGCCTCAGGTGATGGCTGAGCAAGGTGGGCCTTCTCCTGGGGGTCAGAGATTAGAGTCTCAGAGTATGAGCAGACCCTGTGCTCTGGCTCGCCCCTTTTCTTTTACAGTTGAGGAGGCAAGGAACATGTTGGCCAGTGTTCCCTCTTATACTGAGTATGTAGCTCTTTGAGGTCCCAGCTTTATGTCTATGTGAGGGAGGTTTCTATTAGACTCCCCATCTTGAGTGGACCCTGGGCTTTGTGTCTTGCCCCAGAACCCTCCTAGGCTGTGAGAACCAAAGTTTGAGCTCATCTGGTTGAGCAAATGTCCTTTTGGAAAATCTCAGCTTTTGGAGTCTGCTTTACCATTCTCAAGTCCTGCTTTCTAATTTTTGTCTTTTGAGTATTTCTTCTTTTCTTGCCAGCCCATCAACTCATTAACAAATTTTTTTTCAATAATTTCATCCAAAAGTTTTAGTTGTTCTAGGTGGAAGGGTCTGTCAGGGAGCTACTTTGCCTATCACCAGAAACAGAAGTCCTAGTATTAGGAGTTGGTTTTTTATTTTTATAATTAAATATTTAAAGAGATTGTTTTGTTTCACAGTTGAAAGAATAAAATAAATTTAGTATTAAATATTATTCTCTTACTTTTACATGATTAGAGAGGCAGCTTTTAAATTCTGTAACCAGGTGTTTCCCAGGGAGTAGGAAAGGCTATGGCAGCCTTTGTTGTCTCAGTAAATTTAGGACATTTTCTGTTTGCAGGATTAATTACTCCAGAAGATCGGAAATATGGAACAACAAATCTTCACTTAGATGTATCTGATGCAGCTAATGTCATGGTCTATGTGGGAATTCCCAAAGGACAGTCTGACCAAGAAGAAGGTAGGGTGCTGAGCAGGAAAGTGGGGCTTCCTCTCTGAGCTAAAGACTGTGGTCTCATGTTTGCTTTCTCTTGCTCCAGAAGTCCTTAAGACCATCCAAGATGGAGATTCTGATGAACTCACAATAAAGCGATTTATTGAAGGAAAAGAGAAGCCAGGAGCCCTCTGGCACATATATGCTGCTAAGGACACGGAGAAGATCCGAGAGTTCCTTAAAAAGGTGTGCTCCTTACCTTTGGCATGTGAGGAAAGGCATGGAGAACAGCAATATTATAAATCACTACATGTCAAGAACTGACTGGCTTACTGGGGAATAATGACAACCTCAGAAGTTAAATCTGTCCATGTCAGATTGGATAGGCTGAAGCTGGTTGCTAAGGAACAAAGATTTCTAAATGATTAGGCTCATACTCTAAAAAGAGGAGGCCTTGTCTTTTTTCTTATGTCTGTGTTTTATATTTTAGTGCATTTGGAGATTTTTGTGCTCTACCTTCAGGTTAGTTCCTCTCATCATCTCTTACCACCTATTTGTTTTTATTGCCTTGAAAATCAGAGCACTTCGGAAGTTCATGTCTCATTCCTTGGTCTTTAATGGCTGTATTCTGTGTGAGTTACTAAGGTCCCTGTTGGTTTTGTCCACCCTTACTTAGTAGTAGGTCAGGAAGGCCCTACTTGTGGCCGTTAGCTTGTAAAGGTTCATCGGAAAGGGATGCAGGAATTTTGAAGATGCCAAGTTTCCAGTAATTGGCAGGTTGTTCATCAAGGGCTCTGTGTGGAAGTTCTAGATAACTGGAAAGATGGGCATATTCAGCTTTTAACCTGTTCACCACTGAGGCTGCTGGTTGCAGCCCAGCTGTTTGTGGCTGATAATCTTCAGTTGTTTGTGAGAAATAGATATGAACACTCCTAGCCTGTTGCCTGCTACCAAGTAGGTCCTTAATCAACATTTGTGTGAATCAAGATGTTTCTGGCTAAGGACCGTTTGACTCTTCCAGAAAACCTGCTAGTCACATATTATTTTTTTGATAGTGTCACCCTGAGTCTGTGCTGCCAGATGCAGGGTCTAGAATAAACAAGTTTAATCTACAGCTATCTGTGGGACTATTTTGTAATTCAGATTGTTAAGTGAAAACAGGTTTTTAGTAACTGCAGTACAGCAAATATATTCCTAAGGAGCTTGAGCCTATTTACATTTAAAAGTCCAGACCAAAATATTGACCAAATACAGTACTGACAAAACTATGCGGATTGCCAGTCACAATTTATAGGAAATGACAGAAGGGAACCGCATTTTCTTTTAGTCTTCTGTTAGTTCATTCAGTTAATGGCTTTGAGTATACTTGGCTCTTTCTGCCAACAGGAGCACATGTTGAAGAAGGTCTGAGATTTTACTGACTGCCCACATTGTTCGCGGAGGGAAATGCCCTCACTGAGCCTCAGCATGTTGCTCAGTTTCATATTTTTAATGTATTCTAGGTATCAGAAGAGCAAGGTCAAGAAAACCCAGCAGACCATGATCCCATTCATGATCAGAGCTGGTATTTAGACCGATCATTAAGAAAGCGTCTTCATCAAGAGTATGGAGTTCAAGGCTGGGCTATTGTACAGTTTCTTGGGGATGTAGTATTTATCCCAGCAGGAGCTCCACATCAGGCAAGAACAGTTACTTTATTCTTTATTCTTTTTACACTGTGAACTTTCGTGTGTGTTACTGATGTGGCTTGGTGTTTTCCAGGTTCATAACTTATATAGCTGTATCAAAGTGGCTGAAGATTTTGTTTCTCCAGAGCACGTTAAACACTGCTTCTGGCTTACTCAGGAATTCCGTTATCTGTCACAGACTCATACCAATCATGAAGATAAACTACAGGTAAAATTAGCACTGATTCCTGATATTTTCTGACTCTGGCTTCATGGTCTATTACTGAGAGTCAGTGAACTTGGCCATATCACACTTGGTATAATGAGTTGATGAACTGACTTTATGTCTAGTTCCACTGTCTACTTAGGCAAAGGAGGAACAAATACAGAGGAAATTCCACCTTGGTTTGATATCCTTTAGACTCTGTGAGGGACTGTGCTCAAAGAGAAAGGCTTTACTATTGAAAATGAATAGATCTGACTTCTGATCCTGGCTAAGCTGCCAGGCAGAGGTCTTGAACAAAGACCTTTAGTGCTGTAATGTTCTCAACCTTGGGTAGAGCAGAACAGAATCTCTTGGATCCAAAGAGGATCTGAGAGGGTGGGTTTTTTAGAGGTTTTCACTAGTGAATTATGTAACATACAGTTTCGTGTTTGGAAAACTAGAGGAATATATAAACTCTGAAAAATGAAACTGTACTCTGGGACTTGCCTCTTTCTACATTCACCAGGGGCAGGGCCTTGTGGCATCAAAGCCTATGGAAGGGATAAAATGAGCTTTTATAAGTTCTTCAAAGGAGGCGTGGGTTTAAAATGTGTCTGAAATACTGACCTAAAGGAGCCCAGGGGGCTTTCAAGTATTGACATTTCATGATGAATATTGAGTGTTAAATCCTGAGAGAATGGTAATCAAATTGGTGGGGGAAACTTTATTCTCAGTGACAGATTTTAGATTTAACGGTAAACAGACTGTATTTTCTCTCATTCTTCTAGGTGAAGAATGTTATCTTCCATGCAGTGAAAGATGCAGTTGCTATGCTGAAAGCCAGTGAATCTAGTTTTGGCAAACCCTAAGGGTCCCAGAGACGCCTTAACCCCTGCACATTGGAAGTGAATTACTGGCAGCTGTTCAAACTCTTCAGGCAGGATTCCTGTGGACTTTGAGATTCATGTTACCTCATCTTCTTTTTTAAACTGTACCCGACTGGTAAGGGTACTCTGTCTAATGTATATTTCTAGTGTTTACAGACACTAAATGTGTATATGTAGTAGCTATTTACAAAACATGCATCCTTCAACTGTGACTTCTCACCTAGTACAGAACTTCTCCCAAGCTATAAAAACAAAACCTCTTCTCAGCGCTGGAACAATACCTGCAGTTATTCCCTAGCTGTTTGGTTGGACAGCTTAGTCAAAATGGGTTTATAACTTTTAGGAATCACTGCACAGTTTGAGTTGTATTTTGTTTTGTGTCTGAGAACCCTCTCCCCTACCCCTTAGGGTTCAGAAGAGCAGTGGAGGAAATGACAGCTAGTGATGCAGTTCTTACTGTGTTGCATTAGGACTGGCATTCTATAGCAGAAATCAACTACTGTACAATTCTTGGGGTTAACCATCTTTAGTTAAACGGAGTTTTAATTTAAATGAAGCTTTGCTAATTTTAAGTGTTAAGCATTTTGCATTAAAGTATTCGTATAATATTTTGACTCAGTTTATTGGCATTATCCTCTGGTTGTGGATTCAAAACACTGTTCATCAAATGTTACAGGTGTAAGAAATTGCTCTGAAACTCATTGTAAAAGCAGAAAAATTAGATGCTATAGTGATTTCTGAGTGATTATTACAATGCTAACATGGAAATAAGTTTCTCCTCAGTCAAGTGGAAACTGTCACACTGCTGCAAAGAAACACCACATAATTAACTAAATTTAGAAGTGGGAATTAACCAAAAAACCAAATAGTGACTGGTTAAATTACTAAAAGGTAAGAGATCGAAATACTTTCTCTCTCTTCTCGCCCTTCATAAGGTAAGCATTTACAAAGGAAAATGAAATTATTAGAAGTTTTAGAACAGTAGTATCTAAAATAGTCATCTGTAGAGGCCAGCCGGGTGGTGTAGCAGTTAAGTATGCACGTTCCACTGCAGTGGCCCGAGGGTTCGTGGGTTCGGATCCTGGGTGCGCACCGATGCACCGCTTGTCAAGCCATGCTGTGGCAGCGTCCCATATAAAGTAGAGGAAGATGGGCACGGATGTTAGCCCAGGGCCAATCTTCCTCGGCAAAAAGAGGAGGATTGGCATCAGATGTTAGCCCAGGGCTGATCTTCCCTCACAAAAAAAATAAAAATAAAAAAAATAAAATAGTCACCTCTATGAAGGAAGAAAATTGATAAAGAAGCTGCCTTTCTATAGCTCACTGATTGTCCTGGACAATTATATCTCTACTAAACGGAATTAAATTGAAATCAAGTAGTATAGACAAGGCCTAGAGCCTGGATTTTTACCTATGGGCTCAGAGTAGGAGGTCAAAGATCTCCGCCTAATGCCAGCCCCCCTTCACACCAAAACCTTTAATGGACGAACTTTCAAAAACATAAAATTTCCTGAAAATAATAAGTAGAAATATCTGCCTATCTCAGTGGGAACGTCTTCCCTGGGAATTTTCTATCAGAAGCTCCTTTATGCAGGTTTGGATCTAGAATTGGCAATGTTGCTTAGAAATCTACCTAAGCCAAAAGAATAGGAAAACTTGGATACTCTTTAGAGGAAACCACCTTCAAGGCATGCCTCAAAGGAGTCCCATAGATAGTTCCAAGGACTACTATTCATAATCAAATACATTTTAACAACAAATATAAAAACAGAAGTAAGAGTCTTGTGAGCAAGAGTCAACAGGAACTTTCAAAATGCCACATTACACCTGCAAAGTTTGGAGATTCAATGATCTGATACTGGAATGTTTATTTAATATGTTTAAAGAAATGAGAGTATAGGAATATGATGGAAGAATAAGATTGCCAGAAATGACCAGATTTGGAAAGAAGCTAAATAGAACTTATACAAATGAGATATGATGGTTAAAATTAGAAATACAGCAGGTGAGTTAAACAACAGAAAAAAGTTCTTTTACGAACTGGAAGATTGGTGAAACTACACAATACAGCGCTGAATAACAGGAAACTATAAAAAAGTTTAACTTATAAGCAGGACGCAGAAAAATATATGTTTGATAATCAGTGACAGAGAACCAAGAGAATGGTAGGGGAGGGTGATGTTCAGAGATTGAAAATTTTCCAGGACTCATCACACATCATCAGATTGAAGATGGCCAGCTAAATCAAGCAAGATAAATAAAAAATCGACACCTCTGTGTGGTATATAGTAATAAAAGAGTACCTAAAACAAATAGGTTCTTAAAAGCAGCAGAGCTCTGTGGGGAAAACGTGATCTTCAAAGAAGTGACTAACAGTTGACTTCTTAACAGCACTAGTGGAAGTCGGAAGAAAGTAGATGCCTGTCTTACTGTGCTGGATAACATATCTGAAAATAAAAGTCTAGACACAGCAAAATTCTTTTCCCTATTCTTTACGGACATTTTCAGACAAAAACCAGAGTTTATTTTCAGGCCCTTGTTGAAGGAACTTTCAAGGATATCCTTAGGAAAGAAAGCCCACATCATGCAAGAAAAAAAACAGCGTACAGGGGAGATTGTAAACTCCTGGATAAATGTAAACAACAGTAGGTATGAAACAATATTTTTAGAAGTCTGGGTAAAGTTCCTCAAAAAGTTAAACAGAATAAAATTAATGTGATCCATCAATTCCACTCCTAGGTTTATACTCAAAAAATTGAAAGCAAGGATTCAAACAGGTACTTGTACACTCCTGTTCATAGCAGCATTATTCACAATAGCCAAAAGGTGGAAACAAACCAAAGGTCCATCAACAGATGAATGGATAAATAAGGTGTGGCATATACATACAATGGAATATTTTTAAGTCTTAAAAAGGGAGGAAATTCTGACATGCTACAACATGGATGAATCTTGAAAACATGCTAAGTGAAATAAACCAGAAACAAAAGGAAAAATATTGTATGATTGCACTTATATGAGGAAAAATCATTCCTAGAATAGTCAAATTTCATAGAGAGTGCAAGTAGAATGATGGTTACTGAGGCTGGGAGGAAGGGGGAAATGGGAGTTATTGTTCAATGGGTACAGTTTCTGTTTGGGATGATGCAAAAGTTCTGGAGATGGGTGATGGTGATGGTTGCAAAACACTGTAAATGTACTACTGCCACTGAATTGTACACTTAAAAATGGTTAAAAGGGTCAATTTTGTGTTGTGTATATTTTACCAAAATAAAAATTAACTCCAAGTAGGAAAAGCCTTTGGAGTTCAATGGGAAAATGACATTTTTATTTTTAAAAAATTGATCAAAACAGGCAGGAAAGAAGGAAAAATGGAACTTTTCTAAATACTCCAATTGCAAGATATAGATGGTCTGCCTGAATTAAATAAAAGACTGAACTATATAAAAGATATAGTTTAACTATAGGTTAAAAGTATAGAAAAAGTTATACCATGGAAACACTAATCATATGAAAGCAAGTATGGCTATATTAATGCCAAAGTGATTTTAACATAAAGAGTATTACCAGAGGGCCAGCCCGGTGGTGTAGCGGTTAAGTGCGCACGCTCCGCTGCTGGCAGTCTGGGTTCGGATCCCAGGCGTGCACTGACACACTGCTTGTCAGGCCATGCTGTGGCGCCATATAAAGTAGAGGAAGATGGGCATGGGTGTTAGCCCAGGGCCAGTCTTCCACAGATAAAAGAGGAGGATTGGCATGGATGTTAGCTCAGAGCTGATCATCTTCACCAAAAAAAAAAAAAAAAGTATTACCAGAGAGAGAAAGTTTTCACAATTACAAAAGGATCAACTTGGCAGGAAGATACAATAATCCTAAGTAGGTTATGCATGTAATAGCAGAACTTCAAAATAATATGAAGCAAAATTTGACAGAATTAAAAGGGAAAACAAATTTACAATCAAAGTTGGAGATTCTAACCCACCTCTTTCTGTAATTGATATAATAAACAGACATAAAACCAATACAAATATAAAATATTTGAACCAAACAAATTGACATTTATTAAAACACTAAAGCCAATGACTGCAAAATACACTTTCCTTTCAAGTGCACATTTATTGTTCATCCAGAAACCATACACTGCACCAAAAAGCAACTGTAAATAAGTTCCAAAGGATTATGTAAGTTGAAATTGAAATCAGAGAGTATGTTCTATGATGTCAATGGATTCTAACTAAAAATCAATAACAAAGATAACTACAAAATCCCCAAATGTTGAGATATTAAGCAACATACATCTAAGTAACCCATTGATTGAAGAAGAAATCAGAATGAAAATTAGATATTTGGAACTGAATAATAAAAATACAATACTTCAAAAATGGTGGGATTCAGTTACAACAGTGCTTACAGGGGAATTTATAGCTTTAAATGTATACGTTTAAAAAAGAAGGCTTAAATTTTTGCTTATATACAAGTAATATATTAATATATATTGAAGATTTTTGCATCTTTGTTAATGAAGGATATTGGTTTATAATCTTTGAAATGTCCTTGTAGTGTCAGGTTATGATATCAAAATTATGATAACCTCCTAAAAAACAAGTTGGAAAGTGTTCTCTCTTCATCTAATCTCTGAAAAAATATATACACACTAGTAATATCTCTTTCTTAAACCTTTAGTAGAAGTATTTCATCAGTGAAAACATGGACTGGGAAGATTTTTAACTGGATTCAACTTGTTTAACAGATCTAGGACAATTCAGATTTTATATTTTTTATTGTCTATTTTATGTTACCTGTGGGTTTGTTATATATGACCTTTATTATGTTGAGGTATGTTCCCTCTATACTCACTTTATGAGAGTTTTTATAATTAATGGATGTTGAATTTTGTCAGATGCTTTTTCTGCATCTACTGAGATGATCATGTGATTTTTAATCCTTGATTAATGTGGTGTATCATATTGATTTGCAGAGGTTGAACCATTCTTGCATCCCTGGAATAAATCCCACTTGATCATGGTGTATGATCCTTTTAATTTATTGTTGAATTTGGTTTGCTAATATTTTGTTGAGGATTTTTGCATCTGTATTCATCAGGGATATTGGCCTGTGATTTTCTTGTCTTGTGTTGTCCTTGCCTGGTTTTGCTATCAGTAATGCTGGCCTTGTAAAATGAGTTTGGAAGTGTTCCATCCTCTTCTGTTTTTTGGAAGAGTTTGAGAAGAGTTGGGATTAATTCTTTGAATGTTTGGTAGAATTCACCAGTGAGGCCGGCCCCGTGGCTTAGCGGTTAAGTGCGTGCGCTCCGCTACTGGCGGCCCGGGTTCGGATCCCAGGCGCGCACCGATGCACCGCTTCTCCGGCCATGCTGAGGCCGCGTCCCACATACAGCAACTAGAAGGATGTGCAACTATGACATACAACTATCTACTGGGGATTTGGGGAAAAAAAAAGGAGGATTGGCAATAGATGTTAGCTCAGAGCCGGTCTTCCTCAGCAAAAAGAGGAGGAATGGCAAAAAAAAAAAAAAGAATTCACCAGTGAAACCATCTGGGTCCTGGACTTGTTTTTGTTGGGAGGTTTTTGCTTACTGATTCACTTGCCTTGCTAGTAATTGATCTGTTCAGATTTTCTGTTTCTTCATGATTCAGTCTTGGTAAGTTGTATATTTTTAGGAATTTATCTGTTCTAAGTTGTCAAATTTGTTGGCATATAATTGTTCATAGTAGTCTCTTATGATCCCTTTTATTTCTGTGGTATCAGTTGTAATGTCTCCTCTTTCATTTCTGATTTGAGTCCTGTTTTTTTCTTGATGAGTCTATCTAAAGGTTGGTCAATTGTATCTTTTCAAAGAACCAATTCTCAGTTTTATTGATCATTTCTGTTGTCTTTTTAGTCTCTGTTTCATTTATTTCTGCTCTGATCTTTGTTATTTTCTTCCTTCTACTACCTTTGGGCTTCATTTGTTCTTTTTATAGTTCCTTGATGTATAATGTTAGTTTCTTTATTTGAGATTTTTCTTATTTCCTGGGTAGGCATTTAGGCTATGAACATCCCTCTTAGAACTGCCTTTGCTACATCCCATAGTTTTGGTATGTTGTATTTCCATTTTCATTTGTCTCAAGATATTTTTTGATAGTCTCTTTTAATTTCTTTTTTGATGCATTGGTTGTTCAGTAGCATTTTGTTTAATCTCCATATATTTGTGAATTTTCTTCTTATCTTCTCCTAATTGATTTCTAGTTTTATTAAAATCTCCTACTGTTATTGTATTAATGTCACTTTCTTCCTTTAGGTCTTTTAATATTTGCTTTATATATTTAGGTGCTCCTTTGTTGGGTGCATAAATATTTATAAATGTATGTCCTCTTGTTGGATTGACTTCTTTATTATTATGTAATGCCCTTCTTTGTCTCTGATTGCAATATTTTTGCTTTATATTTTAATATGTTAATTATATAATTATATTAATATATTAACATTATATATATGGATAATATGAATATGTGGGGTTTATCCCAGGAATGCAAGACTGGTTTAATGTTTGAAAATCAATCCAAGTATTTCACTGCATTAACAGAATCAAGGAGAAAAACTGTGTTATCATTTCAGTAGATCAGAAAGAGCTTTTGAGAAAATTCAGTAGCCTTTTTTGATAAAAATTCTCAGTAAACTAGATGAGATAAAGGGTATTTATGAAAAACTACAGCTAAAATGATACATAATGGTGAAATATTTACTACTTTCTCCCTAAGGGCAAGAATAAATCAATGATGTTCAAATTCTAACCACATTGACTCAGCATTATACTGGAGTTCCTAACCAGTTCAATGAAGGAAGAAAAGGAAGAAAAAGATTTGGAAGTAAGAAGTGAAATTGTCTTTATTCACAGATGGCATGATTGTATACATGTTAAATCCAAAAGAATCTACAAACTACTAGAATGAATGAATTTAGCAAGGTCACAACAGTATACCAAAATCAATTGTATTCCTAAATATTAACAATAAACATTTTTAAAATAAAATTTAAAAATATGGTTTACAATAGCAGCACAAAGAAAATTCTTAGGAAGAAATTTAAGCAAAGATATGCAAGACTGTTACATTGGAAACTACAAGATATGACTGCCAAAATTAAAGAAGATTTGCATAGAAGGAAAATTATACCATGTTGCTAGGTTAGAAGACTCAATATTGTTTAGATGTCAGTTTTCCCCAACTTGGATCCCATAGATTGTTAGAAGCCAATTCTCCCTGAGTGTCTCACGTTTCTGCATGTATTGTGAGAGCCCCTGACTAGGGTTTGTTTTGGACTGTCTTCTCAAAGATGTCTGCTAGTGAACAGCCTTGGAGGAGATACTGCCTCCCTCTGGAGCAAAACTGTCCATTATAAAAGATTTGGATTCCCTAAGCTCGGGATCCCTCTCCTGTAATATAACCTCTGTGTGTGGAGGTATCATCTGGCCCTCTTCACATCACTCTGGGCATTGGGACTTGGGGAATTAGCAAAAGAGATGTGGATACTGAATCTCAAATCCTTTACCAGCATCCATGAAAATGTGCCATGCTAACTTGTATATAGAGTAAAATGCTTGTAGAATGCAGCTGAAGAATTGCTTAGAAGAAAATGTGTACCTTAAAAACATTTATTAAAAAACAAAGACTGGAAAAAAAAAAGAATTAAGCATTTAACTCAATAAGCTAGAAAAACAAAGTAATCTCACAGTACACAGAAGGGCAAGATTAAGAAAAATGGAAGCAGAAGGTAAGAAGTGGAAATGATCAACAAAATCAAAAGCTGATTTTGAAAAAAATTAGTAAAGTGGACAAACTTCTGGCAAGACTGATGATGAAAAAGAAAAAGCACAAATGGACAATATTAAGAATGAAAATGAAAATAGCTACAAATAGAGATTTTAAAAATCATAAGTGAACTCTATTAATTTAAAAGCAAATGAAATGGACAATATTCTAGAAAAATAATCAAAATTGACTGAAAGTCTAAATATTATTAAAATAATTGAATTGTTAATCAAAAAAGCCTCTGCACAATCCATACCCCCCAAAAGGCACCAGACACAGACAATTTTACAAGTGAGTTTGAACCAAACCTAAAAAACAATCCTTGTTTTATGCAAAATAGTCAAAAGGATAGAAAACAGAAAACTACTCTGAATTGTTTAAGGCCAGATTTTGCTAACAAAATCTGACAAGGGCAGTCCAAGAAAAGGTAATTACAGGCCAATATTACTTACACATACTTGGGAAAATCCTCAATAAAATATTAGCAAGGAAGGTCAAATGCAGCAGTGTATAAAAAATGGTATGACCAAAAAAAGATTAAGGAATACAAAGCTAGTTTAATATCAGAATATTTCCAAATTAACTCACCACATTAACACAAGAAGGCAAAAAATCCCTGTAGTCATCTCAAATACACAAAAAAAATTATTTAGTAAGATTCAACATAGATTTATAAATATATTTTACTGTTTTTTATTGTGGTAAAAAAATATATGCCAGCCCTGGTAGTCTCATGGTTAAGGTTTGGTACTTGCATCACCTTAGCCTGGGTTCATTTCTCAGTCAGGAAACCACAACAGCCATCTGTTGGTTGTCGTACCGTGGCAGGTGTGTGTTGCTGTGATGCTGAAAGCTATGCCATTGGTATTTCAAATACCAGCAGGGTCAGCCATGGTGGACAGGTTTCAGCAAACTTTCCACATTAAGACAGTCTAGGAAGAAGGACCTGGCCACCTGCTTCTGAGAAAATTGGCTATGAAAAAACCCTATGAATGGCAGTGGAGCATTGTCTGATACAGCACTGGAAGGTGAGAGGATGCCACACACAAAAAGGGACTGAGCAAGGCTCCGCTCTGCTGTGTACAAGGTTGCTAGGAGTTGGAATCGACTAGATGGCACCAACAACAAAATATTTTAACCAATTTTACGTGTACAATTAAATGGCATTCACAAGTCTGTGTGACCATCACCATTATCTATTTCCAAAAATTTTTATCACCCCAAGCAGAAACTGTACCCATTAAGCAAAAACTCTGTTTATCCCCTACCCGCAGCTCCTAGTAGCCTCTAATCTATTTCTGTTGATGAATTTGTATATTCTAGATATTTCATATAAATGGAATCATACAATATTTATCCTTTTGTGTCTGTCTTATTTCACTTAGCATAATGTTTTCAAGGTTCATCCATATTGTAGTATGTATCAGAACTTCATTATTTTTTATGGCTGAATAATATTTCATTGTGTGTATACATATATGCCACATTTTGTTAGTCTGTTTATCTGATGATGGACTCTTGGGTTGTTTCCACCTTTGGGCTATTGTGAATAATGTTGCTATATGAACACTGATGTACAAGTATCTCTTTGAGTCCCTGTTCTTAGTCCTTTTGGGAATATACCTGGGAGTGGAATTTATAGATCACATGGTAATTGTATATTGAACTTTTTGACTTACCACCAAACTGTTTTCCACAGTGGCAGTATTATTTTACATTCCCACCAGCAATGCATGATGGTTCCAGTTTCTCCACATCATTGCCAACATGTATTACTTTCCTTTTTTTAAAAAAAATATAGCCATCCTAGTAGATGTGAAGTGTTATCTTGTTGTGGTTTGATGTTCATTTCTCTAAATGATGTTGAGCATCTTTTCCTGTGCATATTGGCCATTTGAGTACCTTCTTTGGAGAAATGTCTACTCAAGTCCTTTGCCCATTTTATTACTGGATTGTTTGTCTTTTTGTTGTTGAGTTAAAAGAGTTCTTTATATATTCTGAATATTAAACCATTATCAGATATGTCATTTGTCAATATTTCTCCCCATTCTGTGGGTTTTTGCATTCTCTTGATAGTGTCCTTTGATGCAAAAAAAAAAAAATTCTTAAATTCTTTATTTTAATGGTCTAATTTATCTTTTTTCTTTTAGCTGTGCTTTTGGTGTTATATTTAAGAAACCATTACGAAATCCAAGATCATGAGATTTGCTGTTATGTATTCTTCTAGAAGTTTGATAGTTTAACTCTTAAATTTGGGTTTGATCCATTTTGAGTTAATTTTTGTATGTGGAATAAAGTAAGCATCAAACTTCATTCTTTTGATTATGGATATCCAGTTTTCCAGCACCATTTGTTGACGAGATTGTTCTTTCCCCATTGAGTGGTCTTGGCATCCTAGTCAGAAAACAATTGACCATAAATGTGAGGATTTACTTCTGGGATCTCAATCTGTTCCATTAGTCTATACATCTATCTTTATGCCAGTACTGCACTGTTTTAATTCCTGTAGCTTTGTAGTAAGTTTTGAAATTAAGAACCATAAGTCCTCTAACTTTGTTCTTTTTCAAGATGGTTTTAGATATTCAGGGTCTCTTTGAATTCCATATGAATTTTGGGATGACTTTTTCTGAAAAAAAAAAAAAGCCATCTGGATTTTGGTAGAGATTACATTGAAACTTACGTATATTGCTTTGAGTAGTATTGTCATCTTAACAATATTAAGTCTTGTGATCCATGAACATGAGATGTCTTTCCATTTATTGGTGTCTCCTTTTTCTCCCTAGCTTTATTGTGATATAATTGACATATAACATTGTGTAAGTTTAAGATGTACAATGTGTTGATTTGATACATTTATATATTGCAAAATGACTGCCCATTCGTGTCTTCTTTAATTTCTTTCAGCAATATTTTCTAGTTTTCAGTGACCAAGTCTTGTGCTGCCTCCTTGGTTAAATTTATTCTTAAGTATTTTATTCTGTTTGGTGCTATTGAAAGTGGAATTGTTTTCTTAATTTTCTTTTTGGATTATTCATTGCTAGTATATAGAAATGCAACTGATTTTTTTCAACTGATTTTTGCATGATTTTGTATCCTGCAGCTGTTGAATTTGTCAGTTCTAACAGTTTTTTTGTTTGTAGAATCTTTAGAGTTTTCTACATATAAGATCATATGATCTGTGTGCAGGGATAATTTTACATCTTCCTTTTCAATCTGGGTACTGCTGATTTCTTTTTCTTGCTTAATTGCTCTGGCTAGAACTTTCAGTTCCATGTCAAATAAAAGTAGTGAAAGCAGGCATCCTTGTTTTGTTCCTGATCATTCTTTTTCTTCCCTGCCTATGCTCTTTAATTAAAATAAATCCAAATAGCTCTCCCCTTGCCCCCTTCCCTGCTTTTTCCTCACACACTTTCTTACTGATTCTAGACAATTATGAAGGCTGTTTCCCAGAAGGATTAAATCTGGGCTTCATCTTTTCTTAACTTTGTAATCCCTCAGCTTTTTTCCCCAGACTGCCAGTTTCCCACCTTACCATCTCTTTTGATTTTTAGTGTCATGTTAAACAACAATTTTTAGTGCCTGAGACTAGGAAATTACTTTCTTTATTTTCTTTTTCTTAAGTTTGATCACTTTATGAGTGTGCTCTGTATGGAGGATGCAAGAGAAGTAACCTAGTTCAGATATTAAGAGTAACTGGGCTGAGTGAAATCAATAGCAAGGTTTTTAAAAAGTCCCTCATCACGTCAATGGTAATAAACATGGACTTGATGCTTACTGTGAATCAGGCACTGCATTGAGCACTTTCTCATGTAACATCTCATAATCCTCCAACAACCTAATGAAGTAGCTGCCATTATTATTTCCTCTTTTAGAGATGAGGACACGCAGCCATTTGCTCTTACTCAGTTTTCTTGCCTAATCTCAAAAGAGATTTTTTTTTAAGTTTATTTTTAAATTTTTTTTACCTTTTGACCCCCCTTCATCTATTTCTGCCCCTATGTCTGGCAACCACCAATCGGTTCTCTATATCTATGAGCTTGGTTTTCTGTTTTTAGTTTTTTTAGATTCCATATATAAGAGAGATCATCTGGTATTTGTTTTTCTTCGTCTTATTTCACTTATGATAATGCCCTCCAGGTCCATTCATGTTGTCACAAATGGCTAGATTTCATTCTTTTTGTGGCTGAATATATTTCATTGAATGTATGTACCACTATTTCTTTATCCATTCATCCATCAATGGACATTTAGATTGTTTCCATATCTTGGCTACTGTAAATAGTGCTGCAATGAGGGTGCATATATCTCTTTGAGTTAGTATTTTCGTTTTCTTTGGATAAATACCTAGAAGTGGAGTTGCTGGATCATATGGTTGTTCTATTTTTACTTTTTTGAGGAACTTCCATATTGTTTTTTGTAGTGGCTGTACCAGTTTACATTCTTACCAACCATGCACAGGGTTCCCTTTTCTCCACCTCCTCGTCAACACTTGTTATTTCTTGTCTTTTTTGATGATAGCCATTCTAACAGGTGTGCGGTGGTATCTCATTGTGGTTTTGATTTGCATTTCCCTAATGATTAAGGATGCTGAGCATCTTTTCATGTACCTTTTGGCTATCTGTCCTCTTTGAAAAAAATGTCTATTCAGACCTTCTGCACATTTTTTAATCAGGTTTTTTTTTTTTTTGCTATTGAGTCGTGTGAGTTATTTATATATTTTGGATATTAACCCCTTATCAGATATATAGTTTGCAGATATTTTCTCCCATTTAGTAGGTTGCCTTTTTACTTTGTTGGTGGTTTCCTTTGCTGTGCAGAAGGTTTTAGTTTGACAAGTAGTCCCACTTGTTTATTTTTGCTTTTGTTGCTTTTACTTTTGATGTCTGATTCAAAAAATTATTGCTCAGACCTATGTCAAGAAGCTTATTGCTACAGAAGAACGGATCTGTGAGCTGGACGAAAGACTAGAAGAAATTACCCGAGGTGAACAGGTAAAAGAGAAAAGAATTAAAAAGACTGAGGACAGTCTAAGGGACCTCTGGGACAACATCAAGCGCACTAACATCCGTGTTATAGGTGTCCCGGAAGGAGAAGAGCGAGACAAAGGGGCAGAGAATCTATTTCAAGAAATAATAGATGAAAACTTCCCTAACCTAAGGAAGGAAACAGACATCCACGTACAGGAAGCACAGAGAGCCCCAAACAAGATAAACCCAAAGAGGCCCACACCAAGACACATCATAATCAAAATGTCCAGAATTAAAGATAAAGAGAGAATCCTAAAAGCCGCAAGAGAATGTCAAGTTACGTACAAAGGAAACCCCATAAGGCTATCAGCTGACTTCTCTGCAGAAACCTTACAGGCTAGAAGAGAATGGCACAGTATATTTAAAGTGCTAAAAGGAAAAAACTTACAGCCAAGAATACTCTACCCAGCAAGGTTATCATTCAAAATGGAAGGAGAGATCAAAATTTTCCCAGATAAGCAAAAATTAAAGGAGTTTGTCACCAAGAAACCAGTGCTACAAGAAATGTTAAAGGGACTGATTTAAGGGGAAAAGAAAAGACCACAAATAGGAAAAATTATCTATTTCCATGATTAGAACGTAATGGATACAAATGCACAACAAAGAGGTTAGATATGATATCAAAAACATGAGGGAGGAGGGGAGTTAAAGAGTACAGCTTTCAGACAGAGGTCAAACTAAAGTGACCATCAATTCTGTATAGAAGAAGAAAGGAACAGAGAAGGACTACTAAAACACTGAGACAGAACAAAAAGTAAAAAATGGCAGTAAGTACATACTTATCAATAGCTACTTTAAATGTCAATGGACTAAATGCTCCAATTAAAAGGCATAGGGTGGCTGACTGGATAAAAAAACAAGACCCATATATATGCTGCATACAAGAGACACACTTCAGACCTAAAGACACTCACAAACTGAAAGTGAAGGGATGGAAAAAGATACTCCACGCAAATGGCAATGAAAAGAAAGCTGGGGTAGCAGTACTCATATCAGCCAAAATAGACTTTAAAACAAAAACTGTAAAAAGAGACAAAGAAGGGCATTACATAATGATCAAGGGAACAATCCAACAAGAGGATATAACACTTGTAAATATCTACGCACCCAATGTAGGTGCACCTAAATATATAAAGCAATTATTAACAGACATAAAAACAGAAATAGACAGTAACACAATAATAGTAGGGGACTTTAACACTCCACTTACACCAACGGATAGATCATCCAAACAGAAAATCAATAAGGAAACATTGGCCTTAAACGACACACTACAACAGATGGACCTAGTAGATATATATAGAGCATTCCATCCAAAAACTGAAGAATACACGTTCTTTTCAAAGGCACATGGAACATTCTCCAGGATTGATCACATATTAGGCCACAAAACAAGTCTCCATAAATTTAAGAAGATTGAAATAATACCAAGCATCTTTTCTGACCACAACGGTATGAAACTAGAAATCAACTATAGGAAGAAAATCAGAAAAGCCACAAATACGTGGAGATTAAACAAAATGCTACTGAACAACGACTGGGTTAACGAAGAAATCAAAGAAGAAATCAAAAAATACCTGGAGACAAATGAAAATACGACACGCCAGAATTTATGGGATACAGCAAAAGCAGTTCTAAGAGGGAAGTTTATAGCGATACAGGCCTATCTCAACAAACAAGAAAAATCTCAAATAAACAATCTAACAATGCACCTGAAGGAATTGGAAAAAGAAGAACAAACAAAGCCCAAAATCAGTAGAAGAAGGGAAATAATAAAAATCAGAGCAGAAATAAATGAAATAGAGACCAAAAACAATAGAAAAATTAATAAAACCAAGAGCTGGTTCTTTGAAAAGATCAACAAAATAGACAAACCTTTAGCTAGACTCACCAAGAAAAAAAGAGAGAAGGCACAAATAAGTAAAATCAGAAATGAAAGAGGAGAAATTACAACAGACACCTCAGAAATACAAAAGATTATAAGAGAATACTATGAAAAGCTATATGCCAACCAATTTGACAATCTGGAAGAAACGGATAAATTCTTAGAATCATACAACCTTCCAAAACTGGATCAAGAAGAAGTAGAGAATTTGAATAGACCAATCACCAGTAAGGAGATCGAAACAGTAATCACAAACCTCCCCAAAAATAAAAGTCCAGGACCAGACGGCTTCCCTGGTGAATTCTACCAAACATTCAAAGAAGACTTAATACCTATCCTTCTCAAACTCTTCCAAAAATTGAGGAGGGGGAAGCTCCTAACTCATTCTACGAAGTTGACATTACCCTGATACCAAAACCAGACAAGGACAACACAAAAAAAGAAAATTACAGGCCAATATCACTGATGAACATCGATGCAAAAATCCTCAACAAAATACTAGCAAATCGCATACAACAATACGTTAAAAAGATTATACACCATGATCAAGTGGGATTTATTCCAGGGATGCAGGGATGGTTTAACATTCGCAAATCAATCAACGTGTAATACACCACATTAATAAAATGAAGAACAAAAATCACATGATCATCTCAATAGATGCAGAGAAAGCATTTGACAAGATACAGCATCCATTTATGATAAAAACTCTGAATAAAATGGGTATAGAAGGAAAGTACCTCAACATAATAAAGACCATATATGACAAACCCACAGCTAATATCATCCTCAATGGTGAAAAACTGAAAGCCATCCCTCTAAGAACAGGAACCAGACAAGGATGCCCACTGTCACCACTCCTATTTAACATAGTACTGGAAGTCCTAGCCAGAGCAATCAGGCAAGAGAAAGAAATAAAAGGGATCCAAATTGGAAAGGAAGAAGTGAAACTGTCACTATTTGCAGATGACATGATTTTATATATAGAAAACCCCAAAGAATCCACCAGAAAACTTTTAGAAGTAATAAACGAATATGGTAAAGTTGCAGGATACAAAATCAACATACAAAAATCAGTTGCATTTCTGTACACTAACAACGAAGTAGCAGAAAGAGAAATTAAGAATACCATCCCATTTACAATTGCAACAAAAAGAATAAAATACCTAGGAATAAACTTAACCAAAGAGGTGAAAGATCTGTACACCGAAAACTACAAAACATTTCTGAAAGAAATTGAAGAAGACACAAAGAAATGGAAAGATATTCCGTGCTCTTGGATTGGAAGAATTAACATAGTTAAGATGTCCATACTTCCTACAGCCATCTATAGATTCAATGCAATCCCTATCAAAGTTCCAACAACATTTTTCACAGAAATAGAACAAAGAATCCTAAAATTTATATGGAACAAGAAAAGACCCTGAATAGCTAAAGGAATCCTGAGAAAAAAGAACAAAGCTGGAGGTATCACACTCCCTGATTTCAAAATATACTACAAAGCTGTAGTAACCAAAACAACATGGTACTGGCACAAAAACAGACATACAGATCAATGGAATAGAATCGAAAGCCCAGAAATAAACCCACACATCTATGGACAGCTAATCTTTGACAAAGGAGCCAAGAACATACAATGGGGAAAAGAAAGTCTCTTCAACAAATGGTGTTGGGAAAACTGGATAGCCATATGCAAAAAAATGAAAGTAGACCCTTACCTTACACCATACACAAAAATTAACTCAAAATGGATTAAAGACTTGAATGTAAGACCTGAAACTGTGAAACTTCTAGAAGAAAACATAGGCAGTACGCTCTTCGACATCAGTCTTAGCAACATCTTCTCAAACACCACGTCTGACCGGGCAAGAGAAACAATAGAAAAAATAAACAAATGGGACTACATCAAACTAAAAAGCTTCTGCACAGCAAAGGAAACCATCAACAAAATGAAAAGACAACCTAACAATTGGGAGAAGATATTTGCAAACCATACTTCTGATAAGGGCTTAATCTCCAAAATATATAAAGAACTCATGCATCTCAACAACAAAAAAACTACCAACCCAATTAAAAAATGGGCAAAGGACCTGAACAGACATTTCTCCAAAGAAGATATACAGATGGCCAACAGACACATGAAAAGATGTTCAAAATCATTAACTATCAGGGAAATGCAAATCAAAACTACAATGAGATATCACCTGACACCCATCAGAATGGCTATAATTAACAAGACAGGAAACAACAAGTGTTGGAGAGGATGTGGAGAGAAGGGAACTCTCATACACTGCTGGTGGGAGTGCAAACTGGTGCAGCCACTATGGAAAACAGTATGGAGATTCCTCAAAAAATCAAGGATAGAACTACCATATGATCCAGCCATCCCACTGCTGGGTATTTATCCAAAGAACTTGAAAACAGCAATTTGTAAAGGTACATGCACCCATGTGTTCATTGCAGCGTTATTCACAATAGCCAAGACTTGGAATCAACCTAAATGCCCATCAAGGGATGAATGGATAAAGAAGCTGTGGTATATATACACAATGGAATACTACTCAGCCATAAGAAATGATGAAATCCAGCCATTTGTGACATCATGGATGGACATTGAGGGTATAATGCAAAGTGAAATAAGTCAGAGGGAGAAGGTCAAATACTGCATGATTTCCTTCATTAAGTAGTAGATAATAACAACAATAAACAAACACATAGGGACAGAGATTGGATTGGTGGTTACCAGAGGGGAAGGGGGGAGGGAGGAGGGTGAAAGGGATAATTCGGTACATGTGTGTGGTGATGGGTTGTAATTAGTATTTTGGTGGTGAACATGATGTAATCTATGCAGAAATAGAAGTACAATGATGTACACCTGAAATTTTTACAATGTTATAAACCAATGTTACTGCAATAAACAAAAAATTAAAAAAAAAAAAAAAAAGCTTATTGCCCATGTTTTCTTCTAGGAGTTTTATGGTTTAAGATTTTATGTTCAAGTCTTGAATCCGTTTTGAGTTAATTTTTGTGTATGGTGTAAGATAGTGGTCCAGTTTCAGTCTTTTGCATGTGGCTGTCCAATTTTCCCAACATCGTTTATTGAAGAGACTGTCCTTTCCTCATCATATATTCTTGGCTTCTTTGTGATCTTAACAGGGAAGCTTTCAGTTTTTCACTGTTGAGTATGATGTTAGCTGTGCGTTTTTTGTTTTTTTTGTGTGAGGAAGATTAGCCCTGAGCTAACATCTGTTGCCAATCCTCCTCTTTTTGCCGAGGAAGATTGGCCCTGGTCTAACATCCTTGCCCATCTTCCTCTACTTTATATGTGGGATGCCTGCCACAGCATGGCTTGATAAGTGGTGCGTAGGTCTGTGCCCAGGATCTGAACCTG
Organism: Ceratotherium simum simum; assembly: GCF_057802395.1. NCBI lineage: Eukaryota > Metazoa > Chordata > Mammalia > Perissodactyla > Rhinocerotidae > Ceratotherium > Ceratotherium simum. The sequence continues at coordinate 1,376,568 of NC_141910.1, read as the reverse complement.
CAAACCCCAGGCTGCTGAAGCGGAGCGTGTGAACTTAGCCACAGCTGTGCATTTTTTGTATATGTCCTTTATCATGTTGAGGAAGTTTCCTTCTATTCTTAGTTTATTGAGTATTTTCTATCCTGAAAAGGTGTTGGATTTTGTCAGATGCCATTTCTGCATGGAGATGACCATGTGGTTTTTCTCCCTTTGTTTTATTAGTATAGTGTATTACTTTGATTGGTTTTCATATGTTGAACCATCCTTGCATTCCTGGGATAAATCTCACTTGGTCATGGTATATAATCCATTTAATGTGCCTCTGGATTTAGTTTTCTAGTATTTTGTTGAAGATTTTTGCAGCTATATACATAAGGGATATTTGTAGTCTTTTTTTCTTGTAGTATTTTTGTCTGGCTTTGGTATCAGGGTATTGCTGTCCTTATAGAATGAGTTAGGTAGTGTTCCCTCCTATTCAATTTTTTGGAGAGAGTTTGAGAAGGATTGGTGCTAATTCTTCTTTAAATACTTGGTAGAATTCACCAGTGAAGCCGTCTGGTCCTGGAGCTTTCTTTGTTGAGAGTTTTTTAGATTGCTGATTGTCTCCCTACTTGATATAGTTCTACTCAGATTTTCAGTTCTTCAGTTTTCGTTGTTTGTGGGTTTCTAGAGATTTTCCCATTTCATCTAGGTTATCCAATTTGTTGGCATATAGTTGTTCATATTTCTCTCTTATAATCCTTTTAATTTGTGTAAAGTTAGTTGTAATGTCCCCTTTGATTTTAGTAATTTGAGTCTTCTCATTCTCTCCTTCTCTCTCTCCTTCCCCTTTTGGTCAATCTAGCTAAAGATCAGTTTTGTTGATTTTTTTCATAAAACCATCTTTTGGTTTTGTTGATTTTCTCTAGTGTTTTCCTGTTTCCAGTCTCATTTATTTCCACTCTAATCTTTTTATTTTCTTCCTTCCATTAGCTTTAGGTTAGTTTGCTCTTCTTTCTCTAGTTCCCTAAGGTATACAGTTAGGTTACTGATTGGAGGTATTTTTGTTTTTTACTGTAGTCATTTACAGCTATAAATCTCTCTCTCAGCACTTTTACTGCATCCCCTGTGTTTTGGCATGTTGTCTTTGCATTTTCACTCATCTCAAGATATTTTCTAATTTCCATTGTGATTTTTCCTTGACTGGTTGGTTAATTTCTGTATATTTATGAGTTTCTGTTTCCCTCTGTTATTGATTCCTATTTTAATTTCTTTGTGGTCATAAAAGATATTTATTATGATTTTAGTCTTTTTAAATTTCTTGAGAATTGTTTTGTGGCCTTATATATAGTTTATCCTGGAGAATATTCCATTTGAGAACAATGTGTATTCTGCTGTTGTTGGGTGTAGTATTTTGTATATGTCTATTAGGTCTAATTGTTGTATATAGTGTTGTTCAAGTCCTGTATTTCCTTATTGACTGTATGCTTGGCCGTTCTGTTCATTATTGAAAATTCTATCCTATTGTAGAATTGTTTCTTTTTCTCCTTAGTTCTTGCAATCTTTGATTCATATATTTGAGGGTTCTGTTGTTAGGTGCATATATAATAGATTGATCCTTTTATCAATATTTTGTCCTTGTCTCTTGTGTTCTATTTTGACTTAAAATCTATTTTGTCTGATAATAATATAGACACTCAACTCTCTTTTGATTACTGTTCCTATGGAATATCTTTTTTCATCTTTTTACTTTCAACGTTTTGTGTCTTTGTATCTAAATTGAGTCAGCTTATAGTTGCATTATGTTTTTTATCCAGTATCCCACTCTCTGCCTATTAATTGGAGAGTTTAATCCATTTATGTTTGTAAATATTACTCATAAGGAAGGACTGACTTCTCCTGTTTAGCTGTTTTCTGCATATACTTTTTGTTCAATTCTCCATTACTGCCTTTTCATAATATTTAGTTGAAATTTTGTACTGTACCATTTTGATTTTTTCTTTCCTTTTCTGTATATTTTTTAGTTCTATTCTTAATAGTTAACTTAGTGATTACAGTTAACATCTTAAACTTATAACAATCTAGTTTGAATAATACCAATTTTGTTTCATTAGTATACAAAAACTACACTCCTGTACATCTCTGTCCCTTCCTCTTTATATTGTTATTGTCACAGCTTAATATCACTATACATTGTGTGCCCATTAACATGGATTTATAATTATTTTTGTATACATTGTCCTTTAACTCACGTAGGAAAAAAGAGGAGTTACAAACCAAAAAGTACAATACTGGCTTTTATTTTTATGAATGTGGTTACCTTTACTAGTGTTCTTTATTTTTTCTTTTCTTTTTTTTTTTTTAAAGATTTTATTTATTTATTTTTCCCCCCAAAGACCCAGTAGATAGTTGTATGTCATAGCTGCACATCCTTCTAGTTGCTGTATGTGGGATGTAGCCTCAGCATGGCCGGAGAAGCGGTGCATCGGTGCGCGCCCGGGATCTGAACCTGGGCTGCCAGCAGCGGAGCGTGCGCACTTAACAGCTAAGCCACGGGGCTGGCCCTGTTCTTTATTTTTTCATATGGCTTTAAGGTATTCTCTAGTATCCTTTCATTTCAGCCTGAAAGACTCCCTTTAGCATTTCTTGTAGGAGAAGTCTACTAGTACTGAACTCCTTTAGCTTTTGTATATCAGGGAATATCTTAATTTCACCTTTATTCTTAAAGCACAGTTTTTGCTGGATATGGAATTCTTCATCAATGGTTTTTCCTTTCAGCACCTTAAATATGTCATCCCACTGCCTCTGTTTCCATGGTTTCTTTCTTTTTTTTTTTTTGTGAGATCAGCCCTGAGCTAACATCCATGCCAGTCCTCCTCTTTTTGCTGAGGAAGACTGGCCCTGGGCTAACATCTGTGCCCATCTTCCTCCACTTTATATGGGACGCCACCACAGCATGGCCTGACAAGTGGTGCATCGGTGCGTGCCCGGGATCTGAACCTGGGCCGCCAGCAGCAGAGTGCGCGCACTTAACTGCTATGCCACGGGGCTGGCCCCTCCATGGTTTCTGATGAGAAATTAACTGTTAATCTGATTGAGGATCCCTTGTATGTGAGGAGTTGCTTCTCTTCTGCTGCTTTCAAGAGTCTCTCTTTGTCTCTATTTTTCAACGATTCTACTTATGATGTCTCAGGGTGGATCCTTTTGGTTTTATCCTACTTGGAATTAGTTGAGCTTCTTGGATGTGTAGATTCATATCTTTCAGATCTGAGAAATTTTCAGCTATTATTTCTTCAAGTATTGTTTCTGCTCCTTTCTCTCTGTCTTCTTCTGGAACTCACGTAATGGATATGTTGGTAAGCTTGATGGTCTCTCTCAAGTCCCTTAGGCTATGTTCACTTTTCTTCATTTTTCTTTCTGCTCCTCAGACTGGATCATTTCAATAGTTCTATCTTCAAGTTCACTGATTCTTTCTTCTGCCTACTCAAATCTGCAGTTGAACCTCTCTAGTATATTTTTTTATTTCAGTTATTGTACTGTTCAGCTCCAGAATTTCTATAATTTCTCTTTATTGATTGGTAAGTTTCTTACCTCTTGAGCATATTTAAGATAGTTGGTTTAATGTCGTCTAGGAAGTGCAATGTCGGGCCTTCCTCAAGGATGGTTTCTGTACATTTAATTTTTTCCTTTGAATGGGCCATACTTTCTAGTTTCTTTGTATGCTTTGTGTTTTCTTGTTTTTGTTGTTGAAAACTGAACATTTGAATATTCCAGAATAATTCTGGAAATCAGAATCTCTTCTATCCCCAGGGTTTGCTGTTCTTACTTGTTGAAGGCTTAGCTGTGTTCAGCCAGTGTTTTGACAGAGATTTCCTTGAATGCCAGGACCTTAAAAAAAACAACAAACAAACAAAAACACCTGTCTCAGTCTTTATGGATTGGCTTTGTGCTGGGACACTCTTTTAACACTTAGCCAGACAATTTATAATTCTGCCTCAGTCGTCACTTTCCTTTTGCATTGAACCTATTAGTCAGCCAGTGGTGAATGTTTAGAGTCTTCTCAGGTCATTTCTGAGCATATTTCTTGTCTTGGGCATGCGTGTGGCTTTCTAAGTCCCTCAGTGTATGTATGCTTTTGAATGCCCTAATATCCCAAAGAAATCCTCTTCCTGGCCTTTCCTCCTCGGTTTTAAGCAGTCTACTGTATGTCTTAACTGTAATTTTTCACCCCAGGTAGTCACACATTTTTAAAATTTCCTTAACGTGTTTTCAAGCAATGCCTGCTGCTTTTCCACCCTAAGTTCCAAGATAGGCAAACCAGAGATGAGTGCCTTGTGTTAGTCCTTCAGGATGGCCCCTAGTCAGGTTAGGGCAGACAAACAATAATTTGTGAATAAGGTCAGCTGTGATCCTCTGGAAGTAGGGACCAGGGTTCCACACTGACAATATGGGCTGCTATCTTCAGGATTGCTGCCAACCTGGGAAAGGTGTTTGGCAAGGGCAAATAAAAATGACACAAAGCTTTCTTACTGTTTTTAAGGTTTTTTTTTGTTTTTTTTTTTTTTCCTTAATACAGCTTGCACTTGGTTGCTGTAAACCTTTGTTTTCCAGAGTTCTGACAAAGTTGGTTCTGACAGTTTCTGGTACCTTTTTCAGTGTTTCTCTAGAGGGATGGGTGTTGGAAGCTGTCTACTCCACCATTTTGCTGACATCACTCTATATTTTTTAAAACTATAATTATGTGTAGAAGAGAACTTCCTTAGTTTAAAAAAAGGCTATGAAAGGCTCTGAAAAGTTGTAAAAAAAAATCTGCTTTATGTTTAACCAAACATTTCCCAAGTTTATTTTACTTGAGAGCCTTTCTTATTGGTAATACAGATTAGCATTTCAGGAGCATCTGTCACTAGGGTAGGACACGAAAAATGGTTCCAGTTCTTCAAAGCTGAAGTTTTATGATTTTTCACAGTTGTTCCCATAGCCACTGTTATGGGGTTAGCTGTCAAGGAGAAGTGCAGAGGCAGACATGACTAATACTATTTGGGAACAAATATGAGTCATAACCCCTTCTCTCCATGAGTTCTGAGACACACCTGGAAATGTACAAGACAAGGGGTCCCAAGGCCATGTGAGCTGTACAAATGGTAAGAGCTCAGGAAAGCATCTTTTTTTTTGTGAGGAAGATCAGCCCTGAGCTAACATCTATTGCCAATCCTCCTCTTTTTCCCTTTTTCTCCCCAAAGCCCCAGTAGATAGGTGTATGTCATAGTTGCACATCCTTCTAGTTGCTGTATGAGGGACGCTGCCTCAGAACGGCAGGACAAGCAGTGTGTTGGTGTGCACCCGGGATCTGAACCTGAGCTGCCAATAGTGTAGCACGTGCACTTAACCGCCAAGCCACGGGGCCAGCCCAGGAAGGCATCTTTGATAGAAAATGTAGGGAGTGGGCAGAGAAAGTGAGGTTACAGCCTGCCTAGAGTGAACTGCTGGGTGATCACAACAAGCTGGGCAGTGATTTTTAGAGTAAGCTGTGTTTAAAAACAAAACAAATGAGTTGGTTGCGTGGAATGCTATTCTGAGCACCCTTGAAATTGTGTTTTTTAGGGCACCAAGTAGATTCAGTCTGTGGTTGGGGTGGGGAGAGTGGGAGCTGGTACTGCTAGTGCTGGACCTAAGTCAAGGACCTCAGGATAGAAGAAAACTTTTATTGCAGGTGTTTACACCATTATTTCCCTTCCCAGATTGTGGACCCTTCCAGGGCCTGGAGAGTATCTGACCTTGTTTCCAATGACGCCTAACAGAGTACTGAGGGAAAATGGAATAAATGACATGACAATGAGCCAACAATGCGCTTTCCTTAGCCTGAAAGCAGGAATGGAGAAAGCAGGACCTCTTCAAAACAATTAAACCTACCCTACATTTAGATAATTTTATTTGAATGGCTATAAGAGTGGTTTTCATTATTCTGACTGTCCATCCATTCACCTGGATAAACTCTGGTTATCTGCATAAGAATAAAAATTCTCAGGGATTATGAGCATCCCTTAATTTCAATATCAATTCATGAATAAACTAGCCAGATAAATGCAATCATAGAACTATATCCTGTCAATATGTCAGTTCTCAACTTGATTTATAGATTCAAAGCAATCCCAATCAAAATCCCAGCAAGTTATTTTGTAGATACTGACAAATGAATTCTAAAGTTTATATGGAGAGGCAAAAAAGCCCCAGAATAGCCAACACAATATTGAAGAACAGAGTTGGAGGAGTGATGCTACCCAACTTCGACTTACTATAAAGGTACAGTAATCAAGATAGTGTGATATGGGTGAAATAGCATGAAACAGGCCCACATAAATATAGTCAAGTGATCTTTGATAAAGGAGAAAGGGCAATACAATGCAGCAAAGATAGTCTTTTCAACAAATTGCGCTGGAATAATTGGACATCCACATGCAAAAAAATAAATCTAGACACAGACCTTACATGCTTTACAAGAATTAAATCAAAATGGATCACAGACCTAAATGTAAAACACAAAACTATACAACTCCTAGAAGATACCATAGCAAAAAATCTGGGTGATCTTTGGTATGGCAATGCCTATTAAGATCCAACACCAAAGGCCAACCATGAAAGAAATAATTGGTAAGTTGGATTTCATTAAAATTAAAAACTTCGGCTCTGTGAAAGGCAATGTGAAGAGAATGAGAAGACAAGTATAAGCTGAGAGAGAATATTTGCAAAAGACAGATCTGATAAAGGACTATTATCATTTAAAACTATAGTTTTAAGAGAAACTCAACAAGAAAATGAACCACCCAATTAAAAATGGGCAAAACACCTAAACAGACACCTCACCAAAGATATACAGATGGCAAAAGAGCATATGAAAAGATGTTCATCATCATATGTCATTAGGGAACTGCAAATTAAAACAGTGAGATACCACTACACACCTATTAGAATGGTCAAAAGCCAAAACACACCACCAAATGCTGGTGAGGATGTGGAGCAACAGGAGCTCTCGTTCATTGTGGTGGGAATGCAAAATGGTGCAGCCACTTTGGAAGACAGTTTGGCAATTTCTTACAAAACTAGACATATTCTTACCACATGATCCAGCAATTGTGCTCTCGGTATTTACCCAAGTGAGTTGAAACATATGTTCACACAAAGACCTGCACAGACATTTACAGCTTTATTCATAATCGCCAAAACTTGGAAGCAACCAAGACGTCCTTCAGTAGGTGAGTGGATAAAGTGTGGTCCATGCAGATAGGGGATTATTCAGCACTATAAAGAAATGAGCTATCAAGCCTTGAAAAGACATGGAAGAAACTTACATGCATATTTCTAAGTGAAAGAAGCCAATCTGAAAGGGCTACCTACTGTGTGATTCCACTAACAAATGCATTTCTGTGGTGTGGGGTGTCAACAAACACAAGTACAGGAGCCTATGCATATATTGGGGCAAGAGGTATATGGGAACTCCGTATTTTCCACTCAATTGTGCTGTGAACTTAAAACTGCTCTAAAAAATAATGTCTACTTAAGAAATATCCTGAAGATGAAATAAAGAGTAATAGGATGGTCCTCTGGGTTCAGGATTGCCATTGTGCATGATGAGACTAGACGGACCTCGCTGCAGCAACATCTGAGACATCAGGATTTCTCTACACAATCCACAAAAACCAACCTGTGAGAGAGTGGTTGGGTTTTCTTCCTGCCTGGTTAGTTTAGTGCACACAGGACTTAGACCAGAGGGATCTGGGTAACCCCAGCTCTGCCACTTCCTGTGATTTAGGATATGTCACTTCAGCAAGCTGAGCTGTTTTCCTTATTTGTGAAGATTGAATGAGACCACATATGTCAAAGAGCTCTGTAAACTATCAAACACACACAAACATAAATTGCTACTGCTAAATTATTTATAAATGTAACTTAAGAATGTCTCAGATGTGTGAGAGTTGTTTATAATGCATAACCATACCATGCCTCTCACTGCTCAGCTCCTGGCTTTGAGAAAACACTGACGTGTAGGCTCATATCCCATGCATCTAGACAACCAGCTCAAAGCAGGGAAAGGCAAGCAGAGGGTGCAAGAGTCCTAATCACACAGCTGTCTGCTCTGGGTGCAACTTGCAATGGGAAGGAAGGAAGGAAAGCTACACACACACCTCAGGACATAATCCAGCCATCCAGCCAACAGGACAAGGGGTCACGATTCCCAAGCAACGTTTAGGTTAAACACGTGACAAAAAGCAGAAGAGTGGCTCCCACACCATGTCTGTGAAGGCCGAGGAGCAGCATCCACAGAGCAGGAGCCCCTTCTGCTGAGCTTCCAAGTCCCATATGCCTGGCCATAGCACCTCGTCTCCTTCCAAGGCCAACATATGAAATAATTTGGGACAGCAAACACCTTGAAAGTTCATCACACACAACAATCTACAGTAAGACCAAGTGTTAAAGCAGAAATTTATTAAAATCCATTTATATAGTGTTTTACAGACAAAAAAATGTACAGAGTCCTCAATATTCAGGCAATCAATTCTATTCTCAGAAGTGCTTTGCGAGAAGACAGATTTTTTTTGCCCTCCCTCCGAAAAGAAACTTCTGTTGATACTCCTAAAAATGATGCATTTATTACACCACCTCTCAAGAACAATCCTGTCGAGATCCCAAAACCTCTGCAGAGAGTGAAGAGATACTAGCAGAGAAACTTCTCCAGAATGCAATGCCTCATTCAGAAGTGTAGTGCAAGAGATACATAAATGGCGGCTGCTTCAGAGGAGTGTGTGCACACCCAGCGGGTGGGCCATGAGAAGAGCCTGAGGGCCCAGCTGGGCAGCCCCTAGCTGCGGAGTGTGGCCAGCCGGGACTGCATGGCCTCTAGGGCCTCTTCCTCCTCCTCGTCTTCAGAGGCAGCCATCGCTCCTGGAGGTTCAGGCTCTGGAAGGGCGTCGGTCACTTTACTAGGTGCTTTGCCCAAGGCCCCTGAAAAGAAATAGAGACAAGAGATTAACAAAACATCGGCTTAAAGAAGTGGTTCTTATCTTCCCTGCCTTTCATGCCTGGATCAGTCCAACAAGAAACAGAAAAGGGGCAATAAAACAAGCTGTTGTGGTGGGGTTTTGCTCCCTATGACAAATGTGCCAACAAAACTTAAATCTCACCAATTATATTTTTCATTAAACATAAAACTCAGAAAATCTAGAAGTAAAAATAAAGTTTAAAAACTCATTAACCGTCACTCAGAGATAATTACTATTTTTATTTATCCCCCCTTCCAGACTTTTTCTATAGACGTGTTTTTTACACAAAAGTATGTATTTAAGTAACAAGGCTTTTTCCACATAATACATTGTGAACATCTTGCTATGTCAATGAATATGTTTCTACATTACCTATCAAAACAAAGTATTCCATTAAAACAGATATAACAATTGATTCAATCAGTACTCTATTATTAGGTATTTGGCTTGTTTCAAACTTTTCAATATTATAAATAATGCTACTATAGACATCCTTGAGTTAAATCTTTCAGCACATCCTTAATTACTAGAGTAACTCCCAGAAGTCATTCTGTTAGGTCAAGGACTTTTGATAGCTACTGCCAAATTGCTTTCAAGAAAGTCGATACCAATTTAGGCTCCCAACAGCAGTATGTGAACGCAAGATTTCCCCTTAACATTTTGAGAACTCTAGGAATTTAAAAAATGCTTTGTGTTTTTTAAAAGATGCTTCTAGATATTGTGCTTATTTTTCAAGAAATAACTTGCATAATCTAAAATAAAACATGTAGAAGTAAGGGAGTTATAACCTAAAGAAAAAGCTACTAGATAATTTAGTGACTCCAAGAAGAATAACCATAAAATGAAGGGAGAAAGAGGAAGAATCTCAGGGTCATACCTGCTGTAATTTCAAACAGAATCTTGTCAATTTCCATTTCTGCCGCTTCCTCCATTTCGTCCTGATCCTCCATGCTTTCAAAAGTGTCCTCTAACATCTCTTCTATGATCCCAGCCTAAACAAAGAAAAAACCATGTCACTTCCCTCAACTGTTAAATCTGTTCCCAACAGACACCTCTATGAGTCGAGCAGCAACCGAGCTCCTGTGTCTCCAATCTGGTCCACTCTTTCGAGGGCTAACACACAAGACAGTTGGCCACAGGCACTGTCCTCTCTGCAAAAGGCCAAAGGGAAATTGTTCTCCAAATTTATCACCAGGGTTGGAGGGGGCCTCTATCAGCAGAGTTTCACAAAGTAACCCAGACTCTAATGGCAGCACTTGGGGAAGAACTTGCTGACGGATGAGAGGATGTCCTGAGCTGTCTTGCGAAGCATCTCTCCTGACGTTGCAAATATAATCTGTGAGTGCAGAAGTTGAAACAGTGTGAAAACTGACTGGAGGCATAGTAGACACTACAGTAACAAATACCAAGAGCAGGTGGGGCTCCTTGGAATCCCAGAAAGTCCTGACGAGTACTTCAGCACGTCCAGGTACAGCTGCTGGCACCGGGTCAGTCCGGTGGGTCTAGCAAGGACCAATCAATTCACCAAAGCCTGATCATCCACTCCCGAGAGAACCGATAAGACAGTGTTTCTGGACCCATCAAGGTAATGCCCAGACTCTCTACTGGATGCCCTGTGCCTGGCAACCTGAAGCCAGCCAGTCACCCTCCTTTTGTTCTCCAGGAAGCATGGCACCACCATGGGGCACGAGAAAACCGCTCCAACACTGGCCAACGCAGGCAGGCCCTGCAGTCTGCCCTGCTGGACAGTGTTCTCTGCTCCCAGATAAGGCGCTATTTTCTGTTTGGTTTTGAAGCAAAAGATCAGAACAGCACCCTCCAGTGTCAAAAAGAGGGCCGCTGGCACCCCTGGGCAGAAGAGGTTGGAAGCGGCTGGGTGGCTGGGGCGGTGGGGAGGTGGCAGAGGGAAAGCATGGGTTCAGGCTTCTGAGAAGCTGCCAGAGAAAAATCCTGACTGCTCTGCAACCTGCAGTAACCGAGCCCGTTGCTTTGTACCTTGACATTCCAGTGATCCAACGAGCAGAAGGTCACGTGTGGAGCTCCAGCCCTGGCTCCCCTGCACTCAGCCAGGGCACGACCTCACTGACCATGCTGATGGGATCAGATTCAAAGCACGCCCTCTCTCCTGCCTCCCCTTCTGCTGCCAGACCACACAAGTGACTCTTAATGACATGAATCCAGCTAGTACCATATTCTGCCCATTCTCAGACCTTTTCCTCGCAACTAAACTGAACAAATAAACAAATGTGCATTCAAGGTCATACAGGTGGAGCCCTCTGGCCTGGGTGGACCTCATCTTAGTGCTGGAGGCTATTGTAGAAGAGGTTCAATACATACTCCCTAACTGGTTAAAAGAGCCTACCAGAATCCTGACTGTTAACAGCCTCTACATCCTGGAGCTAGAAGTTGTCATTCATTCATTCATTCGTTCATTCAATCAATCAGCAACCATTCATCAAATGCCTGCTCTGTGCCACTCAACAGGCCAGGGTCTGGGGACAATTAGAATGACTAAGATCATGTCCCTGACCTCAAGGAGCTGGGCGCCCATCAGAGGCTTCAGTTTGTACCTGGGGATGCATCCTTGGCTGAATTCAGTAAATGTTTATTTATCTACTACATGCAAGCCTTCCTCCAAATCTGTATTACTTTCAGGGTTCAGAAACCATTGTGGAAAAGATCCCCCCTTAGATCCTGGTGGTTCCATGAGTTAGAATGAGCAGGCCTGAAGTCATGTGAAGAATTACCTGTTATCCAGTTCTAGATGGACAGTCACCACAACCTGGGGGATGAGACATCCACACACTACTTTTAAAGGACACACCCTCCTGACCTGGTTTCCTCACTACTACTGCCCAGGGTTTCTCACTCCAAAGACCTGGGTTCTGGGCTTCTTACATTGCCTTTCTTTTCCATCAATTTTCTTCTCCCGTTCCTCTCTCCCATGCCCTAGAACCCTGTATATAATTCAAGTTCATAAATGAAATTCCTTAGGAGGAAGGGAAGTAATTTCCATGCACGAGCTATATACAAGAATTTCAGGAGTATAATCTTGGCTCTCAGGCCACAAGTTCGAAGCATGAACCAGCATCTGTTCCATCTGTATCACTGTTTCCTCTGAGGCAGCTCAGGCAATGAAGTCAGACACTTGTGCCCCAACTCCAGATCTGTCACTGACTATCACGGTCACTTAGGTAAGTTACCTGGTAACTTGAAGACTCAGTTTCCTCTTGTGTAAAATGGGAGAAAAAAATACCTACCTCACAGGGTCACTGGGAGGACTCTATAGGACAGTATGTGTGATGCACCCCTGCCTGGCAGGGGGCTCAGTAACAACACCCTCCTGAGCCCTGTCCCTGTCTGAAGGCCAGTTTATAGGTCCTTGCCAGGCCCTGATCCTGGGAGTGGATCAGGGAGGGGCAGGTAATTATTACTTTTTATTTGGTTCTCAGTCTCTCCTTTTTAGTCTAAAACAGGGGTCAGCAAACTACAGCCCGCAGGCCAAGTCTGGTCCACTGCCCGTTTTTGTAAGTAGTTTTATTGGAACACACACAGTCATGCTCATTTGTTTAAATATCTGTGGCTGCTTTTACACTGAAGAGCAGAGTTGAGTAGTTACAACAGAGATGTACGGCCCACAAAGTGTGAAATACATTTACTATCTGGCCCTTAACGGGAAAAGTTTGCCAATCCCTAGTCTACAACGACCTCCCTCGCCAGCTTCACTAACACTCCCCTTGAGCAGACGGAGGAACTTGGGTTTTCTGTTTCCTTGCTCATGTCAGAGCCTGTAAGCCCTAGCTCCCTGAATCCGAAACAGTTGCTCCCTGGATCCCCCACCTTTCCTAGGCCTCTGGGTATACTTTCGCTTCTTCTAAGGAACACTCTGGCAATCTGACCCAGTCTCTGCCAAGCTCAGCTCAGATGATTTCAACCAGTGTTAACAGCTGCTCCTGTGTCCTCAAAATCACTTCTGTCTAGCAACAGTGGTCTATCCATTCCCCTCCAGCCCTAGCCCTAGCCCCCTGCCACTTGCTGAGAGTGACTCAGTGGTCTGGAAGGGGATGCAGGGTAGCCCCAGGTCACCTTCATCATCTCTTTGGATAGCTCCCGCATGGTGGCCTGGATTTCTGGGATCTTCACAAGACTCTGCATGGCCCTCATCACTTCTGTGCTCTTCTGCAGGGAACCAGCCACTCGCAAAACCGCTGAAAGGGAAGGTATCAGTTAGGATTGTTCAACAGAATAAGACGCAGGATGGAATAGAGAGAGACAGTCAAATTACAAGCCATTCTAATAAGAGGCAGCGGTAGTAGGTAGGCTCTCACAGCTATTTATGTACCTACGGAATACATTACTGTGCTAGTTGACCAAGAGACTGACTTTTCTAAATTGTGTGTTACTTTGCCTACAATAGGTACAAATGGAGCACTCACACCAACTGGCCAACCTGGAGAGTGGCCTGAAGGCCTGCATCTGACCCTTAGGGAAGGAAGCTAGCTAGGAATGACTGTGACGCCCTGGACAAATCACACATGGGAAGAATAGCTCTAGACCTTGCCAGGGCCACAGTGGAAAACAGAAGGCTTTAGGCTACCCAAGTAGTGCTCCCCATACACCAGCCTATGGGTGGCAGCTGCTCTGGAGAAACCTGCCACTGTTTCTCAGGAAAATGAGAGAAATCAGGGTAAGCACGTAGTGAGTGTATGTATGTGTCAGTGTAAGGTGGTTACGGTTCCTTGCTTCAGAAAACTTTTCTGTAGTCTGAGATCATATACATACTATATATTCTTTATAAGAAATCACTGTAGAAGTAAATGATCATTTTCCCCCTTAAAGTCATTAACATGTCAAAATAGAGTTGGCAACCCTCCAAATCTGTTTTGGAACTTCATGAGACAAAGTTCTGAGAAATGCTATACATCAAGCTGTTCACCAAGATCGGCACACAGACCTCCACTAGCACTGCGATGCTGGCTATGCCACGGGTCACTACAACTGGACCTCCGTCTGAATCAAGACTCTAGGAAGCTTTCCCATCTAAGGGAAAACAAGAATGACCAGAGAAATGCCTAGGTGACATACACGGCATTTTGCGATTTTTCTAAAGGAGTAAGGAAGTTTGCTAGTTGCAGAGAACACTTCATTCCCCTTAACATTGGAATGGGAAAGTAAAATATTTATCTATTTGTTAAGATTAGTATAATTACAGAAGTGTCAAGAATCTCTATGACTGCAATAAGCAATAAATTATATGTGCCATTATCATGATATAAAAAGACAAATTCTAAAATGTTAAAGTTACTACTGACTATTGTAAAAAGGTAAGTGATGGGAATAAGACAAGAAGAGTAAAAATAAAATAAATTCCACATAATTCTGTTTGAATTATAAAAGTTTGATGTCTACACAGGCCAGTGTTTTATCCTAATTTGCATCCTGAGTCTGTATCCCAGAGAGAGTGCCTGAACATGACATGTGTTCAATAAACTTTTTTGAGCTGAATTTGTAAAAATGAGAAAAAAGATGGGAGACATAGAAAAAAACATGGTGTGACAAGTGTTAAGTTAAATACTGAAAAATTTGTATTTTGAAAATGGTATAGATTTCTGATAGTTAAACATGAAAAGGAAGAATCAATATAGTGGGAAAAAGAGGAAGCAAAAATGAACTTAGAGATAAAATTAATCCAAAAAGATTTAATTTGATAACCAATTAACAGGATTGGGGAAGTGGATTTTTAAAAGGCGAAAATAAACGTATGTTGTACACTTGAAACTCAAAACAAAGAAGGTACATACATAGAGGAAAGTAAAAGACTAGACTAAAATGTATTTTCTATGTTCCACGAGGAAAGCAGATGTGGCAGATAAAAATTATTTTATAATAAAAATAGTCCACCCCTACAAGAGAACGAGAAGACAGCCATAAGCTGGAAGAAAATATTTGCAAAAGACATATCTGATAAGGAATTATTATCCAAAGTATACAAAGAACTCTTAAAACTCAACGATAAGAAAATGCACAACCCAATTAGAAATGGGCAAAAGACCTAAACACAAACCTCACCAAAGAAGATATACAGATGGCAATAAAGCTCTTGAAAAGATGCTGAACATCATATGTCATTAGGGAATTGCAAATTAGAACCACAACGAGATACCACTCCACACCCATTAGAACAGTCAAAATCTAAAACACTGACAACAATAAATGCAGGCGAGGATGTGGAGCAGCAGGAGCTCTCGTTCATTGTGGTGGGAATGCAAAATGGTGCAGCACTTTGGAAGACAGTTTGGCCGTTTCTTACGAAACTAGACATATTCTTACCATGTGACCCAGCAACTGTGCTCCTTGGTATTTACCCAAAAGAGTTGGAACATATGTACATACAAAAAGCTGCACACGGATGTTTCTAGAAGCTTTATTCATAATTGCCAAAACTTGGAAGCAACCAAGATGTTGCTTGCAAGTGAACAACAATAATGGATAAATAAATTGTGGTACATCCAGTTAATGGAATATTATTCAGCACTAAAAAGAAATGAGCTATCAGGCCATGAAAAGACATAGAGGAAACGCATATGCATATTACTAAGTGAAAGAAGCCAATCTGAAAGGCTTACATACTATATGATTCCATCTATAGGACATTCTGGAAAAGGCAAAACTATGGAGACAGTAAAAAGATCAGTGGTGGCCAGGGGTTAGGGGAGGGAGGGATGAATAAGCAGAGCACAGAAGATTCTTAGCTATGTATATATTTCATAATAAAAAAGAATCTCCAAAATAAAAAGGTTAAAATTCTACAGAAAATGTTAATGTTAGCATTATAAAAACTAGCTGACATTTAAAATTAGAAAAAACAAAGTCACACAGAAGATCATGAAATAAAATGAGCAGTGTTTCATGGTTCCAGCTCTTTCTGCTAAGCCCGTCCCCAGCCCACCCCAAGGCCTTTCTGGGTTCCAGGCTCCATCCAGCTTCAGGGCCCACGCACACGTTCCCCCCTCAGGGTGCAGTGCAGGGCCCCACTGACAGCTCTACACAGTGGGCACCTGATGGGCAGATTTCTTTTTTTTTTTTTAATATGGTACCCTTCATGAATTTGCATGTCATCCTTGTGCAGAGACCATGCTAATCTTCTTGGTAAGGTTCCCATTTTGGTATGTGTGCTGCCCAAGAGAGCACTAGATTTCTTTCTTATTTGGAGATGAACTCATGATTTTATGCCCAGTGCCTAGCATTGTGCCTGACACAGGTGACACTCAAATAATGGTTGAATAAACCAGTGAAGGAATTTAGAAGACAACAGGGAAAACTATCATGTTCAAATTGCATTAAAACAATGTTAAACATATTAGCGTCTTAATAGCAAACAGCACTGAGGTGGTTTTACAAAGCCTCAGGTGCTCCTACATATAATGACATTATTTAGTATTAGGTCAGAAATACATATTTCCTCTTCTGTACTGACCATAAAAATTCCAGAACATTTCTTTATAGAAATAAATAAAACAGTAACCAATTTCATATGGCAAAAGGAGAGGGAGGGATTTCAACAAACAGAAACTAGTTCCCCCCAAATTTTCAATTACAGACACAGAATGACTGCATACTAGTGACAAAACCAGACCAACTGATCTAGGAAAAGAAACTAAAATCCAGAAATAAACACAAAAGTATTAATCTTACAGCACTCTTTGTGGAGAATTTTGAACATACACAAAAGCAGAGAAGCGTCATTTCACCAAAGAGGAGATACGGATGGCAAATAAGCACATGAAAAAATGTCCCTAATTGTTAGCCATTAGGGAAATGCAAATTAAAACCAAAATCAGATAGCTCTACACACCCACCAGAATGGCTAAAATAAAAAACAGTGATACCACCAAATGTTGCAAATGATGCGGAAAAACTGGATCACATACACTGGCAGGTGGGAATTTAAAATGGTATTGCCACTCTGGACAACAGTCTGACAATTTCTTATATGCAACCATAAATTGTTCTACTAGGCATTTATTCCAGAGAAATGAATACTTATGTTCACACAAAACCTGTACACTTTTATAGTAGCTTCATTTATAATAGTTGATAACTGGAAACAACCCAGAAGTTCTTCAACAGGTGAATGGTTAACACAGGTATATCCATACCATGGACTATGACTCAGCGATAAAAAAAAAAGGAATGAACTATTGATACATGCAAAAACCTGGGTTAATTTCCAGAGAATTATACTGAGTGAAAAAGGCCAATCCCAAGAGGTTACACACCGTCTGATTCCATTTATATAACATTCTTAAAATAACAAAATTATAAAATGGATTATATTAGCAGTTGCCAGAGATTAAGAAGGGAGTGGGGATGGGAGGGAAGTGGGTATAGTTATAAAAGGGCAACATGAGAGATCCTTGTAGAGATGGAAACTGGAAACGTTCTATAGCTTGACTGTATCAGTGCCAATAGCCTGGTTGTGACATTGTACTATAATTCTGCAAGATGTTACCATTGGGGGAAAATGGGTAATGGGTACACAAAACCTACCGTATTATTTCTTACAACCACACGTATGTGAATCTACAATTATCTCAAAACAAAAACCTTAATTTTTAAAAAGCCCTCAGAAAAGAGTGTAAAGAGCCAGCCCTGATTGCCTAGTAGTTCAAGTTTGGCACGCTCCACTTTGGTGGCCCGGTTCAGTTCCGGGGCATGGAACCACACCACTTGTCTGTCGGTAGCCGTGCAGCAGCTCACAGAGAAGAACTTTCAGAAGGACTTACAACTAGAATATACAACTATGTACTGGGGCTTTGAGGAGGGGAAAGACAGGGGGACGAAGATTGGCAACAGCTATCAGCTCAGGGCGAATCTTTCCCAGCAAAAAAAAAAAAAAAAAAGAATATAAAAAGCCTCAGAAAACACTATATTCCCATGCCTGCTAGAGATACAAATGAAAATAAAAGATATTATACAATAAAAATACAAGTTCTGTTATGAATATTATTATAACAATAACCAAAGATAGAAACAAAGTAGCTAAATACAGACTTAGCTTCATAATCAGTAGCCGCAAAAACCAATTGAAATATTCTGAAAAGAAGCTGACACCAATAATGAAAGCAGCAAAACCACAAAGCTCTCTCTACCTATCACAGGTTCCTGTGGCAATTACAGTTAAATTAAAAAATCAGAAAAGGAAATGAAAATAAATACTAAAAATGGCATTAACAGCAAAATGCAGCTCCTTGATTGCAAGGGCCCAGGGGAGCAACACACTCACCAACTAGACTGATTGTGGATTTTAAAAGCCAACTGGAACATGGCAGTTACAAACAGAATGAATACAATTATAAGGAAATATGGCAACTTACAATGACATTTCACAGTAATGACAAGTGAAAACCCAGAGAAGAGAGGTGATATTAAAAACATTCAAGCCTCAAAAGTAAATGTCTTTGAGGAGAATATTTCTTCCTTATAACAAGGTTAAGAAAAACAGTTAAAAGATAAATGATTTAAGGGCCAGCCCCGTGGCGTAGCGGTTAAGTGCGCATGCTCTGCTGCTGGCAGCCCAAGTTCGGATCCCGGGCGCGCACTAATGCACCGCTTGTCAGGCCATGCTGTGGCGGCATCCCACATAAAGTGGAGGAAGATGAGCACGGATGTTAGCCCAGGGCCAGTCTTCCTCAGCAAAAAGAGGAGGATTGGCATGGATGTTAGCTCAGGACTGATCTTCCTCACACTCACACACAAAAAGATAAATGATTTGAAAGGAAATATCCAGCACATGATAAGAAATAAAGAACAGAAAGACAAAAATTAAAAGAAAAAGAGGATAGTACAAACATTCTATAATATAGGGAACCCAAACCAAAGGCCATAAAAGGGAATTACATCATAAAAAGTTATTGGAACCATGCACACTTGGGAAACTTTCAAAATTTACAGTCAAGTTTATTTATAATTTATATGCTACCACTTGAAAAAATAATTTGAAGCTGTTTATTAAAAAGACACATATAGCAGGTATAAACTAAATACAGAAGCTCAAAAAGGTGAATTGATTCCTTAAGTGCCGGCCCAGGTGTCTCAACAATGGCATCATGGATAATCCTTCCCTGTAAGTGGCTTTATGCATTCTAGAATGTTTAGCAGCATCCCTGGCTTCTACCCACTAGATGCCAGTAGCAATATCCCTCCTCCCTTGGTTGTGACAACCAAAAATGTCTCCAAACACTGCCAAATGCCCCGGGAGGGGCAAAATTGCTCCCTGTTGGCTAGTGCAACTGAGAATAAATGTGGCTTTGAGCACCTCAACAGCTAAGGCACAAAAGTTAATACCGTTCGGGGCTGTAGGACACTCACTGGTAGAAGCACACTGTTTCACTGGGAAAAATCATTTTTTTCCAGCACTAGGTTCTAAGATAAATTTCATAGACAATCTTTACTGACTGAACCAGTAACTGTATAGAAGTTACAGAAATATTCTTCGTATGGTTGTTTCTTATCCATTAAAAAAAAAAAAAGCAAAGGAACACTACGAAAACAGCTCAGTAAAGGCATATCTGTGGGAAGCAAAGCTAAAGGGGGTGAAAATGGCTTTCTGATGAGCTTGCTCCAGGGATGGGCTTTAAAACTATAGATGGACAACTGTCTCATGTCACTGTCACTTAATGCCAATTCTGTGTTTTTTTTTTTTTTGGTGAGGAGATCAGCCCTGTGCTAACATCTGCCAATCCTCCTCTTTTTTTGCTGAGAAAGACTGGCCCTGGGCTAACATCCGTGCCCATCTTCCTCCACTTTATATGGGACGCTGCCACAGCATGGCTTGCCAAGCAGTGGGTCGGTGCGCGCCCGGGATCCGAACCGGTGAACCCTGGGCCACTGCAGCGGAGCGCACGCACTTAACCGCTTGTGCCACTGGGCCAGCCCCCAATTCTGTGTTCTTACACCACATTTACAGTTGAGTAAAATAAGTACTCATATGAATAAAAACTAAAATTTAATGTGAAACAAGCGGAAACAATCAATTTGCTAGGGAGGCAGATGTTTTTCACCCTTTTAAAAATTTCTTAATATTGCATTTTGTTTGTGTAAAGGAAAAACATTTCATTTGAAAAAGACAATTTGCTCTATAGAATTTGACTTGGTAAAAGTTACGAAGGAAAACATTTAAAACCACTGAATAAACACCACTGTGGACAATGCATAACACAGATACATATTTAGTTTAGAAGATTACTACTGTTCAGCAAACCTTAAAGAAACTGAATTTTAATTTTGCATATGCTAGATCACAGTTAAACATTAAATGCCAAATAAAGGGAAAAGTCTGTTCCTATTTGTTTATTTAAGGGCTTTGTCTTATAGACTTAGTTAATAAATAAAAGTGTATATATAATGACATACTGTTACACTAAAAAAGCAAACTGCAGAACAGTCCGGATGGTATTCTAACAGTAATTACTAGCGGATAAGAGGGCTGAGGCCAAGACAAGAGAATTGGTGAACATTTACTTTTTATTTTACATACTTCTGTAAATTTTTTCCTTTTTTTTATTTGGAAAGGAAGATTGTCCCTGAGCTAACATCTGTTGCCAATCTTCCTGTTTTTTCTTGAGGAAGATTGGCCCTGAGCTAACATCTGTGCCAGTCTTCCTCTATTTTGTATGTGGGTCACCACCACAGCATGGCTCGACGAGTTGTACAGGTCTGCGCCCAGTATCTGAATCTGTGAACCCCACACCACCAAAGCAGAGCACACCAACTTAACCACTATGCCACTGGGCTGCCTCTGTAATATTGTTTTTTACAGTAAGCCTAGATAACTTTTAAATTAAAAATTTTAACTAAAAAAATTATGAAAAATGTATGTGATTCAATGTTGGTTTAAATTTCACATCAAAGATCTACACTTTGCAAACTCACTTTCAAGTGCTCTGATCAGAGCAAGGAAACAAAACAGAGAAACAGGCCAGAGAAGGAAATCACAACAGGTACCTGGGAGAGGCATCGCCCGGGCCTGGCCCTCCCAGGCTTTTATTGCCTTTCTTGTCCCTCTAGACACTCTGCCCCCACCACCCAAGGGGTTAGAGCCCACATTGAGTCCTTGCCACCAGGACCCCACCATGGCTCAGCACCCAGGCATGCCTTACCTTTATTTTACTATTGTGGCAAAATACGCATAACATAAAATTCACTGTTTTAACCATTTTTAATTGTACAGTTCAGTGCCGTTAAGTACATTCACATTGTTGTGCAACCATCACCACTATCCATCTCCAGAACTTTTTCATCTTCCCAAACTGAAATCCTGCCCCCTTAAACTCTTAAATTCCCATTCCCCTCTCCCTCCAACTGCTGGCAACCACCATTCTACTTTCTGTCTCTATGAATTTGACTACTCTAGGTACCTCACAGAAATGGAATCATATAGTTATTTGTCCTTTTGTGACAGGAATATTTCACTTAGCATGACACCTTCAAGGTTCATCCATATTGTAACATGTGTCAGAATTGCCTTCCCCAGCATCCATTTATGATAAAAACTGAATAAAATGGGTATAGAAGGAAAGTACTTCAACATAATAAAGGCCATATATGACAAACCCACAGTCAACATCATACTCAGTGGTGAAAAACTGAAAGCTATCCCTCTAAGAACAGGAACCACGGGCCGGCCCTGTGGCTTGGTGGTTAAGTGCGCGCGCTGCGATGCTGGTGGCCCGGGTTCGGATCCCGGGTGCGCATCGAGGCACCACTTCTCCATTCATCCTGAGGCCGAGTCCCACATACAGCAACTAGAAGGATGTGCAGCTACGACACACAACTATCCACTGGGGCTTTGGGGGGAAAAATAAAATAAATAAAATCTTAAAAAAAAAAAAAAAAAAAAAAAGAACAGGAACCAGACAAGGATGCCCACTTTCGCCACTCTTATTTAACATAGAATTGGAAGTCCTAGCCAGAGCAATTTGGCAAAAAAAAGAAATAAAAGGGATCCAAACTAGAAAGGAAGAAGTAAAACTGTCTCTATTTGCAGATGACATGATTTTATATATAGAAAACCTTAAAGAATTCACCAAAAAACTATTAGAAATAATAAACAAATACAACAAAGTTGCAGGGTACAAAATCAACATATAAAAATTAGTTACATTTCTGTACACTAACAATGAAATAGCAGAAAGAGAAATCAAAAATACAGTCCCATTTACAATCACAACAATAAGAATAAAATACCTAGGAATAAATTTAACCAAAGAAGTACAAGACCTGTACACTGAAAATTATAAAACATTGTTGAAAGAAATCGAAGATGACATACAGAAATGGAAAGATATTCTATGCTCATGGATTGGAAGAATAAACATAGTTAAAATGTCCATATTACTAAAGCAATCTACAGATTCAATACAATTCCTATCAAAGTCCCAAAGACATTTTTCATGTAAATAGAACAAAGAAAACTAAAATTTATATGAAACAATGAAAGACCCCCAATAGCCAAAGCAATGCTGAGAAAAAAGAACAAAGCTGGAGGTATCACACCCCCTGATTTCAAAATATACTACAAAGCTATAGTAACCAAAACAGCATGGTACTGGCACAAAAACACACACACAGATCAATGGAACAGAATCAAGATCCCAGAAATAAACCCACACATCTATGGACAGCCAATTTTCAACAAGGGAGCCAAGAAAATACAATGGAGACAAGAAAGTCTCTTCAATAAACAGTGTTGGGAAAACTGGACAGCCACATGCAAAAAGAATGAAAGTAGACCATTATCTTACACCATACACAAAACTAACTCAAAATGGATTAAAGACTTGAATGTAAGACCTGAAACCATAAAACTCCTAGAAGAAAACATAGGCAGTACGCTCTTTGACATCAGTCTTAGCAGCATCTTTTTGAATATCACGTCTTCCCAGGCAAGGGAAACAAAAGAAAAAATAAACAAATGAGACTACATCAAACTAAAAGCTTCTGCACAGCAAAGGAAACCATCACAAAAAGGAAAAGACAACCTACCAAATGGGAGAAGATATTTGTAAACCATATATCTGATAAGGGGTTAATATCCAAAATAGATAAAGAATTCATACAACTCAACAACAAAAAACAAACAACCCAATTAAAAAATGGGCAAAGGATCTGAACAGACATTTTTTATAGAGATGGCCAACAGGCACATGAAAAGATGTTCAACATCACTAATTATTAGGGAAATACAAATTACAACTACAATGAAATATCACCTCACGCCAGTCAGAATGGCTATTATTAAAAAGACAAGAAATAACAAGTGTTGGAGAGGATGGAAAAAAGGGAACCCTCATACACTGCTAGTGGGAATGTAAACTGGTGCAGACACTATGGAAAACAGTATGGAGATTCCTCAAAAAATTAAGAATAGAACCACCATATGATCCAATTATTACATTTCTGGGTATTTATCCAAAAATACCCAGAAATTGAAAAAGATATCTGCAGTTGAAGTTGAAAAGATATCTGCAACCCTATGTTCATTGCAGCGTTATTCACAATCGCTGAGACTTGGAAACAACCTAAGTGCCCATCAATGAATGAACAGATAAAGAAAATGTGGTGCATATATATACAATGGATACTACTCAGCCATAAAAAAGATGAAATCTTGCCGTTTGCAACAACATGGAGGGACCTTGAGGATATTACACTAAGCAAAATAAATCAGATAGAGAAAGACAAATACCATGTGATTTCACTCATAGGTGGAAGATAAAAACAACAACAAACGAACACATAGATATAGAGATTACATTGGTAGTTACCAGAGCGGAAGAGGGGAGGCTGACAGGAGTAAAAGGGCACATGTGTACAGTGACAAATGGTAATTAGTCTTTGGGTGGTGAACATGATATAGTTACACAGAAATCAAAATATAATGATAGAGGGCCGGCCCTGTGGCTTAGCGGTTAAGTGCGCGCGCTCTGATGCTGGCGGCCCGGGTTCGGATCCCGGGAGCGACCCGAGGCACCACTTCTCCGTTCAATGCGAGGCCGAGTCCCGCGTACAGCAACTAGAAGGATGTGAACCTATGACGTACAACTATCTACTGGGGCTTTGGGGGGAAAAAACTGAATAAATAAAATCTTTAAAAAAAATATATATATAATGATATACACCTGAAATTTATATAATGTTATAAACCAATGTTACCTCAATAAAAATTAACTTACTAAAAAAATAATTTCCTTCCTTTCTAAAGCTGAATAACATTCCATTGAGTGTATACCACATTTTGCTTATCCATTCATCCTTCAATGGATATTGAGTTGCCTTTACTTTCCGCCTATTGTGGATAATGCTGCTATGAACAAGGATGTACAAATATTTGTCTGAGTCCCTGCTTTCAATTCTTTGGGTATGTATCCAGAAGTGGAAATGCTGAATCATATGGTAATTCTATTTCCTGCCTCACCTTTGAACCTCTCTTAACTTTCTCCCCCAATGAAAACAAACTCATCATCTGTCTTCTGCAAGAAGCTGGTGTCAGAAAGCTATCACTTGGAAAGCATCTAATCATGACAATGTATTAACAGCTGACAAGGCTTAACATATTACCCCTCCCAGGGACATCTGCATTTTAATAGAGGAACATCTTAAGGAAAAGGAAGGACTTCATCAAACGGGGGCTTTTCAAAGCAGCAACATGCTGGGGGTGGGATGAGGGACATCCAAGGGCAAAATGAACAGAGACCTCTAGGGAACTCTCACTACAGTATTTCTAGTTTTATCTTTTCTCACTCCCAAAATGTAGACTCCTCCCTCCTGCTTTCCCAGGTTCTACCCTCAGTTACCTTCTCTGCTGTATTTAATTTGCCAACAAGCAATATCCTACTTTAAACCCTCTCAACAACCCTGCCTGGGGACTCCTCTGCAGGCATTGTGCTTAGGTGCTGGGGAAGCAGGGTTATGGTCTAGAGCTAGACTGGAAATAGAACCTCCTTTCTCTCTTAGGCCCGTTCCTTTCCCTAGGTTTCCAATGTCTTTTAACGGCCCTGCAGTCTTTGCAGGTTCAATGGCTTGGAGCATCCCAGGCTTGTTTATAGCCTCACCAAGTCCATTTACTCTGCATCCAGAACAGTTCTTCATAGTGTCCTCTCTTCCACTCTGTCCCATTGCACTAACCTAGTCAGGCCCTACCCGTCACCTCTCAGGTCCCACCGCCCCCCATCCTGCCACATCAGTCCCTCCCTGCATCTGTATTCTGTGCTTACACTGTGCCAAGGCTCTTCACTGCCGGCGAAATGAAATGACAGTTCCTCAGCTTAACTCTCAAAACTCTGACTCCAAGTTACCTTTCTAGTTTTACCTCCCACTGCTCCCCTTAATACACTCCCGTCAAACTGAATCAAGTGCTGTTTGCTGAACCCAGTCTGAAATATTTCACCTGAGCCTTTGTGCACCCTAATCCCTCTGCTCAGATGCCTCCCTGATTCTCTCCAAAATACTTTTCCTCTGAACTCCCACTGCAGTTAATCTGCACCAGCACTACAGCATGTCTCAATCTGAACTTGTCTCTGAACACCCTTGTTCTCCTAACAGCTGTAAAAACTGTCTTCTTCACCTCCCTGCTCATCCTCTCTGGCCATCCCTCCCCCTTGCTCTCAGGTACCCCAACCTCCTAGAACTTCCTTCAGTGTTTTGAGTGCACAGTTCTTTTTGGCCCCAGGGCCTTCATACACGCTGGCTGGCACTCTGGTTGGCACACCCCCTCGCACACACACATACACGTAATTGCTCATCCTCCCTCAGATATCATCAGTGCCTGAAAGGAGCCATCCTTGACTGCATTTCCCTTTTACAGTCTCCTAGAGTGCTCATCCCAGTTTGCAATTATAAATATCCATTTATTTGATTATTAAATTTATTATTTTTATCCAATTATTTGCTTTTCACCCCATAACTAGAGGGCAACGACTGGGCCTGTAAAGTTCACTTTTTTTTTTTTGATGAGCAAGATTAGACCTGAGCTAACAGCTGTGCCCATCTCCCTCTATTTGATATGCGGGACGCCTGCCACAGCATGGCTTGATAAAGTGGTGCATAGGTCTGCACCCGGGATCCGAACCTGCGAACCCCAGGTGCCAAAGTGGAGTGCGTGAACTTAACCACTACGCCACCAGGCGGACCCCTTGCAATGTTCACTATTTTATCCTCAGTGTCCAGCAATATATCTGGCACATAATAGGGGCTAAAAGAAAGGGTTTATTAAATGAATTATCATTTTGCTCTTTGTAGCTTAGTCTATCTGCCTGAGAAGACTGGACAAGGTCCTCATGAAGCCTGCACTTAATCCAGCCTCCCTCCTCTGTTCCCTCCCTCTCTCTCTTTCTTTCTTAAAAAAGAGGAGAGAGATAGGAAGAAGGGGATAGTGGGGAGAAGGAGCTCTGAGAAACAATGCAAGAAACAAGAAAATTTCAAAAAGAAGACTATCAATAAGACAAACTGTCTTCATGAAATAAGAACAGGACGATAATTTTTAAAAAAGAACTATCAGAGAACTCTCCTGGAAATTAAAATTAAGATAGCCAAAATAAAGAATTCAAGAGGAAAAATGGAAAATAAAGTTGAGGAAATTTCTCAGAAAACAGAACACAAAGACAAAATTGATGATGACAATGACAATAATACTTAAAACCTACATATATAGCAATTACCATGTGTAGACACTGAACAAAGCCTCACGACTACTCTCTGAGGAAGGTACTATTCTTATTTTCAAAATGGAAAACAGGAAAGATAAAAAAATTAAAGAATCAGTCTGGGAAATCTAACAGCTGACTAACATCTTTTGCTTTCAGAAAGAAATAGAAAAATACAGTGGAAAGGAAATGATCACATGAACACACCCAAGAACTGAAGGACCAAGGAACAGAAAGGATAGAACCCCCGATTTGGATTTAACAATCCAAGTGGAAATAACTACAGATGCAATTAAATAATATCTTGGATTCTCAGGGGAAAATATAAGGACTAGGTGAAGATATAGCTGAAATAAGACCAGCCAAGATTTTTGTATGGGCGCACGAATTTTGACATACTCATTAAGACATGAGTGGAGGCGCCAACTATACAACAGGTGAGAAAGTCAGGCCTGAAGATAAAAATTTGGAAATCAATGGCATTTAAAGGCATGAGGTTAGATGAGATCACCCAGCGGGGAGAGAGAGTGAAGATGGAAAAGAGCAGAGGATCTAGAACGGACCCTTAGAGCACTTTAACATTTAAAGATCAAACAGCAGATATTTTACCTTTCAGTTGTGATAAAGCCACAATATAACATATATTTGAAACAAAGATAACATATTTCTATGGATGTATATTTAAAGGATAATAGGCTCTTAGCTGCAGTACATAAGAGAGCTTTTGTCATATTTGCCACTGAAAGTACAGGCTACAGGAGAAGAGATTTGTTTCACGTAGATTAATGATTATCTGTGAGCTATAACTGCTTGAAAAGGTATTTTGGAATCAGTACACAGGAATAAAAGGTGAACAGAGGAGAGTAATCAAGTTCACTAGTTCCAGAGAAATGTTATAACAAGATAGCATTTCTCAAAAATTAAAAAGTCTAACAAGGGTTGGTGAGAAGGTATGGAAAAAGAACTCTCATCTGCTGCTGGTGGGAATATAAAATAGTAAAGCCTCTTTGGAGAGCAATTTTGCAATTTGAGCAAAATTTAAACCCAGCTATTTTTAACCCAGCAATTCTACTTCTAAGTATATGACTGTCCTACAGAAACCTTTACACATGTGCACAAGTGAAAAGACATTTACAGCAGCACAGTCACAGCAAAAACTGAAACAACATAAATGTCCATCAATGGGGGAAGAGAAAAATAAAATGTGATGCATCCATATGATGGAATACTATCCAGTAGTTAAAAAATATATTTATCATGGGTATATTTCAAAATCCAAGGACAAATAGGAAAAATCATGGAGAACAGTATATAGTATAATAATACCATTTATACAAATTTTAAGATTCATATTAGTGGTTACCTCTGGGGAGTGAGACAAGGAAATGGAATTGGGAAGGCACATTAAAGGAGCTCCAACCTTAGTAATACCGTTTTATTTCTTTTATGATATAAAAACTGAGGCAAATATAACAAAATGTCAAATTGTGTTGGTTCTGGGTGATAGGTACACAAGAATCTACTATATTATCCTGTAATTGGGGAAAAAAGAGGCTGCACATACACTGCTTTATTCATAGGAGAAAATAAGGCAGAAGAAGTTGCATGTTTTCTGATGTTGATTCAGTAAAGGAAATACTGAAGACTTTTAAAATAAGTTTATCATGGTCAACTAAATATGTATCTTTTCAGCATGTTGCAGGAAAAATAGAGAGTAAATATGAAACTTTCGATGCTGGCTGTAAAAGGCAAGAGTATTTACTTAAGCTTTCAAAATGACAGTTAAGACTAGACTATTTCTTCATGGTACTGAATACATGGCCTGTTCAAAAGGTATACATCTAGATTATACATCCAGTATTTAAAGAGCCTAACTACATCACTTGCAGGCTGAAATGACACAGTTTTTAAGAAGAGGTAAAAACAGTTTGATTGTCATATTTTTTTACTCTTTCCCAATTTATAATTTTCTTTAGTAACTGAAGAAACTGATGATATATTCATTATTAGGCATATTAAAAAACCACATCCAGGAGAGAAGTCAAGGTGGCAGCGTAGGCAGACTCTGAACTCACCTCCTCCTGCGGACACAGCCAATTTACAACTACTCGTGGAAAAATTACCCCTGAGACATAACTGAAAACTGGATAAGAGGAACTCCTGCAAAAACGGACAATCCTAACTGAGGTAGAAGAGGCAGAAACTCCTTTCTGGAGAGGAAAAACGCCAGCTTCACGAGCTGCAGCGCCTCACGGCTGCCCGGGAGCAGCCCACAGGTACGCAGCCTCCCCGGAGGAGCGGGGCCCTGAGCCAGGGAGCGCCCCCGCTGTGGGCATTTTGTGGACCCAGCACAATCGAGGCGAGTGGCATAATATCTGACTTTGCCTGCTACTAAAACATTGGGGAGTACCCCCAGAAAAGCTGGTTAACAAAGACATTAAAATCGGCTCTTAAAGGGCTCACGCGCAAACTCACCCGTTTCAGAAAGCAACCTAAAATCACCAGAAAGAAAGGTGCACAGTGCTTTGGTGAAAAGAGACTCACCTGATAGGCCCTGAGTGCATCTCGGTGAGAGGTGAGACCTCTCCAGGGACTGGGACACTGGTGGCGGCCATTGTTGTGGCCTGGTGTGGGCATGCTGACACAGACGCCATTAGAGTTCTCCCTGAGGCCTGCTAGCCCAGGGTCTGCCCCACCCGCTAAAGCACAGATTTAATCCAGCTCAGCCAGGGCGGGCAACCCACCCTAGAGACTGGCCCCACCCAACAAGAAGCCCTCCGGTGACTTGTGGGCCTGCATAGATTGGTGACTGGATTCTCTGCAGCCTGGCAACTGAGCCGACTTCAGTGGGGCAGGGCGTGCACAAGGAGCGGGTGGAGAGTGTGGGGCAATGGTGGAGTGTGTGGGGCTCCCGCCGTGGAGAGACTGGGTCCGCTTCGGGAGGTCAGGGTGCGAACACGGGGCAAGACTGTGTTGACTGTGTGTGTGGACCTGTGGGCAGCAGGACTTCTCAACTGCAGAAGACTTGTGCTTCTCAAAGACCACATAGGGGGTTTGCCCCACCTTCCAAAGCCTGAAACAACTGGGTGCTCCCCTGCCTGAGGCCAGCTCCACCCAGAAGCAATCCTCAGAGACGTGACAAGAGACCTAAAGGCTGGAGGCTTATAGCAATTGTAAGGCCCTGAGCCTAACAACCTGCCACGCTGGGGGCCTACTCACTTAAAAGAAATACTGCAACACAAATGTGGTATTAGAACTTGCAGCCAACTGTGCTGGGGCTCCCCACACCTGATAAAGAGACTGAAGGGCCCACAACAACTACAAACAGCTGAGCATTACAACAGCTGGCCAGGAGCATAACTCGGCCTCCCTGGGTGCCTTCAGGGAGAGCAAACAGGCCACAACAGAAGGACACACGTAGCCCACATAGGGGTCACCCCTGAAACATTGAGAACTGAGGGAAGCACACGGCAGGCCTCCTAAGCCATCACTTACATAAGGTCACCTATCCAAGAGCAGGAGACGTAGCTGACCTACCTAATACGTAGTCACAAACACAGAGAAAGAGGCAAAATGAGGAGGCAAAGGAATACATTCCAAGTAAGGGAACAGGACAAAACCCCAGAAAAGGAACTTAGTGAAACAGAAATGAGCAACCTACCTGACAGAGAGTTCAAACTAAGAGTGTTAAGGATGCTCACTGATCTGGGGAGAAGAACAGATGAACTCAGTGAGAATGTCAACAAAGAAATGGAAGATATAAAAAAGAACCAATCAGAAATGAATACAATACTGGAAATGAAAAATTCACTAGAGGGACTCAAAAGCAGAGTAGAGGATACAGAAGAACAGATCTGTGAGCTGGAAGAAAGACTAGAAGAAATTACCCAAGCTGAACAGGTAAAAGAGAAAAGAATTAAAAAGAGTGAGGACAGTTTAAGGGACCTCTGGGACAACATCAAGCACACTAACATCCGTGTTATAGGTGTCCCGGAAGGAGAAGAGCGAGACAAAGGGGCAGAGAATCTATTTTCAGAAATAATAGATGAAAACTTCCCTAACCTAAGGAAGGAAACAGACATCCAGGTACAGGAAGCACAGAGAGCCACAAACAAGATAAACCCAAAGAGGCCCACATCAAGACACATCATAATCAAAATGTCCAGAATTAAAGATAAAGAGAGAATCCTAAAAGCTGCAAGAGAAATTCAAGTTACATACAAAGGAAACCCCATGAGGCTATCAGCTGACTTCTCAGCAGAAACCTTACAGGCTAGAAGAGAATGGCACGATATATTTAAAGTGCTAAAAGGAAAAAGCTTACAGCCAAGAATACTGTACCCAGCAAGGTTATCATTCAAAATGGAAGGAGAGATCAAAAATTTCCCAGACAAGCAAAAATTAAAGGAGTTTGTCACCAAGAAACCAGTGCTACAAGAAATGTTAAAGGGACTGATTTAAGGGGAAAAGAGAAGACCACAAATAGGAAAAATTATCTATTTCCATGATAAGAGGATAATGGATACAAATGCACAAAAAAGGTTAGATACGATATCAAAAACAAAAAAGGAGGGAGGAGGGGAGTTACAGAGTAGAGCTTTCAGACAGAGGTCAAACTAAAGAGACCATCAATTCTGTATAGAAGAAGTAAGGAACAGAGAAGGACTACTAAAACACTGAGGAAAAAAAGTTAAAAAATGGCAGTAAGTACATACCTATCAATAGCTACTTTAAACGTCAATGGACTAAATGCTCCAATTAAAAGGCATAGGGTGGCTGACTGGATTAAAAAACAAGACCCATATATATGGTGCATACAAGAGACACACTTCAGACCTAAAGACACACACAAACTGAAAGTGAAGGGATGGAAAAAGATACTCCATGCAAATGGCAATGAAAAGAAAGCTGGGGTAGCAGTACTCATATCAGACAAAATAGACTTTAAAACAAAAACTGTAAAAAGAGATAAAGAAGGTCATTACATAATGATCAAGGGAACAATCCAAGAAGAGGATATAACACTTGTAAATATCTGCGCACCCAATGTAGGTGCACCTAAATATATAAAGCAATTATTAACAGACATAAAAACAGAAATAGACAGTAACACAATAATAGTAGGGGACTTTAACACTCCACTTACACCAACGGATAGATCATCCAAACAGAAGATCAATAAGGAAACATTGGCCTTAAATGACACACTAGAACAGATGGACCTAGTAGATATATACAGAGCATTCCATCCAAAAACCGAAGAATACACGTTCTTTTCAAATGCACATGGAACGTTCTCCAGGACTGATCACATATTAGGCCACAAAACAAGTCTCCATAAACTTAAGAAGACGGAAATAATACCAAGCATCTTTTCTGACCACAACGGTATGAAACTAGAAATCAACTATGGGAAGAAAATCAGAAAAGCCACAGATACGTGGGGATTAAACAAAATGCTACTGAACAACGACTGGGTCAACGAAGAAATCACAGAAGAAATCAAAAAATACCTGGAGACAAATGAAAATGAAAATACGACATGCCAGAATTTATGGGATACAGCAAAAGCGGTTCTAAGAGGGAAGTTTATAGCAATACAGGCCTATCTGAACAAACAAGAAAAATCTCAAATCAACAATCTAACAATGCACCTAAAGGAACTGGAAAAAGAAGAACAAACAAAGCCCAAAATCAGTGAAAGAAGGGAAATAATAAAAATCGGAGCAGAAATGAATGAAATAGAGACCAAAAAAACAATAGAAAAAATTAATAAAACCAAGAGCTGGTTCTTTGAAAAGATAAACAAAATTAACAAACCTTTAGCTAGATGCACCAAGAAAAAAAGAGAGAAGGCACAAATAAGTAAAATCAGAAATGAAAGAAGAGAAATTACAACAGACACCTCAGAAATACAAAAGATTATCAGAGAATACTATGAAAAGCTATATGCCAAGCAATTCGACAATCTGGAAGAAATGGATAAATTCTTAGAATCATACAACCTTCCAAACTGGATCAAGAAGAAGTAGAGAATTTGAATAGACCAATCACCAGGAAGGAGATCGAAACAGTAACCAAATCCTCCCCAAAAATAAAAGTCCAGGACCAGACGGCTTC